>NC_137152.1:13667093-13987093 GCF_951394435.1 Stenella coeruleoalba
TAGAAGCCAGTCACACTCGAGAGGGGATTACACAAGGGCATGAATACCAAGAGGTGAGGAACATTGGGGACATCGTAAGAGGTTTACTTACTGTAATATGCCTGAAATATCTTATAATAAATTTTAAAAGAAAAATCTGTTCACAGGTGAAATATAACTGACTGCTGGCGTTAGAAGCTCTCTGATCCTCCACGGTAGCCACATATTTGGCTACTGCTAAATCTTGCCCAGGCTCCCACCCCCATCTCATTCTCCCCAAAGGACATCTTAATCAACAACACAGTCGATTAACGATGTTTTTCTCATGACCGGAATTAGAGAGATGTCAGTGTCATATCAAAAGTGCTTTTCATTTCTTCAACTATACTTTTGCTAAGTTGCTAATTAATATTTTAGAAGTCTGTCCTCCCAGATCCCCCACTGGCCAGGGCAGTGGGGTGTGCATGAGCTTTGCAGCCAGAGTTGGGTCCTGACCCCTGTTCCACCCCTTACCAGCTACATAACCTTGGGAAAGTTACACTCTCTGAAAATTAGTCTTCTCATCTGATAAATGAGAGGAATAATACCCGTCTCAAGGATTCCTGGAGGATTAAATACATGAGGAAAAAAACCATGTGCAGATGGAAGAGCAGTGCCCAGCACGCAGTAAGAACTTGACAAGGTGAGGAAAGGTTTCTGCAGACCTCTTCCCGCCCACTTCGTGCACAGGTTGCGCAGACTATGCTTTGGAAGGTGACGAGGTGGGGAGGCCATAAAAAGACCAGGTGTTCATCGTAATTTCTCATTTGATCTCAAGGTGAATCTCCTGCTGTAGACTTGAAGTTTGTTTCATTTATTCACTGGTTGTCTGTTCATTCCTGTACTCATTCGACAAATAGTATTTCTTGAAGAGAGGGAAGACCAATCTTCTTCAAAACTCGGATGCCTTTTGATCTCCCCGGGGTGGGAAAGGGAATCTGACTTAATTGGTGAGCAGTTCCTCACGTCCAGGGTAGCAGAAGCATCAGAAGTGGCTCCGATCTACCTCTTTTCCGTGCGGCCACTTGGGTAGGGTTGTTCTATGAAGTGAAGATGCTTCAGTGAATGCTGGCCTTTGGGATTTTTGCTTAGCAGAGGACAGGAGCTAATGGCCTGAAAGCAATGCAGCACTGTGGATAGAAGTCCATGTAGACGTGTTCTCTGTGGAGCCCTGCCTGCCACTAGGATGCCCGCCATCCCTGCTCGTTGACCGAGAGCTAGCCATTGGCCTTGGCATCTGAGGGAGGTTGTAATGTTTGACTCTGGAGACCTTTAAGCAGAGGCTTGATTCTGGCCTCACAGCTAAGGCAAAGAGAGGTGCTCTTAAACAGAGCATGGGTTAAAGCGGTGGCCTCCGTGCAGTCTGATCAATATGAAAGCGATAGAGCCCACGGTATTTATTTAGAAGTTGTATGCATGGGTAGCTGTAGTAATATGTTGCTTTCTGTAGCAGTCCCTGCGCATCCCTCTGAGCCTTCACACTTAGGGCAAGCCTTCTGATAGCCAGCTGCCAGATTCTCCATCTTTTTGCCTGTGGGCTTTCTCTAAAGATGCAGAAGACCCCTCTGCTTGCTCCCTGGGCAGGCCAGAAGTGCAGGGGGATCCACATAGCCCTGGAGAGTTCTCATCCCATTAATGATGGGGGCTGGTGTATAAATGCCTCAGCTCCCTTGGAGGTGTCGGTTCTCTGCCACTTTCGCGGAGTCTCCCAGGGAGACTGAGCTCCAGTTACTTGCTAGCCCTCTCTTGAGTGGCTTCCTTCCCTTCTCTGTTTTACTTCGTCACGCCCCTCCCGGGAGTGCCTTGCCCCTCCCCAATAAACTTGTTACCCTTGAATCCTTGACTCTGAGTCTGCTAGAGAAACCCAATTTACTTATATTCTAAAACAATTACATCTTAAAAGACATGTAAAGATAGAAAATGTAAAAGGAGGAGATGAACACACATACACACATCCGTGGCCTGATGTTTTTCTTTGCTCGCACTCTGCATTGCAAAGGCCACTGGTTTAAGGAAGCTGGGAGCTCCCCTTCCAGTCTCGTGAGTTGTCACGAGGTTGTTGTCCAGCACTCTCTCCGTGGGTGCCTGCTTCCGGGACCCATTTGACTTAGTTCAGGTGGCTTGCTGGACTTTCACATTGATTTGTGGTGGCGGTTTGGGGGTCACAGGCTACCCGACTGAAAGATCTTCAGGACTGGTTGCTAGACTCTGCTGTATTTGAGAGAGTAATTTCCGTACCTTGGACTTCCAATGATGTAAAAAGAAATCTCCAAGTTCAGAATCAGGGAAAAGCTCCCCACAGATGCTTGGCTGCCCTTGGGAAACCCATGGTTCTCTCTGTCCAGCTCTCCATGCAAGGAGGACCACGCAACATGTAGATGTTGAATGGGCAGCCTCATGCTCTCAGGGTGGCGTGAATATTCTCATTTGCCAGCTGTCACTCCAACACATGGCTCAGCACTGTGTAGACATATAAACACAGGCAAACAGTCTTCAGCTTGAAAACAGATTCCACTGGCCTCAGGGTAAAGATTTGAGAGGGCAGAACGCTCCCTTATTTTCTGTCTTCCTGGAACAAAGCCTCCTATTGTCTTTCAGGTGATGGCATTTTTTAAGCCATCCAGATTCGAGTTGCTCCTTAACCAGTTGAACTGTGGAGGCCCACTCTGCTGGCTCGGCTGGCGGGGCAGCACAAGCTAACATTTTCCCCAGGGCCTCCCGGTGGCCTTTAAATGAGGTGGCCTTCACCATCCTGAGAACAGTCTCCAGACCAGTCATCTGAGGAGAACTTGGCAGCCAGAGTTGGGTCCTGACCTCTATTCCACCCCTTACCAGCTACGTGACCTTGGGAAAGTTACACTCTCTGAAAATCAGTCTTCTCATCCAATAAATAAGAAGAAGAATACCCGTCTCAAGGATTCTTGGAAGATTAAACACATGAGAAAACGTGTGCAGGTGGAAGAGCAGTGCCCAGCACGCAGTAAGAACTTGACAAAGGCTGCCCACTAGCTCTGCTCAAGAATAACTCCCATGTCTTTATACAACAGCTTATTCCCCTGGCGATGAAACTGAAGCAAAGGGATGTCCAGTGAGGCCTGGTTTATAGGGAAAGCCTTGGGCATCCCTCTGCCCTGCCAGGTTGACCATCCAGGGCATAAGGTCCACGAGCCTTGCCTTGCTCTAAGTTCCCTTGAATTTCCCACTGACGCCATATTGCTCAGCTGGATCGACGTCATGGTGGTGTAGCAGTGAAAAACAGTATCTGTGATGATGGAACGGGCAGAACTACGAACCTTTCTCTTGCTGTTTCCTCATTCCCCGCCCACGTGGGCCTCTCCTTTTACTTTTGCCAGGTCACCCACTTGGGAGGGGTGCAGAGGTATGTCTCCACTCCACTGTCTGGGGGGGCGGGCAGCGTTCACACAAGTGTCATGAGTGTATTGCCATGAAAAGTCCTCCCTTGTAGGGCCTTGGAGGGAGTGAGAGCAAAGAGGAGCCCTCTTGCGTGCATTCTCAGCTCTTGACTTCTCAAGCCAGTCGATAGGGTCACTTTGAGGCCTACACACATGCAGGTGTACACACACACACACACACACACACACACACACACACACACACATCGTGCCTTCTCAAAGCATGACTGGGCTGGATTAGAGCTTGGAGAGCTGCCCACAACGTGGTGCCAGCTTTTAGAAAGAAAAGCAAGAACCCAGGCTCGTGGGCAAAGTTCTAATGAGAAATAACAGGCACTGAAGCAGTCAGGGAAGAGACCCTGTCCCCGGGAACAGAAAACATGATGTTAATTTCCCCAAAATAGGGCACTGAAACCTTGAAAAGCTTTTAAGGGGTTGTGAGAGGAAAGCTTAGGGAGTTGAGGGTACACTTGTCTAACCTTGGACGATGATAGCAGAGATCTAAATGTGTATTTTGGTCAGGAACAGAATCCTGGTCCAGGTGAACCAGGGTCTGAAGTGTCTGGCTTTCATCTTCCCTGAAATGTGTTCTCAGCCTTTTCCCCAATGTGTGTGTATGTGCACAGACCCTGTGCTGCTGCTCCCACGTGGCATTTGTGGGTGATCATCTTAGTTTGGGCTCCCCAGAAGTAAACCTTGAGACAAAGGCTGAAGTGCAAGTGGTTGACTCGAGAGGTGAAGGAAACACTTGGTAGTAGAGTGGGCAAGGGAGATGGGGAAGGAAATGCAGCTATGAAAGGGTTATCAAGCGAATTACCACTGTGAGCACCTGGAGCTGAATCCCAAGGGAGATGCCAGGAGTGTAGAACACTCAAGAGTGCTCCCACCTAAGGGGTGAGGGAGCTGGGGTATTTATACTCCAACCCTGAATAGGCATTCGTTAAGAGATGCTCCTGGGGGTTGCTAATTCCCCAGCATTTCTGGGCGAGCCTGTGGATAGAGTGGCCTTCCTCAGTTATGGAAAGAAAATCCAGATACAGAGATGCAGATAGAGACCTTTGGAAGTCAGGTGCAGTACACCGAGGTGAGAGGTCCAAGGGCTGTGGGGAGGAGGGGAGCCTCGGGCAGTGGCTGCTACAATCACATAGGGGTATGATATATTGTTGGGGAGGGGGACTTTCTCACAATTAAGGTATCTATAAACATTTCTACCCTTTAATTAGATATAATCGAAGATTTGGAATAATAAACGAAAACGTTTTTTGAAGAAAGATTTTCAAAAGCCAGAGGACAGTGGTTGGGTTCCATGGTGTATATTTACACATTTGTCAAAATTACTTATATTGTACATTTCAGATCTGTGCATTTTACTGTATGTGAATTATACCTAAATATAAAAAGAAGCAAGTGCGAAATTCTAGATTTTAATACCTTTCAGTAGAGTCCTTAGTTCCTGCATATTTGGGGTACACTTGCCTGAATCCTTAAAATTCTGCCTGTGGACCAACAAATGAAGCCTTTGCTCTAGAATTACAGTCAGGTAAAATTGGGGTGCTGGCAAAGCAGTGACTTCCCCCCCGTAACAAAGCAGCCTCCTTCAGCTACTTCTGTGCCATGGTTTGTGCCCAGGCAGCCGCGGCTAAGTTCTCCCGGCGACTGTGGGCTGCATTTTGTGAAAGCAGTGGCTAGGGATTCCATATCTGAGGCCGCAGGTCAGACATCTGCAAGGCAGAAGAAACTGACAAAGGGCCTGGTCTTATGAGGCCACAGCTGGATAGGGAAATAAGGACGAGATGATGTTTTAGGATGGGTACTAGGCCAGGTTCAATTTCAATGCCTGGCACATAGCGGGCACTCAATAAATGTTTGATGGGATGAGCAGATTCCCTCCAGCTCACTGATACCTCCTGGGACCAGCCTCAGCTGAGAACAGAAAGGGGTGGAGGTGGGGTGGAGATGGGAGAAGCACCGATACAGTGGAGGCCGTCGGGCCCTTCTTTTCTTTCTCAGAAGCCCCAGATCTGGAGCTGATGAGGTGGGCCTTCACAGCGGAGGGCCTTTCTAATGACTTCTCAATTAATTGACTTGACGCTGGTGGGGAGAACGCCAGAGGCTGCAAAAGATGAAAGGCATTGAAAGGGAAAAGCTTTGATGTCACTGCAGTCCTGCTCAGATTCGGGAAGGTTTTTTCAGGAACTTTATATCTTAACCACAAAAGCCTCACAGGGTCGGTCAGTCACGCAAGAAAATTTTTGTCATTCTCTGGGATTGCTGGGTGATGAGAGGGTGAATGGAAAGCCAAGAAGGAGGGGCCAGGTATGGTTTCTGTGGGTGGCGAGTGTGTGTGGTGGTGGGACGGGGTGGGAGGGCGAAGGTGCCCTAGGAGGGGTAGAGGGGGAGGCGGCGTGTAGGTGTGAGTCGCATTTGTAGGCGAGCGGTGTGCTTATGCTACAAAATTGGCACAGGTGTGTGTTTTTCCAACGGGTTGTGTTCTCCCAGACTCAGTGTCTTCTTACTGGGTTTGTTCCTAAAGCTTATCTACTGATCACCCATTTAGGTACACACATCCCTAGGCAACTTATTCATACGAAATCGAAATGATCAGAAAACTCGAAGAAGTGCGTTGTCATCGCAGATACATAATACGTAGAATTTTAGAAGTAGACAGAACACCTGAAAAGCAATTGTGTTATTTCCTATTAAAGATGAGGAAATGGAGCCCGGACATGGAAATGGACCTCTCAACTACCTAGACCAGGACTTCTTAACTTCGGCACTAGGGACATTCAGGGCCAGGTAATTCTCTGCTGTGGTGGACTGTCTTGGGAATGGGTGTTCAGCGGGCATCCCTGGCCTCTAACCACTTGATGCCAGTATCACCTCCCCCGAGTTGCCGCATTCAAAAATACCTCCAGACATCGCTAATATCCCCGGAGGGGCAAAATCGGCCCTAATTGAGAGCCACTAGCCTGGATATAGGCCTAGTGGGTCCTAGGATCCAACGCTCTTTGTACTGCTCTGTGCAATTTGGGGGTTCAGATGGTGCCTCATATATCTTCAGAATCAATCACATTTAAACGGAATGATTCCACGTGTGGTGTGCATGAGAGAATGGGCAATGTTCACACGACCCACCAAGAGATGCGTCTTAGCAGGCACTCCATTCTCCAACAGCTCTAAATCAGTTGGCATGTTTTTCAGCATGGGTTAGGTTAGAGCCTATGGAATTGCCATTTTTTTGAGGCTCAGTTGGTCAGATATCAAGCAGTTTTCGTATGGTTCAACCTAAACACACGGTCTTAAGAGGTATGTCCTGAACACCTTTCAAAACTCCCCAGTTCTGGAATGTGCAAATGTTTGTTTAGGCTCAGGACTCTTCTCAGGCACATTTCTAAGGTGAGTCCGATGTTTTCCATGCAGAGCCTCATACCACAAGCTAACCACACTGCAAAGCTCCCCTCCAGATTTCTCTCTCACTCTGCAGTGAATTCAGTATGGCCACAAATTCTTTGCAGTGATTCCCATTAAGGGGTGGAGTCTGTGCTCCACCCAGTTGACTCTGGGCTGACCCTGTGACTTGCTTTGAGCAACAGAATCTGGTGGAAGTGGCGTTGTTCGAGTTCTAGAGCTTAGACCTTTAAGAGGCCTTGCAGCTTCTGCCTTAGCCCTCCTGGCCACTGTCCTGAGACTTCCCTGGAAGGAAGATGGCATCATTTACTGGCGGATGAGTAGCCACGTGGAGGGGGGCTAAGGCAGCCCGCTAACAGCCAGCACCGCCAGCCGGACGTGTTGGACCTTCACGGTCTACTCCCCCCAGCTAAATGCAGTCACGTGAGTGAGGCCACGTGAAACCAGCAGGACCACCCAGTGGATCCACATAATCATGAGAAATGAGAAATCATTGCTGTTTTTTTAAAAATAAATTTATTTATTTTTGGCCGCGTTGAGTCTTCGTTGCTGTGAGCTGCTGCACGCGGGCTTTCTCTAGTTGCGTTGAGCGGGGGCTACTCTGTTGTGGTGCGCAGGCTTCTTATGCGGTGGCTTTTCTTGTTGCAGAGCACGGGCTTTAGGTGCACGGGCTTCAGTAGTTGCAGCACGTGGGCTCAGTAGTTGTGGCTCGTGGGCTCTAAAGCGCAGGCTCAGTAGTTGTGGCTCACGGGCTTAGTTGCTCTGCGGCATGTGGGATCTTCCCGGACCAGGGCTCGAACCCGTGTCCCCTGCATTGGCAGGCGGATTCTTAACTACTGCACCACCAGGGAAGTCCCATCATGGCTGTTTTAAGCCACAAAGTTTTGGGATGGTTTGTTAGGTAGCAGTTGATAACTGATACACACCTACTGGCACTTTTATGGTTTTTAACAATCTATGAGAGCGTGACGTCAAATAAAGAGCAGCAAAGCCATGCTCGCCTGGACTGCCAGATGGTTGGCTGACATCACTCACTAGCCAGGTGTCTCAGGCACTCACACCAGCCTCCCCATGGGCACTATTTGGTCACATTCTTTAGGAAAACTGCTGATTTCTATATTTGGAAGCCACAAGAAAGGGTCAAAAACTTATGAGTAAAAGCTACAGAGGCCAAGTGTGCTGTACAGAATGATGACCTGCATAGCGTCTGTATGTAGGGGATGCGTCGCTGTCCTGCTCTTGCATATATGCCACGTACCGGTGTCACACATACGTAGCCACTTGCACCATGCTCGGCTTGACCATGACACACCTCCTAGGCATGGTTATGTGATGGAAAATATTTTCAGCCTTCATTTCCCACTGTCACACTTTGGAAGGGGATATTTCAAACATGTGTTTAAGAATTTCCTCACAAATGGTGGACACTAATTGACTTTTTATCTTAATGCTGTCACTGAATATTGCTTTTGATCTAAAGCAGATGCCTTAGGAAGCCCTTGCTTTATTATCTAAATAAAGCTGTAGTTAGCACTCACGACAGTAATTCCTTGTGAGTTCGTTGTTTAACGTGGCACGTACCAGCACCCGCCGGGCTTTACTTACATGAGAAGAGAAATTCTGTCTTTCTCTTTGCTCATGGCTTCCCCAGCACATAGCACAGGGTTTGACTCCTGGTCGCTCCTCAACACATTTGTGGGTGGATGGATGGATGGATGGGTGAGTAAATGAATGAATGAGAGAAGCTGAGATCTGGGAGAGGGCTTGGAATTCATCACCTTCCGTCTCCTGCGTTGCTTGATGAGCGAAGACACTGAGATTCAGAGAGGATTAGCGTTTGTTGTGTTTTTTTTTTGTATTCCAGGACTTTATTCCTTTAAAAAGCCACTTGACACACCTGATTATCTGATCTGTCCCAGCTTGTGATTATGGGCTCAGTGGGACACGCTGTGAACATCCCTGATTTGGGCTGCCTCGATGCCATTGGGAGCAGGCTTCTGCCCACCCTGCTGGGCCCTGTGAGGGGCAGCCAGGCCCACCCGGGCACTGAGTAGGCGCCAGATGGGCCTCTCTGAGTTACATTAGTATTACTGTTCATCCGCCTGGGAAGCCACGTCCTCTTCTGTGCCGCAGGATGGGAAAGCAAAAGTGCCTTTTCTGAGATGAAGCTAATAATAGTTCTCATCTCGAGTCTACTTAACACTGAACTGAAGATTTGGCCTCTCGGGTGAGGCTTATAGTTAATTCATTTACTTTGAAAATAATTACGGAAGGCATAAAAGAAATGTCCCCGTGCGGGCCAAGGATGGGCCGATTCTCCGTGTTTCTCAGTAACCAGTTGTACGCTGGGTGCTTGAAAGGATGAGACTGGGGCGACCCTGCAGCCTTGGGCGGAAGGCGAAGCTGCAGTGGGAGGCGCTCTGCCTGTCCCCCTGCCACCCTCTCACTCCGTTTTCTCTGATGACCTAAATGAGAAAGACAGTTGGTTTCCTTCCCCCTCAGCTCGGTCTCCCACACAGACAAACAGGCTGTGTCCCTGGCAGACTGCACTGGGGTTACATGCTGTCTCCTCTACTCAAGGGTGATCTATACTTCGAAGGGAAAAATAAATAAACAAGCAGCGTCCACCCTGCCCTTTGTCTCAGAGGAGATAGATGGGCTCCCCGGCTTCCACCACCTCCCCTCCATGCCGCCCTGCCCCAAGCCCCAGCGAGAGGGCAGCCAGGGAAGAAAAGAAGCTGTTGCCAGTTGTGTGTGTGTGTGTGTGTGTGTACGTGGGCGCATGAGACAGAGACAGAGAGATAGAGTGAGAGAGAGGGAGAGGGAGACCTGGGGGAGAGCGAGAGAGAAGAGAAAGAGAGAGGGGGAGAGAAAAAGAGGGAAGGAGCCCTCGGGGAGGGGGAGGGGGGAAAAACAAGCCAGAGGGAAGAAGACAGAGGGAGCGAGGAAAAGGGACCCCCTGAAAAGAAGGCAAAGGGGTGATTCAAAGTGTGACTAAAGCTATAAAAGTATCTTTTCCCTCCCTAATTTCCCAGCCTTGTCCTTCCAGATGGAGTGCACCCCCCGCCCCCGTATCTGTCCTCAAAAGCAGTAGCTAAATCAGGCATCGCCATGGGAGCTGCCCCTCTGCCGCTCTGCCACGTGGCCGCAAAGGTCAAGGTGACAGGACCCTGTGTTCCCGGGGTGTCAGCCAGCTCACCTGAAAACCACCGGTGGGTCGCTGGGCTTGCCGGACAGAACTGGCCGTGTCTCGACTCTTGCAATCTCAGAGTGTCACCTGGGTGCCCCGTCCCGTGTAGAAGGCAGTCCTGCAGAGGGCCTTCGCCCTGCACGCAAGCTGGATGGAATGTTCCTAGTGGCGCCGTGGAGAGCTCATGTGGTCTGCCGTGTGTGTTAGTACCATTTAGGGTACAAACTAAGCGAGATCATCCACGTCACGCATGTGGCACGTAGTAAGTGGTCAGGAACTATTAGTTCCTACGACCTGATCGCACCATAATAATAGCTAACAATTTTTTTCAAGCGCCGTCTATGTGCCAGACACAAGCAAGCCTTAACCCTGTGTGGTAGGTGCTATTTCATCCTCTTGTAACAGACGGGAACTGAGGCACAGAATAGCCCCGTTCCCAGGATCTAGACCTGAGGCTCTGTTTTAACATGGCATCCAGTCATCACGAGGCGAGCCGGAGACAACAAAGGCAGAAGAGAATTCCCTCCCATCCGCCTCCTTTTCTCCGCCTCTGACACCACTGCCCCAGACCAGGCCACCACCTCCTCTGTGCCCGGACCGCAGAAGTCGCCTCCTCTCTGGCCTATGTCCACTCATGGGCCACACACTGGCCTGCCCCTCTACAAGCTCTTCATTCCCTTCCCATTGTGCTTGGAATGAAATCCACGCTCCCCCGCCATGCTGGCCTGTCACCAGTCGTTAAATCCACGCAAGCTCTTTCTTGTATGCCGTTCCTCTGCGCTTTTCCCCATCACTTCATCTGTCAGAACCCTGCTCATCCTTCAGTAGCCCCCCCTTTCCCATTTTTCTCTATCGCAGCACCCTCTTTTTATCCTTCCTTGAGCTTCTCACAATTGAGAAGTATTTTTATCTGCTTGGTTACGTCCTTGCTTTCTTTCTACTTCCCTCACTAAACTGCAGGCTCATAATCATGGTGATATTGTTTGCTCTTGTGTCCTCAGCCCTTAGCATGGGGTCTGGCTCCTGGTAGGCGGTGTGCAGTCAGTATTTGTTGGTACACGAATGGCTGGTGTATCTGGAATGTCTGGGATGTGTATTTGGAGATGTGACAGGCTGTGGCTGGGATTCACCTCGCTTCACTCCCCCGGCTGCCAAAAGTCTTATTTGCACACTGTCGCCTGCCATCATGTGTTTCAGACCCGAGTTTGGGCCTCTTTCATTCCAGAGAGTTGTGCCCTCATTGGAATTTCAATGGGAAGAGCCCACAGATCTATTGCACGGCAGGAAAAGAGAGTGTCTGTGGCTGTTGGTTCTCTTGGCCTGTGGCAGGATGCAGAACGAGAGGTAGAAGGATATTAGATGTTCAGTAGTTCTCCTGTTGTCCCGCGTCTCCAGGAAATGCTCTTCCCTAACGAGCATTTAGAGGTACCGAATGTGCTCCTCCCTCGCTACCCTCAGCCACCTGAAAGAATTGGATCTAAGACCCACACGGTAGCCAGTCATGTGTATATTCATATTCACCTTCAAATAATAGTACGGAACGTGAACCAGTAACCTAAAATTCAGTGTCCACTTGAGAACTCAGCTTGGCACCATTGGCAGTTCATTTCTCCTTTGTGTCACTCGAGACATTCTCTGATAAAAGGAAAGAGGTGGATAGATTTCAGTCTCTGTCCACCTTCCAGACATTCCTTGAATTTTTCTTAGAAAGATTGATACAAGGCAAATCTCAGTTTTTCTTATCCTCCCCCCCACCTTTGTCCCGGCCGAGGGGTGAACTGTGGGAAGATCTCATGGGTGGTGTTCTAAACAACTTTCCGTTGATTAAATAATCCTTCTCCCAAGGGCTACTTGTGTGGTTTAAGTTACTTAAAAAACAAAACAAACAATCCAGGGTAAGAGCATCAGTCTGAAAAAATAGAAGGTTACCAACAGACTTGCCGTGTACAGCTGGGAAAGATGTGAAAAGCACAGGCTCCAAGCAGCAAAGAGGATAAATAAATGGGTCGCTAGTGCCATTAAGAAAACACATCTGCACACTGTCAGCAGTAAGGATAAACACCCAGTTGTTTTCCCTTTCACGGGAGAGGCGACATGATGGACCCCATCCAGGTCTGTTCCGCTTACATCTTCTTAAGGTTGAGGGATGGGCACTTATCTAGCCCTGATGCATTCCCAGAATCTCTCATCAGAAGGAAATCTTCAAACAAAACAAATAGTATATTCATTCTCCTCCCAGCTCACAGACAGGAAAACAAACAAGAAAAGAAAGAAAAGGTTATCTGGTAGACCTCAGTGGCCCAAGATTGGGATTTTGGACGTGACATCCTTCTCTGGTTTGCTTCCTTCTCCTAATTGCCCTGCCAGTGGGAAGAGCAATTGGAACTGACATGACTATCCCTTATAGTTGTTGAATGTAGCCAGTGTTTCTTCCCTTAGCCCGCAACTCAAGACTTCCAGGGTCCATCAGCTTCCCTAGTGTCTCAGTGAGTAGCTTTGTAAGTTGGTATGGACCAGAATCAGAATTCATGAATGGTAACTAGGAGCCTAGGGAGTTGTGGTGGATCCACTGAAATCCTCGTGGACCTAATTTGAGAAAAGGTTCAGATGCACAAGGAAATAAAGATGACCTCTGGAGATGCCAGCATCCTGGAACCTCCACGCTGTTTATTCCCAGGGTTACTGAGAGTTCACTATTTAAATTTTAAATGGAACCTTGTTCGTTTTGATGAGGTCAAATACCTCTTCTATTATGTGCCTAAATCAGGGAATGAAATGTGATGACTGTCTTAAAGCAGGCTTAGATTCTAACATCTATGTGTCCTTAGTCACCCAAATTTCAAAATTTGGTCTAGAATGAATGAAATGCAATTCCAACCTCAATTTTTCATACTATTAGAAAGTGGCCAAAGACAAATATCATATGATATCACTTATATGTGGACTCTAAAAAAAAATGGTACAAATGAACTTTTTTTTTTTTTTTTTTTTTTTTTTTGCGGTACGCGGGCCTCTCACTGTTGTGGCCTCTCCCATTGCGGAGCACAGGCTCCAGACGCGCAGGCTCAGCGGCCATGGCTCACGGGCCCAGCTGCTCCGCGGCATGTGGGATCTTCCCAGACCGGGGCACGAACCCGTGTCCCCTGCATTGGCAGGCGGACTCTCAACCACTGCGCCACCAGGGAAGCCCCCAAATGAACTTATTTACAAAACAGAAATAGACTCACAGGCATAGAAAACAAACGTATGGTTACCGAAGGGGAAAGAGGCGGGAGAGGGATAAATTAGGAATTTGGGATTAATGGATACACAGTACTGTATATAAAATAGATAAACAACGAGGACCCACTGTATAGCACAGGGAACTATACTCAGTATTTTGTAATAACCTATAAGGGAAAAGAATCTGAAAAAAATAGATACATGTGTATGTATTACTGAATCACTTTGCTGTACAGCTGAAACTGACACAACATTGTAAATCAACTACACTTCAATAAAACATATATATAAAAATTTTTTAAGTAGCCAAAAAATTGCCAACACCTCAGAAATTATTCACATTTGACTTTGGAAGGTGTCCCTGGTCTATTAGCTGACATGCTGAACGTTGGCTTCAAATACCATCATGGAGAAATGGCAGGAACCAAGTCAGGTGGAGTTAGAAACCTGTCTTCTCTCCCCTCCCCTCCCTTCTCAACTTCATTAAACTCTATTTCCTCATCTCTACAAAGGGGTGGGAGTAGAGAGTTAGATTAGAGTATGTCTAGGGACTCTGGCAGTACCATAGTTCTGAGAAAATATATGCCCTGATTTAACTCTCAGCTATTCATTCATTTAACAAATTTGTTTGAGTGCCAGTTAGGTCCTACTGTGCTAGTCAAGAAAGAGAAGTGTGAGCTGTGACAAAGCGAGAGAGTGGCATGGACACATATACACACTACCAAACGTAGAACAGATAGCTAGCGGGAAGCAGCCGCACAGCACAGGGAGATCAGCTCGGTGCTTTGTGACCGCCTGGAGGGGTGGGATAGGGAGGGTGGGAGGGAGGGAGACAGAAGAGGGAAGAGATATGGGAACATATGTATATGTATAACTGATTCACTTTGTTATAAAGCAGAAACTAACACACCATTGTAAAGCAATTATACTCCAGTAAAGATGTAAAAAAAAAAAAGAGATGAATGAGGTGCCATTCTTATCCTAGAAAGGGTATAAACTGTCTGTTAAATATGCAATGAGCACTTCCTAAATGCCGATGAAGGGCGTGCAAAGTTGATGTTATACCAGCCGTACTGAATGATGCTAGAATTAATGATGCTGTTTAATTTTGCCAACATTCAGTATCTCATATTAAAGACTTACTTAGCATTTTCCAGCTGTTGGAAATGATCAGAGAAGTGTATACACCCAATAACTGAAGAATGCTCTCAGACACAGAGGCCCAGAGGATTCTATACCACGTCAAGGTTACACGTGGGTAGAGGTGGAGCCTGGCCTAGGGTCCAGCCCTCGTGCGTCCCAGCATTGGGTTAGTTGATCGTTAAGAAAGTGGGCTTGGAGCCCAACTGCCAGGTTCAAATTCTGGCTCTGCCGCTTACAGGTTGAGTGACCTTGGGCAAGTTATTTCACTTCTCTTAGTTTCCCTCTCCATCACATAGGACTAGAAGAGTAATTTGTTGCATAGGGTGTGTGGATTAAGTGAGTTCGGACATATCGAAATGCTCAGAGCATAAGTAGTATAGTTTCATATTTAATAACAGCCGTTAGCAACTAGAAGTAAGGCTAGAATGTATTCTGACCTACAGCCTAAAATCAATTGGCAGTATGAAACAATCAAAACTAGTAGTATAGCCAGGTCTTAGATCTGTCTAAGATATTTCATGAGTAAGTTGTGTCTCTGTCAAAAATGAAGACCCTGTTTACAGTGGTACCTGGCACATAGTAAGTGTTCGAGAGGTGTTAGCCGTTATCTGTGTCGCGATACTGCTTCCCTTTCCTGCAGTGCTGGACAGGAGGTTTTAAGAGCTTCACTGGAGCCCAGAGATGCTGCTGCCACCCCGCCCCCCGTTCTGTGCGGGCACGTGTGAGTGTGTGCCCGTGGACAAGGTGTGTGTGTCGTGGCTGAGATCAGCCAAAAGATCCATTGCAGGAGATCAAATTCAGATCTGTAAGCCTGGTGAGATTCAAGTTCCTTTTAAACACTTGTTGCCATTTCTAGGCAAGACACATTTCCCCCGATCAGATTGTTTTGGCCAGGAAATCTTGCATTTTCAAAGCAAGTAAAAAGTGAAAAAAAATAATTCTCGGTACGTGACACAATTTACAGTTAGCTTCTCAGGAATGTGTGTCATGTTTTAAACTTGAGTAGGTTGATGTTCTGCAAACATCCCAGTGCTTCATATTTATAGCGTGCTTTATTTTAGAGTGTTAACAATGAATGAGAAAAAAAAGCGCGGAACTTTCTGCAGACAATTTTTTGTCGTGATGCTGTTTTGATTTGGAGGCAGTCTTGTTTCTCCTCTTTTTCACCCGCCACAGGATTCCATTCTCTTGCTCGCTCTCTTTTCTTCCCCAAAGGAAACACTTCAGTTGCTTTTATTGATGAGGAGAGGAAAAATCGAAACCATAGGCAACTGGGCTAATGAGAGACAGGCTGATGTGACAACTAACAAAGAACAAAACCAATTACGCCTCCTCATGTAAGTGTACCGGGCCACCCGGGGGTCACCTGTAGCTCAGTAGACAGTCCGCTGCCCACCTCAGCTTCTGACTGCAGGGCACCCACTGCAGCCTCTCTGTCCGAGGGCTTTCTCAGGAGTGTACCCCACACCTCTATACACACACACACAGCAACCTTCACCAAAGAGTAGGGAGATTTGGTAGAAGAATACTCTAGATTCCTCCTCTCCACTTAGTGGGACGATCCTGAGATGCACTCCACACTCTCTCAGAGAGTCCACTGCGGAATCGAGCCCACATCACCCACAGCGACTTGCATTGGCTTCCTTCCTTCCCCTGTCTCACACCCAGCCCCCGCCCACTCTTGCTGGGCTTTCCAGAATCACCTCTTGCACCTAAATCATCCATTCAGGGGCTGCTTTTTTGGGGAACCCCAAATAGGACATGAACCTAAAAATATTTACCCAGTTACATGCCTTATCCCGTCCCCCTTCCCCACGCTGTCTGAGTACCAGAATCGAAGATGGGAAAAGACTGTACGTATAGCTAGAATTGGGTCCCTCTTGTTGCAGCATTTTTAATGCCATACTCTAATGTGGAATGTACAGTTCTCTTTAGGTTCTGAAGCTAAGGTTTCTTTGCCTGCTGGGTTTCATTAATTCACTCGGCAAATCTTTATTGAGCACCTACTATGTACCACATACGATTCTGGGTGCTGGCATCATATCATTGAGGACAGGGGTCCCGTCTGCAATTTTAACTTGGCTTGTCAGTCACTTTTCTGTCTCCTGCAGAGGGGAAATGGTGGAGGTTGATTCTGGGACCAGCTGCCCCCCACCTCCAGACAGCCCCCTTCTTTCTCCTCATTTTGCAAATCAGCCTCCAAGGAGAAGCTGAAGACAGGAAACAAATGTCTCTCTTCTCTGCAGATGAAGTTTCTTGCTCACGTTGACTTCTTCGCTCATAACCTGGAGCTTGGCTAACACTCCTGTGTTAGTATTGATGTATTTCCGCCGAGAAGGAAGTGGTCAATGCGTGACGCATGCGCGCCAGGAACTGCCTCTCTGTCTGAAGCCCAGTTGAACTTTCATGGCCAACCTTGCCAGAGCCCGGACCGCTAGGGCAGGAAGGGCAGGGAGGAAGTGGGAGCGCATGCCTAGTCCCAGTTCCCCCGTAATTACAAGTGAAGCTTAATGATTAGTTTCAAGGACGGGGGGTGGCTCTCGTGCACAGTGGAGAAATTTGAGTTTCACCCCCTCTTGCCTCCTGGGACCAGGCGTACATGATACTGGAACAAAGGGCTGGTCTCAGAGGTGCAGCTTTGGACGTGGTTACCAAGGAGACAGGGAGCAGGGGACAATTTTCATATCCCTCCCCACACGGCGGCATCGGTGGTTAAGGACGGAGCTCAGGTTTCTTATGATAGCCCCTATTCCTGGGGTTATTCCCAGAGAGGAGGAGAAGTGTGGCAAGAGAACTGGGCCAGGTCGGTGGTTGGGGAGGAAGATGGCGGGCTGGTGCCGGGGCAGGAATGGCCACTTGCATCGAAGGGCTGGCCGTAGAGAACTCCCCCTCCCCAGAGGTGGGAAGGGGGGGGCGGTGAGAGGAACCAAAGAAGCCACCTGGGAGGGAGGGCATTCGGGGCACTGGGACCACCAGCCGTGAAGCGAACTGAAGGAAGAGAGTCAAGTCAAAGCCACAGCAGAATCCTGTTGGAGTTGGCAGATAATTCCAGAAAAGTAAAATGAGATTGTCTGCTTTACCCTCTGCTGTGTGATTTCTGTGGAATTGCTTGGGGGAAAGGCAGGCTGATCTAGTCTTCGAAATTAAGGGGTTAATTAGAAAATGGGGATTTCCTGCTTCTTTGAGTTGCCTCTCACCCCAGCCCACCCCCCGTCCCCCCCTCAGTGACTTGAGACGTTTGAAGGCGAGATCCTCCGTGAACGTTTAGGATGAAACACTTTGTCGGGAAAACAAGCAAATAGATTTGACAGCTGCTTGATGTAGGACAGTCATTAAATTTTCAAGAATGTAGGTCTTCTATTATTTAGTGACGTTAATCTCTCTTCCAAAAAAGAAAACAAAAAGTGGGGTCCAGGATTGCAGAGTGAGGAAGTTGTGTTGTTTGCTTTGCTGAAAGTTGCTAAGGGCTCTGCCTCCGCCCCCTGCCCCGCCCCTGGCTCCCTTTCTTCACGGGGCTACTAAGCTGGGCCTGTGGGGCCAGCATCTGTCAATAATTTGGTTGGGTTTTCAGGGGCTGGTGTTCAGACCTTGCTTCCATTCAGTCCCCTCACTTGCATCCTCTTTTTCTATGCATTTTTGTCTATTTCTTCACTTTTTAGACCCCGCCCCCAATGGGGGAAATGGGATGAAGAAATAGAACTCAAGTCAGTCATTTATTTTGCTGCTTGGGGTGTCTCTGGGAAGAAGATCTGGTAGGAAGTGCAGCTGAAATGCTGGCCAAAAGGAAAGTTTAGAAAAATCTGTGGCTTTCTTTGTGCCCTGGTACTTAGGAGGGATGACTAAGAATTGATGTATTTCTTTTCCAAGAAAGGCTGAAACACCAGAGGGGATTTTTGTTTGTTTGGTTGGTTTTTTTTTTGTTTTTTGTTTTTTTTTTGCGGTACGCAGGCCTCTCACTGTTGTGGCCTCTCCCGTTGCGGAGCACAGGCTCCGGACGCGCAGGCTCAGCGGCCATGGCTCACGGGCCCAGCCGCTCCTCGGCATGTGGGATCTTCCCGGACCGGGGGAAGAACCCGCGTCCTCTGCATCGGCAGGCAGACTCTCAACCACTTCGCCACCAGGGAAGCCCACCAGAGGGGATTTTTAAGAAAAGGTTATAGAGCAGTGTTCCGTCTCGACTCCATGCAGCCTGGAAGTGAGACGGGATGTCCAGCCGGTGGGGGCAGGGTAGGCGGCAGGGAGGGTTGACAAGGACTGCTCTTCTGGTGGCTTTGAGAAGAAGAGAGAGACCTTTGAGCTTTTCCTCAGACATGGAGGAGAAGGATGGCGCTCTCCCTGGGCCTGCCGGGGCACAGCCGGACTCTGCGCAGAGAGGCCTCCTGGGTGCACTGTCTGGTCCCCCGCGGTCTAGGTGGGTGCAGCTAAGTGAATACAGCGGTAACCGAGTGCTCAGGGGTGAATCCTATCTTTGCAACTTGCCAGCTGCATGAGCCGGGTCTAGTCGCTGGTCTCTGTGTACCTCTTCTGTCCAATAAAGATAATAAACCCAAGTTCTAAACGCTGTGTCCACAGGCAGACACACCCCCCCCACATGTGAAACATTCCATGAGGTTCTTTCTTCATGCCATTTGGGATGCCACTCTCCAAGGATATCCCATAGCTGATGCAGTCATGAGTCTCATTCAGCAAGTATTTATTAGGTTCCTACTACATGATTCTAGGTGTTGGAGATATAATAGGTTGCTAATCAGATAAGGTCCCTGACCTCATAGAGCTTATATTCCAGGAAAGAGAGGCAGGCAATACACTATGTCAGGTGGTGATGTGTGTCAGGAGTGCTACGGAAAAGATGTCCCAAGTCCATCTCTCAACAAGCAATGCCTTCAAATTCATTCCTTCATTTCTTCAGAAGGTCTTGAGGGAGCAGTTGGGGATGTGAAGAGCTGCCTGACCTCCCAGTGTTTACACAAATCATCCCTCGCCCCTTCCTCCCCAAACTAGGCATTTTGCATTCAACAGAATGACCCGGGGCAGTTAATCTGGAGTCAGAGTCATTCAGCCGGCGGTGTCCGCCAGGCATGGCCACCCCAGACAAATGACTTCCGGCAAAGGAATTATACACGTGCATTTTGTGGGCCTGGAGCTGGACTGGCAGCTGGGGAAGGAATTCCCAGCACATACAGGACTCCAGAAGGAAATGAGGGGAAGTTGGTCTTCATGCTGCCCCAGAATGTCCCTCTTCATGTTCAGGCCAAAGGTGCCCCCATGCGATTGTAGGTTTCCCTGTACTGTTTCCTTTATTGGGCTGGACTAGGTATCATCTCTCTAGTGAGGATTCTCTGCTATTAAGTGAGTTGTAAGCTGACTCTTACCGAAATGGAGATTATTGATCCAATTATGCACGCGTCCCCGATTCTTTCTTTCTCTTTGTTTTCTGAGAGGGCTGGAAGTTGGCACAGAGGAGGCCCTGATCAAAATGGATAAGTTCGTCTCTGAGACAGGCCGTTTGTGTCTGTGTCAGAAGACGGGACGCTTTCCTTTTGAGGGGATGATAGACAGTGAGGAGAGGTGGGGTGGCCGAGTTTTCTAGATTCTCTGATTTGAAAATCAGGGACTCAAAGGAAGTCTGTGCTTCCTAAGTAATTGCATCCCGACACTGTCGAGCTTCCTCTGGGTTTCAGCTTTCACCCCAGCCAGGCTACGAGGAGGGAGGACAAAGCAGAGGGCGCCCAGCCCGGCCCCACAGGCTGCTCCGGGTGACTGCAGCTCCGCTTCCTGGGCAGAGGAGCTGGTGTCCTGTTTCTCCTTCTCTTGCTGGACGCCTCTGTGGGCCTCTCACTGCCTTTTGTGCACGTCGGTGTCTACAAGGTGGCCGCCGCACAAAGTTGTGTTTCACAAAAGGAGGTGACACCAAAGGCATTTGCAGTTGGCTTTGGCAGTAATGCGTGAATATTATTCAGCTGCTCTGTCCTTGTAATACGAACAAAACTTATTGGACCGGAGGCCACTCGTGTGGAATCTGAGATGTTGGTTCACCAAGAACCAGGAAAAGAATAATGCTGGGACTGCTGAGAAAATGCATAAAATGCCTTTAAAGGGGAAGCGTTTTAAGCATCCCCACTCGCCTAAGGGGCCTTACTTCCATGTACCTCTTCACAAACAGTCGCCCAAGGAAGCCTTCCTGCACGGTCCTCGGTTGGCCTGGCTTCGACACTTAAAGATGAAAAACTCTACTTTTGAAAGTAATATTTCACAGCTTATGCTCATTGCTAATATAAGGACTTACCGTTTTTCCAGTGAGTCTTAATTAGGCTCCCTTTACAGTTTGCTTACCTCTTTTTTACTTAAAGAAGTAAGATAGTTATTTGCTTGTGGCAAAAAAATATAATAAGGTAAAAGAGTAAGGTATACAAGTTTTCAAAAGTGGAAAGTGGACTCTCTTCAAACCATTCCCCAGCCTTAACCATGGGTTATTGCTCCAGCTGTGTGTCCTTGGGCAGGATGCCTGACTCTTCTGTGCCTCAGTTTCTCCATCCATAAAAGGGGGATGATATTAGTACTCATCTCATAGGGCGGTTGGGAGGATTTAGTATGCCGTCTGACCTATATTCTGACTAGAGCAATATTAGCTATTGTTGTCAGTAGTGTGCACTTTTTCCGGACATCAGTGTCGACTTTGCATCCTTCCTGGATTCAGACCTTTCAGGGCATGGCCAAGCCTCAATGAGCAGTATTATGCCAACAGCATTTTCACTCAGGATAGGGCCTGTGTAAGTGAAGGAGTCCCGCCCTCCATGTGGCCGTCTCTAGAGGGATCCGCTGTGGTTCTATTTTCTTCATGGCTTCTAAGGAACGCCAAGCTTTCTTGAGTAGGAGAGGGGACAACTTGGAATGGGCCTTTGGCTCCGAGGAGGGACCTGACAGATCACGCCCTTCCTTCCCTTGTCAGGCCCTGTGAGGCCTTAATATGGGTACCATCACCCAGAGGAGGCCCCACTTCCCAGGAATATGCTGGGGGACTGACAGCCGAAGGAATAGCTCAGACCGACTCAGCTGGAAAGAAGAGGGGGCCAAGGTCTCGTGCTTGACAAGCTGATGGAAAATTATATGCGGGTTTAGTTTTGTTTTCTTTTTTTTTAATGAAGTGAGAAAAAAGAGCTGTGTTTGTTCCTTTTGCCAATTTCACTACGAGAGACACAGTAAGACTATATGTGTGCGGTTGTTTGTACACCTGACACGAGGCAAGACCAGACTGGAGAGAGCTGTTTGCTTGCTGGCTTGTGTCTCTCTCCAAAACCAAGGGCATTTGTTATCAGATCACTTTTCAGTGAAGGAGTCAGAGCCTGTCTCGTTGGCCTTGTCCCACTATGTGCAGCCGGGACCGAGTTACTTAACCTCTCCGGGCCCAGGTGTCTCATCTATTTAAGAAAATGAGGCTAGAAGTGCTATTTGGGGGGAATGAGAGAAGTGACAGTGGGTTGCGCTGTCACCTTGTTGGGTGAGTGCGGGCCTATCTGTCCATTCTCTCCTGGAGGCTTTCTTCTCAGCGTGGAGAACTCTGAGTGCCCGGACTTAGAAGGGCTACGAGAGAAGCAGAAGACGAGCCACTGCCCTCAAGGGCCTTAGAAACAAAGAGAACCAAAAGCACAGGTGTAAAAGCTGCCTGAACACTTACTAAGGCAAAGGATAAAATGAGAGTCACCACCAGAATATTTCAGAATAGATGCCGAGAGAAAATATGGCTGGAAACCCACATGGAGTCGACAGAGTGACAGGATACCTTGTCGGTTGCTTTTTCAGTAAAGAGATCAGGTTCCCCGTTTGAGCGACGCATCCCCTGGCCATCTTCTGTGAACAAACACAGCCATTTACTTGAGGTCTGAGAGTGCCTCTGATGTTGCTTGACCTCTGATAGGACCAGAATCCATGACTTGCCCTCTAACCAACCCTGCCTGCCTACCAGGGCTTGGGAAGCCAGGCTGAGATGCCGTAAACAAAAGCCTGCGACAGCAGTGAGAAGCATAGGCGCACTGCTCTATGGGCAAGATGGTGGAGTAGCCCTGAAATCAGTCCTTCGCTACGCTGTAGGCTTTGCGTAGACTCGTGATGTTTCTTTTCTGAACCTCTGAGGTTGACAGGACAGGGAATGCTAATAAGATTTTTCTCTGAACTTCGTGACTGACTGGTTTATTAGAGAATTGTGGGGGGAGGGTTAAGACCTAAAACATTGGTTTTCCTAATACCGAAGACAGTGCTGATTTAGTAAGTTGGTGTTCCTAGGGGAAGATACAAATACATTGACATATATTAACTTACTGAGTAATTAATGTATGCAGTAACTGCAAACTTACATTAAAGAATGCGGATTTTTTTTCACTTAATGATAAAGTGAATCGCCTCTCATACTCTTCTTTAGCGTCTTCCAAAAACACACTACCCAACTGGTAACTGTCCAGTTGGAATTGGAGTCAGTCAAACGGGTGCCCGAGTTAATTGTTGAACTGAGCAGTATAAAAACCGCATAATAACCACCTAGCACAATGAGTCCGTTCCCCTCCTCAGCAGGTCCGCTGCTTTGGGGGGTAGGGGGTAGGACCCTCAAGGTTTGAGTCTACCAAAAATCACTTCCTTGGCCACGTACTAAAAGTGAGTCTTCCGTGCAATGCCTTTTGGGCTGAAGCCAGTGGTCCACTAAATCTGCTTGGGAACTGACTTGTTAATGATTCTTTTCTTTTTGTGACATTCTTCAAGATAAACTTGCTTGGGCCAGCCTCCTAGAAAACCTTTTAAAATGCTAATTGTGCAATGGTGCGAATAATGTAAAAATAAGTCATGGGGTGCGCTCAGCACTTGACTAATTAACAAGCACTAAATGAACCCTTGCCTGGCAAATTCTGCCCTGGACTGTAGGAATGGCAGAGCTTCATGGAGCCTCAGCTGGGAGAGTCTGGTTTTAAGTTAATAGGTTCTTACAGGAATTGGCCAGTGGAAATCAAGTATTTTGGGGCATAGCGCTATCTTTTATCAAAGTTGAACATAATTGGTGGATTCAATTCAGGGAGTGTTTGCTGAGCGCCTGGAGGGCCCTGTGATAGGCCTGAGGAACAGGGATAGAAAGATGAATTAGACACAAAGGATGCCCTTAAAAGTCAATAATCTAGTGAAAGACAGTGGTGAGTAATCAAAGACAGTAGTAGGATGCTTTGACAGGATACCCAACTAATGGCGGCTTAATTGATAAAGATATTTAATTATCTTAGAAAATATAACGTCTGAAGGTAGATGGTTCTGGGATTGGTTCAGTAATTTGACAGTGTCGTTCCCACCAGGCTCTTCCCATTCTTTTGCTTTGCCGTCCTCATCACGTGGGCTTTTTGTCTTAGGCTTGTTGGCTCATAGTTGCGATACGATTGTCTTGCTCCAAGTATCATATTCTCAAATGACAGAGCTCACAAGCAGTAAGCAAGACAGGGGGTGGTATGGGACTTCCCTGGTGGCGCAGTGGTTAAGAATCCGCCTGCCGATGCAGGGGACACGGGTTCGAGCCCTGGTCCGGGAAGATCCCACATGCCGCGGAGCAACTAAGCCCGTGCGCCACAACTACTGAGCCTGTGCTCTAGAGCCCGTGAGCCACACCTGTTGAGCCCGCACGCCACAACTACTGAAGCCCATGCACCTAGAGCCCATGCTCCGCAACAAGAGAAGCCCGCGCACTGCAACAAAGAGTAGCCCCTGATCGCTGTAACTAGAGAAAGCCACATGCAGCAACGAAGACCCAACAAAGCCAAAAATAAATTAATAAAATAAATTAATTTTTAAAAAAAGACAGGGGCGGTAGAAGATCTTGTTCACTCACATGCTATTCACCGTAACAAGTCACGTGGCCATACCTACCTGCAAAGGGGGAGGTTGCAGCCACTTTCCCTCATCAACTCAGTCCCTGTGATCCATCCCTATGGAAGGGATTTTAAAAGTTTGTTGGGCAATGAGACATCTCCGCCCCATAATACCATAAGTGCTCGTAACACACTAAGTGCAGATGTGCCGAGTATGGAGACAGTTAATTCTACCTGGAAAAATGATGGAAGGTTTTGTAGAGGACCTGACATTTGAGCCGAGTCCCCAGGTGGATGGGGAGGGAAATCCAAATCAGGAAACCCGAAGGGCAGAGACATAGAGGCATGAAAGAGCTTGTCACATTCTTGTGCTGTTTGTATTTTCTTGCCCTCTTCCCCCCATCTTTTGGTCAAACCTCTAGCAGGTCATTGAACTCCTCGGGGTCTCAGAGTCCTCATTTATAAAAATGAGGCGGTTGCATCCTGTAGTTGTGAAAAGGTCTCCAAAGTGCTCTCACTCATTCCTTCTCTAACTTGCCAGGTTTAAGGAGACGTTGCCAGGCAGTCTCACACCGTTTCTTAAATGGACAGCAGAGTCGTTCTTTAATCTTACCTCCTCTGTAAAAATACATTTCAAACATTTCTCAGGGAAACAATATGGTTTCGTAGGCAGAGCGTGAGATCGGGAATCACAGATCTGAATTGAACACCAAACTTTGTCATTTACTCGCGGTGTGACCTTGAGAAGACGCTTCAGATCGCCACACCCCAGTTTCCTCACCTGTAAAGTGGAGATGATGGTATTTTTCTTGCTTGGTTCTTTGGAAGACTTAGTTGTTATTAAACATGAGGCACAGTGCTGGATACTTATTAAGGTCTCAGAAATGCACAAGGAAATAAAAATGGCCAATATACAGAGTTTTAAATGTTCAGTGAGATATAACTTTGTGTGTGTCAGTGTGTGTGTATATCAAACGGGCAAAGGATTTTTAAATCGTGATCCCCAGAGTGGGCGAGGGTACGGTGGGACAGGGACTCTCGGGGACTGCTAATGAGAATATGAACTGATAATGACACTTCTGGGGGACAGTGTGGCCATTAGAATCCGTCTCTTTAAAATGTTCAAACCCTTTGACCCAGTAACTCAAAACCTAAGAATTTATGCCTGGTGGATGACCAATGATGTGAACATAGGGTATAGTTTCATAAAGTTGTTCATCCTGGTGTTGTTTGGAATTAAAAGCGTCGGCATCAACACAAATGGCCAACGTTAGACAGTCGTTAAATGAATTAAGCTCCGTTCATATATTTTAATATTACCCAGATATTAACAGTCATGTTTTTGGAAGATATTTGATGATATGGGGGAAACGGCCATGATATAATACTTATATAAAAAGGGCAGTCTTTAGAACAGTGTATACAATATGGTCTCAGTTTTGTAAAAGTAAATAAGTATCATGCTTAGAAAAGTGACTGGAAGGTAAAACACCAAAATGTGAAAATGATCATCTCCGGGTACCAGAAAAACAAGGTGTTTTTATTTTCTTCTATGCGGCTCTGAATTCTCCAAATTGTCTTGCGCTGCACACGTAATGAACACTTATAAACTTAAGAGAAAATATCAGGTTAGAAAAGTTACCCTCAAGAGCAGAATACACTGCCCCTAAATATGCAAGAATACCCACACCTCCTAAAATAAAAAGAAGATTGGAAGGAAATGTGTCCACATCTTACCAGTGGTTTTTTCTGGATGATGGCCATTTTCTTCTTTATACTAGGTTGTATTTTCCTACTTTTCGTGATTGGCATATATTATTTTTATGAGCAGAAAAAGAAAATCACCATGCCTCCTGAATGCACCAGGTCCCACATTCTCAAAGGCAGAGGGATAAGGTCAGGGTTCCTGGTGATGGGGCAGGTGAGTGAATTTTGCTGGTATAAGAAATTGCAGTAGAACCCGTGCTCCAGGCTGCAGGCACTGAAGAGCAGCCTGCTTTTTTAAAAACGGGTGCTTGCTGATCGAATAGGTGCGTCTGGCTGGATGCATGGAGCTCTCTGGTGGCCAAGAGGTGTCAACGCAACAATTTTTGTACTCCCGGAACTAAACCCAAGATCTGCGAGCCAAACCAGAATGTTCAGAAGCTGCTGCGTACTTGCAGATTAACTTTGAAGCCCTCGTGATGGGTATGAGAACATGCGTCTCCATGATTCCCAGAGCATTTCCTATGAAGGAGGAACCCTCCGTACCTTCCAGATAAAGCGGGCACCTTCTCTGACTTCCTGGCCATGTCACAGTCACTTGGCACTGCTTGGTTTTGTTATAACTATTTCTTAACTTGCGCAAGGTACACCAACTCATGTGTGAGCCTTGACTGCGTTGCTTGTCCCGGAAGTCCATACTGTGGGAAATTGCCCTCGTGGGTTATTTTTCAAGGGGGTCTTGATAGCATCATAGAATGTTAAGGCTGGAAGGAGCCTTAGAACCAAAGAGACTGAGCTCTAGTGAAGTCGAGTGGCTTAAAGAAATGACTCATTACTGGCTGATCCAGGAATGGAACGTATTCCAATCTTAAGAATTTTGTCCAGCAGACTCCCCCACTTCCCTGATGCTGCTTTTAACCAAGGTCTCCAACTTGAAACCCAAACTAAGGCTTCAGACTCTCATTGTCCCTGGGTCATCTTGTGTTTCTCTGTGTTTGCATCACACTGTGACTATGTGCATCTGAGATGGGGTGGTCAGCCTGTGTGTGTGTGTGTGTGTGTGTGTGTGTACACGCGTGTGTGTAGCACTGTGCGGTCATAAGTCTATGTATGTAACTCACTGTATTTCTGTGTATCTCTATCTTTTTATTTGGCCGTATTCTGTACACTCAACCATATTGTAAATTCCTTGAAAGTGATCTTCTGTGTCTTTTGTGTTGCAGTATAATATTCTCTAGAGGTGTTGGGACCGTTGACACAATTCGTTTTACTTTCTTTGTAACCCATGAATAAGAATAACGTCAGAATCCTTTGGGTCCTTAGTCTCAGGACTTTGTTTATAGGATATTGTTCTATATTTAACTTTCGTATTGGCACTGGCGTTTAGAGGAGCTTGAAGATTTGTGGGAACTTACCCCTGGGGTATTCCGTTGAGAGGTAATTAAGGGAAGGAAAAGGAACAATTTGTACTGCCCAACTGGCAAGCCAACTATTTGGTTATATATTTATTTTTGCTAGAGCAGAAGTCGTCTCAACAGTCGCCATGGTAGCTTAGTGATAGCACCTGAGAACTTTGCCAGGCGGTTGGAAGTCTGAGGTTAAGCCTTGAAATGTTCTCTACAGTCAATTTGAATATTTTATCAAATATATTAATTGTGACAAGTTTCCTTTAAAAAAGAGAGAATGACACATAAGAAATGATCAGATAAAGTGGGCCCTGGGAAGTGCTGCAATAGTGCTCAGTGCTAGGAAGAGAGCAGGGACCAGCATGGCAAGGGGTTTTGGAGCCAGACCTACAGGGTTTGATTTTTGGCATTGCCAGGACAGGAGGGTGGAGTGGAAGGGGGTGTGAATGGGGCAGGTGGACCCTGGATGGTTGTTGTATATGTGTGATGAGTACATGGGGTTTCACAGTTCAGTTCTATCTACTTTGGGGATAAATTAGAAATTCTCCATAAGAAGTGAAACTGCCCCCCCCCAAAAAAAAAGAAA
This sequence comes from Stenella coeruleoalba, assembly GCF_951394435.1. Classification (NCBI taxonomy): domain Eukaryota; kingdom Metazoa; phylum Chordata; class Mammalia; order Artiodactyla; family Delphinidae; genus Stenella; species Stenella coeruleoalba. The sequence continues at coordinate 13,695,020 of NC_137152.1, forward strand.
TAGAAGAAACTTGGCCAAGGTCATTTAACAAGTAAGTGGCAGAAAAAAACAACATACTTAATACAAGACTATAGTTACTAAAACACCATAGCACAAAGGTTATCATAAGCACAGACTTTGAAGGAGGACGTGAGTTCAAATCATGTGTGTTACTCCAAAACCCTGGGCAAGTCACTGACCTTTGGTTTCCTTGGCTATAAAATGAGAATAAACACCTCCCAGAGTTGTTGGGACCATGAGAAATTAACATCTGTCAGTCACCTAGAACTCTACCTGGCCTTGGTACGCATTCCCTGAAAGTGGTCCCTGCTTTTTTTATTCATACTCTAAGTGGATTAAGAGTCCCACTGGATTCCAGTGGGCCCACTGGGAGGGAGCATGTTTGGGAGCAGTTATTCCTTCGGTGTTCAGGAAAACAGCAGCTCTCAGGTCACACACAGAGGACCGGCCCAGCAGTTCCAATTTCTTGGAACTTGATGATTTGGGAACCTCTTCCAGGCTGCAACAAGAATTCAGTGGGGGAGAATTTCCCATCAAATCCCAAGGGATCCCTAGTTGTTTCATTGGATGGGAGTGCAAGAATCCTACACACAGGAAGGACTTCTAAAATAAATGATTTCTCAGTGTGGAACTGAGCCCTAAAACTGACCTGAGGAAAAATGCCTGTTTGTCTCTGTGTTCCAAGAGTAGGGTTTAATTTTTCAGTTTCTTTTTTATACCTTACTTGTCTTCTAAAAAAATTCTCACTGGGCTTCCCTGGTGGCGCAGTGGTTAAGAATCCGCCTGCCAATGCGGGGGACCCCGGGTTCGATCCCTGGCCCGGGAAGATCCCACGTGCCGCGGAGCAACTAAGCCCGTGCGCCACAACTACTGAGCCTGCGCTCTAGAGCCCATGAGCCACAACTACCGAGCCCGCGTGCCGCAACTACTGAAGCCCGTGCGCCTAGAGCCCGTGCTTCGCAACCAGAGAAGCCACCGCAATGAGAAGCCCGCGCACCGCAATGAAGAGTAGCCCCCGCTCGCCACAACTAGAGAAAGCCCGCGCACAGCAGCGAAGACCCAATGCAGCCAAAAATTAAATAAATGAGTGAATAAATAAATAATTCTCACTAAGAAGAACCGATGATATACCAGATAGTCTACCACTGAGTGCCTTTTGTGTACCAGGTAGGGTATCAGTGAACCCTGAGTTTTTGTATCATTTAATGCTCACAACACTCTATGAGGTTGGCCTTATTAATATCATTTTACGGAAGAAGAAATCCACGCTCAGAAAGATTGAAGAACTTGCCCAAGTTCACGTACCATGTAAGCCCATGCTCTTCCTGTACATCGTGCAGTGCAGGCATAATTATAGCAAAAGCCATTGATAGAGAAGTGAGGAAGAAAGTCACTAACCCAAACACGTTGCTAAGAGGCAGGGGGTCACTAATGAGAAGAAAGTCCAATGGAAGAAAGAGTCTTCACTTGGATATACATTGGAGCGTGGGCGGCAGATGAGAGGAGGTCATGGATCGATGGAAGCAGCAGAGAGGTATCAGCCAGTCTTATGCTCTCAGGCTTCTCCTCCAAATGGAATTCAGTCGCTGGTTGGAAGGAGTCAAGTGGATTCCTCTGTCTCAGTTCTGCCTGGGGTACCTCTGGGTTGAAGCTATTGCACCTGCCCACAGGGGCAGCCTCTGCAAACAGATTCTCAGGCAGCCTGGAGACGGTGAAAGGGGACCAGACGTCTTGCCTGTCCTACTGTCCTTGAACCAGATTCGGAAACAGGAGCAGAAGCTAAGACATTGATTTTTGTGCATGTGCTTCATCAAGGGCGTGCTCTCAAGAGCCGGGGAGGAAGGGAAGCAGGATAGGGAAAAGATCTGAGCACGTCTGTGGTCTTATCTAGAGACCACTGCAGCGTTGATCCCACCGTGAAGCAAGCGCTGGCCTTCTCTTCACCGGATTGGTCGGTCATTAGCTATGGGCTACCCCTGGGGAAGGGGGCGTAACCTCCCGGGCTGGGTGACTCTCATTGACTAAGGACAGTTCTCCAGAGAAGGGGTCAGCCATGAGCTGCCGTTATCAGCCAACACTCATAGCAGCTGGAGAAGGGGATTTCAGCCCAGTTAAGGGGATCTGGGTGGGGCATCACCAGTATCCACTACACCCACCAAGCGCCGTCTTATGTTCCCGCTGGCCTGGAGTAGATGCGGAATTTCTGCAGGTATCTTGGCCATTGCCCTTCTCATCCACGTGGAGACTGACTTGTTGAGGTAGCCCACCTGGATGTTCATTCTTTGACCCTGGAGGAGAGGGGGTACCAAGCAAGGATCCTTCCCAGGAGCCTGCCAGTCTAGAGACTTTCCCCACTCGCTCTTTATTGGCCGTCTGCTGCTGGGATTGCCCCCACCCCCAGACTCAGCTGAAACTGGATGTTCTTGGTTAAGTCTATCCTAGGGTTTTCACTCTAATGGCATTTGTCGTGCACGGTCCCCTTTGATGGAGGGCAGCCACCATCATCACTTCTAGGTGATACCTTCTATTCCCAAGTTTTATTTCTCCTTTTAGTTCACATGTTCCCCATGTTCCGGCTAAACTCCTATCCAACCCTTCCCTCTCTGTTCCTCTTAATACTTAACCAGGGCTCAAGGTTCCTTTGGGTGAAGAACAATGAAAAAGCAATCAAGCTGGCTTGGAGTGCTAAGGGAATGGATATTAGTTGTGTGTCCAATTCCTAAGAGTGTGCCTTTCTTTATGCTCAAGATTGAAAGAAAGCAACGGACGTAGACTATTTTTCTTGCCTTTAGACCTTAAGGACTAGTCATAGGATTGTCGTGAGATTATTCGATTCAGCAATAAGTGTTTAACATTTAACCTTCTTAATGGACAATTAGTCAACAGCTATGCCAGTGGGTAAATATTTACCCATCACCTATTCCAAGGAGTGAACGTTGAGTCAAACAGTTACTTGTGTTGGTTCTTTAATAGTGGAAAAGTGATTTCTGTGTAGCTCTAAGAGCTCCAATTTCCTGCCAAGTGAGAACTGACGGAAGGATGTTCAGAGCCCTGAGGTGGGCTTAAATTACAGAAAATTTACTCACCTCCTCCCTCGCTCCAAAACAAAAACAAAGAAACAAAAAAAACACTGAAGGTTTGTTATACTCACGACTATTCATCGAAATCTGGCAGCCCCCAAACTCACAAAGTCAAATATAATAAATCAACTCAGCTTCTCAGTCCGTAGGTCTGTGTCAGCCTCTGTTTACCACAAAGCTGCCTGTTTCTTGTCATTATGGATGCAAGTCAGAGCACTGGAAAAGCCAAGATGCTGAGCGGCTTGTTCTTTGTAATGTGTTTGTAATCATTCTGCTTTAGAATGGGAAGAGTGGCTTGGGAGAACTTGTCCAGCTTGGAGGGAGTTGGCAGCTTCCAATCTCTTCATTGTTGGTCTACACCGCAGCCAGCAGGACTAATTCAAATATCCTGAACATGCCCACGTGGACACACAGAGCGTATGGCCTGACGACTCAGTTAAGGGAATAATGGTCACCATTTCTGAGGCTTTGAGTTCACTTCCAACAAGTACATTTTAATCAACAGGCAGAAAACCATATTTAAAAGTTGAAACATGAACCAAGGTTACAGGTGGAGGGTCAGGACTTGGGACTCTGATGCTAATACTCCAGGTACAGCCTACCATGCAGAGAGTCAAAGACACCTGCACGGGGAACCACTGAGAGACAGGACCCGAGTGTCCACCCCGGTAGAAAGAAGTTTGAGAGTCTGGAACTTGGTACATTAGTCAAGGTAGGCAAACTGCTTTGCCAACTACTCCAAGTCTCAGGGCTTCATACAAATTAAGGCTTATTTCTTGCGCATGTCACATTCCAAGGAAAAGGGGGCTGCCTTCCTGCAGGCATTCAGAAATCCAAACTCCTAACATTTTATGGCTTCACTCTCCCCTGGGACCTTCCAGTCCTCTCTACCTCCAGATCTGCTGCATCCAGCCAGCAGATGAGGCCAAAATGAGCATGGGGACTTCCCTGGTGGCGCAGTGGTTAAGAATCCCCCTGGCAAAGCAGGGGACACGGGTTTGAACCCTGGTCCGGGAAGATCCCACATGCCACAGAGCAACTAAGCCCGTGTGCCACAACTACTGAGCCTGTGCTCTAGAGCCTGAGGTCACAACTACTGAGCCCTCGTGCCACAACTACTGAAGCCCATGCGCCTAGAGCCCGAGCTCCGCAACAAGAGAAGCCACCGCAGTGAGAAGCCCGCGCACTGCAACGAAGAGTAGCCCCCGCTCCCCGCAACTAGAGAAAGCCCGCTCACAGCAACGAAGACCCAATGCAGCCAAAAATAAATATAATAAATAAATAAATTTATTTTTTTAAAAAAAGAGAGCATGGTGGGTAGCGTGGGAAGTTTTATGGGCGCGCCCATATTTTGGCCGGAGCTGTCACGTGGCCCCCACAGCCGTGCAAGGGAGGCTGGGAAATCTGTGTGCCCGAGACAGACGTAAAGAGAAACGGTTTTGTGTAGAAGCAGCCAGTCTGCCGCACATGGTTTGAAGAACTTGAGACCATTCATCTAAAAAAAAAGAAAAGGAAAAGGGTGGGAGTTGGGATTCTCTCCTCAGCCAGCGTTTGGAAGAAAGCTGGAGAAAAAGCCGAGAAAGAGGGCAGGCAAGAAACTAGTTAACAGCTAGTGGGCTATTCCAGGAGAGTTGCCAAGTTAGAGTAGATTCACTTACACACATAATAGGAGATAAAAATTGTTCTCATTTGGGTTATTTTGTTCAGGCACAGGCTTTAGAGGGTGAGTTCAACTTCCTGAAGCAAAGGATGAGATGAGAGGGAAATGTGCTTTGATTGAGGACCCAGCTGAGTCAGAAAGTAACCAGGTGAGAGGAGCGGGGCGAGCCCCGTGGCAGGCGCCTAATTGTGGTGGACTCGGGGGGTGACCTGTAGCACTGGAGGCTCCCCAGGCCCCTCCTTCACTAGGGATGTTTTGCGAAGAACAGACTCAATGGAGAGAGCGGCTGGGACTCGCACAGGCTCGTTTCTGGAAAGCTAGGACCCCCCTGCTCTGTTCTCTCTCTCTCTCTCTCTCTCTCTCTCCCTCTCTCTCTCTCTCTCTCTCTCTCTCTCCCTCCCTCCCTCCCTCCCTCCCTCCCTCCCCCCCCTCTTTCTTTCTTTTCTTTTCTTTTCCTGTCTGTGAATGCAGCCCTGTCCCTGTCAGCTTTTTGGGGGAGGAGACCTGTGATGGAAGGGAAGGTTCTGGCAGGGAGCTGGGGGAGAGGCAATGGCTCAGGTGGCGTCAGGGGGCCTCCAGCCTGGCGTGGGGCCTGGTGTGGCTCTTCACTGCATCGTGTTCTCCCTCCCCAGCAATTCCCACAGGCCCTCTGGGGCGGACTCTCCTGTGGCAGTTTCTGGCAGTCCCAAATGTGGCTCGTTGTCAAGTCTCTGGACTGGTTCCCAGGAGCCTGTTGGAAGTCCAGACTCCCAGTAAAGAACAGAATTAATTGGCTGAGCACCAAGATAATATTTTCCCTCACAGTCAAGAACTCTGCCCAGGAAAGAAGTTCAACCCCTCTTATTTTCTCAACTCTTCTTCAATCTCCTTTAGAGTGGTGATCATTAGAAGACTTGTTTTTCAAGTGCACCCCCCCCCCCAAGAAAACTGTTTTATTTATTTAACAAACACATATGGTACTTACTCTGGGCCTTACACTATTCTAAGTATTGTACAAATATTAACTCATTCGATCCTCACAACAACCCCATACCATAGGTACTATTATTATCTCTACTTTACAGGTGAGGACAGAGAGGTAAGAAAGGCTTAATGGCTTACCCAGCATCATGAAGCTTATAGGTAGTAAGCCTAGAACTTGAGCCAAGGCCATGTAGTTTCAGAGTCCGTATTTGTAACTCAACTAGGCCATCTCTTTATATGTTCTTTCCCCGAAGAAAATGTGGGTTGCTTTTGTAAAATGGTATCACACACATGCAGAAAAATGCACAAATCCTAACTATGCAGCTGAATGAATTTTCACAAACTGAACACACCCAAGTACCCAACATCCCCCCACAAAAAGAACACCACCAGGCCCAGAGGAGCCCCCTCACCTCTACCTTGACCCTAAGGATAACCCATACTCTGACTTTTATCAACATGGATGAGTTTGAGGTGTTTGTAAAATTCTATACAAATAGAATATCATGTGGTATGATTTCTTCCGTGTCTGATTTCTTTCCCTCTGCAGCAACTTTGTTATTGGATATGGTTGAAATGTATTGGTTTTCATTGCTATGTAGTATTTCAGCTTTTGAGCATATCACAATTGATTTGTCCATTTTATTACTGATGGACATTTTGCTAATATCCAGTTTGGGGTGTCACGAATAGTGCTGCTATGTACACATCTTTTGGTGAACTCACAGCCGTATTTCTGTTGGGGATATACCTAGAAGTGCAAGATCATAGGGAATACAAATATTCAGCTTTAATAGATACTGCCAAGCGGTTTTCCAGACTGGGTGTACCATCTTGTAATCTCATCAACAGTGTGAGAGAGCTCCAGTTGCCCTACACTCTTGTCAACACTTGGAATTTTCTGTCTTTTTATTTTTAGCCATTCTGGCAGGTGGCATGTATCACACTTTTCAAAAACAAATAACCTATTTATAGAAGAGTTTTAGACTTACGGAAAATTGAGAAATGGTACAGAGAACTCCCATATACCCCGCAGCCAAGTTTCCCCTATTAACACCTTATGTTAATATGGTACATTTGTTACAATGATTGAACCAGTATCGATACCTTGTCCTTCATGTAATGCTTGTTAAGCAGCAAACACACCTGAGAAATGGATTAACGGTGTTAATATCTTCTCCCAATGTCAAATTGAGGACTGTTAGGTAACAGTTTCACGGTCAGATTATTCAAATGGACCAGAGCGGGGTTGATAACGCTAGTGAATTCTTTGCTTGATAAAGTCAAACCCACCAGATGATGCGGGACGTTGTTACCTGGTATAAACCTTTAGGATCATTGTTCTTTTTTTTTTTAATTTTAAAATTTTATTTATTTACTTTTACAGCAGGTTCTTATCATCCATCTTATACATATTAGTGTATATATGTCAATCCCAATCTCCCAATTCATCCCACCACCACCGCCACCACCACCATCCCCACCCCACCCCCGCCACTTTCCCCACTTGGTGTCCATATGTTTGTTCTCTACATCTGTGTCTCAATTTCTGCCCTGCAAACCGGTTCATCTGTACCATTTTTCTAGGTTCCACATATATGCGTTAATATACGATACTTGTTTTTCTCTTTCTGACTTACTTCGCTCTGTATGACAGTCTCTAGATTCATCCACGTCTCTACAAATGACCCAATTTCATTCCTTTTTATGGTTGAGTAATATTCCACTGTATATATGTACCACATACGATCATTGTTCTTGATTGGGGTTTCTCCCAACATGGACCATAGAAGCACGTGGGGCTCCTGTTAAACTGCCACGCTAAGAATCAAAACCTCTGGGGTTGGAGGTCGAGAAGGTACCTTTTGAACAAGAAACTTCAGATGGTTCTAATGCACGCTAAATCCTTATAGCGTGTGCTCTAGACATAGAAAATCAAGCCCAGTTAATAGTGCTGTTATTGTTATACATCCCGGGGGCACATTTTCCAGGCTGGGCGTCTAGTACTAAGACACTCATTTGGTTCACATTGTATTTATTTTCATAAAATAAAGGCTTATGGGCAAAAAGGCAGCCTATTAATACCAGCGTCCTAAGGAGGATGACTCTTGAGTTAGGTTTCCCAAGACCTTGACTAAAAAAGATTGCACCAGAAAACATAAATGGTGCAGCTGGTCCCCAGTGGGTAAGGAAGCTTAGGCAGAGGGTTAGGGCTCTTGGCCCTCTTGGAATCTCAAAAGGAACTTTCATGTCAAAGAGGGTGTGGAGGACAGCAGGAAGAGATCAGTGTGTAAAATATTCCAATGGCAAATTCCAGAAAAGCAACAGTCAGAGCTAAATGGGACAAGAGACAATACACATTAATGTAAGATGACGTCATCAATTTCATGGCATGTTTATTGAAACAGCCCTTCGTGTTCTAAAAATAACACTGGGGTACAGACCTCTGAATCCCTGCAGGAAACTACAAATTCCTGGGAGGGAACAGCAGCCCCAATCCTGACTTTAATAACAAAAGGCAATTATTTTTAGTATTTTCCAGTAGATCTCAGCTGTCTGGTATTGTCAGGCTCTATTCCTGGAGAGGTGGCATTTAGAGAGACCGAATTAAGTGAGTGGGGATAGGAGGAGAGAGGGGATAAAAGAAGGAAAGAGAACGAAGGGGAAGATGAGTGGGTGCCTATAAGCTTTTTCACTCTGGTACATCATGCGACGTGGCGGACCCCAAGACAAAGGTGCCAGTCATATAATAATAAATGCCAAGACCAGACCTCCAGGAAGAAATTTACAGGGGTTCCAAAAGAAGCAATGTGTCAGACTGGTTTCAGGGTACAGGGAAGTGTAAAGAAACTAGAGAGAAAGTAGGTCAGTGATAAATTCTGGTGGAAGCACCTAGGAAACCATCGTGGGTGCTGGCGTTGTCACTCATTAAGAAGTGGTGAGACCATGGGAGGTAGTGGCATCGCACGGGGTGGTGGCCGGTTGTGGAGGGGAGGAAGGGGATGGAATTCATCTTTTAAGCTGCTTGGAAAACCCCAACTTGTAGGCTCAGCCGATCTGATGAATGAATAGCTTGGCGTGGTGGAGAAATGGGCACCCTGTCTCTTTCCAGTGTTTTGAAAAATCATGGGGAAGCAGGAAGGTTGTCAAGTAGAGAGATGACTTTGCAGAGCATTTGTGTTTCATGGCGGCGGGGGGACGGGGCACGTAAAGCACTATCTTGCCCATTTCAGGCCAGAAAACGAGCCTTAGTTCCCTATCGAAGTAAAGAATAAACCCCGAAGGAAAATAGCAAAAGATCTGGGCATGGCAGAATTGTTTGCTGTGGGCAGCTTACACATCTTAAATCAAGATAAATGGATTTGATGGTGGAAAAGAGCCGTTATCCTCAAAATTACATAATTATTGGGCGAGGAAGGAGAACATTACGTCTGGAGCTTTAAAAGATGTTTCTTTGCTGTGTTAGAAAATCTTACTTGAAAAACTCCTTCAGGTTGGCCTGGATACCAGCAGTCTCACCTAAGTTTTTAAGCGGCCGAAGGAGCACGGTCCCCAAACGATAACTTACAGAAACATTTCCACTGACCTCACCCTCGTATTCTGGGAAAAGAGCAACAAGCTGACAGGTCTTTTTAGCACCGTGAGAAGAGGGATCAGCCTCTTTTACATAAAAGGAGATTTCAACTCAGACGTTAAGTCACTGTCTCAAGTCACAAAGCGCATTAAAAAAAAAAACAAAAAAAAAAACCAGCTCAGGACTTGCCTGTTGGCGCAGTGGTTAAGAATCTGCCTGCCAATGCAGGGGACACGGGTTCAAGCCCTGGTCAGGGAAGATCCCACATGCCGCGGAGCAACTCAGCTCGTGCGCCACAACTACTGAGCCTGCGCTCTAGAGCCCGCGAGCCGCAACTACTGAGTCCCCATGCCACAACTACTGAAGCCCGCACGCCTAGAGCCCATGCTCCGCAACAAGAGAAGCCGCCGCAATGAGAAGCCCGTGCACCGCAACAAAGAGTAGCCCCGCTCGACACAACCAGAGAAAGCCCACGCACAGCAACGAAGACCCAACACAGCCAAAAGTGAAAATAAATAAAATAAACTTATTTTAAAAAACCCAAATCAAGTTTTAAGTGCTGTTATTTAAACTGAGAGTCACTTTCCATCAGTTCTCTTATAAACTGGAGTGTAATGTGTAACCGGCAGCCGGCCCTGCATGCCAGGAAGGAAGCAGGACCAGTAGCAAAGTCCTCCTGAGGAGCTTAGAGCTGTTGGGTAGGAAGGAAGGAAGGGAGGGTGGAAGGAAGGAAGGTGCCGTGAGACAGCACTAGAGAAGGGGAGTGTGTCTGCTGTGACTGGAGACGAGGTACCTTGGGGAGGGACCTGTGGCCATGGTGGCAAGCAGTATGGGGTGGCCTAGCGTGGAAGCTGAAAGTTCGCCTCTGCTTGCTAAGCAGGTCACCTTTCCCCTTCTCTCTCTGAGAACAGTGTTTAAGGAAAGAAAGTTCAAAGAAGAAAATTCTTTACACTTCTCTAAGTGGCCTTTCTTCTCTGTGTGGGAGTCCCTTAGAGCATAAGGCTACTTGGCAACAACCCAGCTACTGTTAACACGATAAACTTATTAAACGTTTAATTTCCACTCTTACATACATTCGCACACACGCTTGCACTTCTTTCCCTCAGGCATTGAGCAACAGTGATTTCAGGCTTGGGTGTGGAAATCAAGATAAACCACTTTCCTTCTTTCTGAAGGGCAGGATTCGAGACCTACGTCAGCCAAGAGCCAGAACAGCCTCAGACAAAACACGCTGGCTTCGTCTGGGGACACTGAATTGATGCTTGCAACAATGTCAGACTTCTCTCCAAGATATGTCAGAGCTCGGAAAAATAGAACGAAAGGAACTTGCATTCTTTTTTTCTCTCTCCAGAGTCCGCAGCTTCTCACGACCGCCTGCCAAACCTACTATATACTTAGACATTCATTCAGTCATCCCCATTCCCATTATTAATGGTTCAAACAAAGAACATAATCGAATATAGTTATCAGTCTAAAAGATGTTGCTGTGACTTCACACCATGGCTCAACACCGTCCTAATGTTCCTGCTTCCACGGCCAAGTCATTCAGCCCCTTTAGTCCTAACTCTGATTGGCACCCAAAGCTCAAGTGGCAGTAAGAGAGGGGCACATATTTTAATAAGCTACTAGAACTTTCTTTGCCCAAGCCCCTGGGACCCATGGCCCCAGAGGAAAACAAGTTGGCTTGGTTTCAGTGACCTCTCAGAGAAGACTGTAAATTCCTTGAGGGCCATGAATTTGCCTCTTTGATGACTTAGTATCTCTACCCCACAGCATCCTACTCTGGGCCCTTAAGAATCTCACTTAGACAGTTTTTGTGTCCTGATAATAAACTAGGTTAATAGTATTTTTAATAAGAGTTAAAAGACATTGGTCAAGTTAACAATAACGTAAGGCATTTTATGTATGTACAAGTATATGTTAATAGATACATCTCCAGGGCTTCCCTGGCGGCACAGTGGTTAAGAATCCGCCTGCCAATGCAGGGGACACGGGTTCAAGCCCTGGTCTGGGAAGATCCCCCATGCCACGGAGCAACTAGGCCCGTGCGCCACAACTACTGAAGCCCGCGCGCCTAGAGCCCGTGCTCCGCAACAAGAGAAGCCACCGCAATGAGAAGCCGGCGCACCGCAACAAAGAGTAGGCCCTGGTCACTGCAACTAGAGAAAGCCCACGCGCAGCAACGAAGACCCAACACAGCCAAAAATAATAAAAATAAACAAATACATACATACATCTCCAGACTGGGAGACAAGTGAAGGGTGCGTTGTTTCAGTGAAGTGTTGCCCAAACTACGTGGGTTCCTCAGGATATTAGTAGGTCACACACACACACATTTCTGTGGTCAAGAAGGTTGGAGAAAACGGGATGAGTTAAAAAAGAAAAACAGTTGCTTTATTGCAGAACCTATGAGAGCCTTTCATATCCTGAAGTACATTGTGACTCTCTAAAAAGGCCCAAGCAGGAAGCATTTCCGAAATTCATTTGACCATAGGGATCTGTTAACACATTGGAGTCTTGGGTTGCATGAAACACGTTGCAGGAGAAGCTGTTTTAGAAAGCGTCCAGCAATAAAGAATTGCTGGGGCTTCTCAGGGGGAGGAAGAGGGGAAGGAGTCGGGGAAAGAGGGTGATCAGGTATCTGCGTTAGCAAGGTCTTGAACTCTTTGAGGCCAGAAACTCCATGAGGACCCCTTGAGGTCAGTCTTACCAGCATCTGACATAAGCCTTGGATACTTGATTGTTGGGTGAATGAATGCATGAATGAATGCTTTCTCCGAGCTTGAGTTAAGCCTAGCACCAGCTGATCCTGGTTATCCTTTGACCCAAGGGGTCATATGAGAATATAAAATGCATCCTGAGGGTTTGGGATCCCATACACTAGATAAGTGACCAAATCAGGTGAAGAAATACCAGAACTGGCTCACCTTGGGTGTCCTAGAACTGTAGCCTCACCCCAATAAAATACTCCAGAGCAATGCAGGTTGGGGCGAGAGGGGCCTGAGGCTTCCCACTTTGACGTGGGAAAGATGAAAGCATGTCTGGTCTCAGTTTGAGGGGGGCTTGGAGGGCAGCACGGGAATAGTCCCCCTGCCCCATGCTGCTATCATGGGACATTGGTTCTCAGACGCAGGTCCCCGGACACATCCGTGTGTCGCTCGTAGGCTCAAGTTGTACGCCTCAAGTACTTTGTTATTCATGACAGACATTTGGGAACGGTTTACTTTTAAATATAAATTAGGGTGGATTTAAGGGTACAGCTAACATCGCTTTCATCCTATTTTGATATGCTTTTTCAAGTGAGAGAGGAAATAGCTTGCTTACTAGGAGCTGTAAAGGCGTGCTCCAGCCTGGAACAAAAACGGTGAGGATGCTGTAGCAGACGTTAGGGAAGTGCGCCCTCCACGCAAGCGCTGAGCCAGGAAACTAGGTGAAGAGTCCGTCCCATGACCCTTAAATGCAGGTCAGTGAGTTGCTTGGTTGACGTAGATTTGCTTTCCTTTCTTTGGGGTTCCTCGTGTTTTCCCTGGGGCGCGAGTCATGATCCTTCCTCCTCTTGGGGGCCAGTAGTGTGGCAGTCTTAAAGACCTCTCACCTGTGGTCTTTCCCTCACGGGATCAGCCCTAAGTCCAATCCTTATCATTCGTTGCCAAGGAAGCCCCAGTGGCCACCCTTTGCCCCCAGGCCGGGGTGGGGTCAAGCTTTTCTGCATTCCATCCTGTCCCCGCGTCAGTTAACAGGGAGTAGCAGGCCTCCTTCTGTGGAGGTTTATCACTGTGCGTAAAGGGTTAACAGAACCCTTTCCCCTTCTGTGTGGAAATCGGTCCCTATGTTAACTTCCTAGCCCTGTTGCCCTGGAAACCTGGTAAAGGTGGAATGTCAGCTGTGTTACCAGGCAATATTGCTTATAGTAAAAATGAGCCAATCGTTAAATTGCTTCTGGTGCAGCAGGACTGTAAAGGGATCTAAATAGCTGGCAGGAAGCCGTAGCTTGGGGCTTCCCCAAGTGCGCAGCGCTGGGTACTGGCATGTCCCTTCTGGAGCGCCTGGAAACTCTAGTTGCTCACTATATTAGATATGCGCTCCCGTGGGGCGGGCGGCTTGTGAGCCAAGATGGACCCTGCCCTCTCTGACGTGCATCTTGTCTGCTTGCACCTGAGCTGCTGCTTGCGGGGCCAGAGACCAGCCCCGGGACAGCACGTGAGCACGTGTAAGGACCTCCACAGACGAGGGGTCGGTGCCAGGGGCTGCCCTGCTGGCCAGTGGCGGCTCCTCGTCAGTTTCCTTCTGAATTGACTCCCACCCATGGTGTGGCCTATGGGGCTGCCGTGACCTGTTGTCACTGCCACGTTTCAGAACCCAGGCTGGTCTGGCCCTTCAAATCTCAGTTCGTGGGGAGCCCTTCCTGTGTCACTGGAAGACATTCAGAGCCCATTTCCATTCAAAACAGCCCAGTGGATTTATCTTCCTGGCACAAAAGTGACCAGTTGGAGGGACGGAAAAGGATTTCCACCCTCACTTTTTCTAAAAGTTTTATGTTTCCTATTGATGGAGTGGTTCCTTCTGCTTTTAAATCTCTCAAATACCTCAACACTCCCAGAAGCCTCCTAACATACATGCTTCGGGTGGCTGGAGCAGATTTTCAGCGTTTCGTTTTATTCAGTACAGTCAGCTCTGCTGCTCTTGTGAGTTCATTGGCAACGATTGCGGCTGAGGCTCCTCATTTAGCAGGATGGGCTTGGCAGGAGCAGTTCAATAGCTAACATGTCTTGAGCACTTATTACGAGCCCAGAACTGCTCCAAGTGCTTGACGTGGATTAACATGCAAACAACATCCCTATGAGGTAAGAGCTTTTATTTATCACCCTCACTTTAAAGACCAGGCAGCTGAGGCACAGAGCAGGTTAGATGGCCTCCGCCAGGGCCACGCAGCTCATAAGTGGCAGAGCCAGTGTTCGCACCCACGGAGTCGAGTTTTCGACTCCTACGGCAAGCTGCCCCTCCCAGTCCGACAGTGAAGGCAGGATTTTGTCCAGCCTCGGGGAGTTGAGGTTGGAGGCTGTTGGAGAGTGTCCCTGGCGGTCCCTGGTATACTTGGTGGCTCCAAACAGCAGCTTCCCCCACGACCAAGCGGAAGATGTTTTACTTTCCTGCCTCATAGAGGAAATTAGCGACATCCCACCCCACTGGGATCACTCATCCAACCAACACTTACTCAGCACGTGCCCTTAAGCACTGAGGTGGCTGCAAAGGCTACAGCAGTGAACCAGAGGGCTCCAGCTCCCTGCCCTCGAGGAGATTCCATTCTGGTGTACATCCTGATCAGATTCTCCCATCCGCAAAGATGAGGAAGAGGGGAATCGGGTGGGAAAATAAGTAGAAAAGCAGGGAAAGAGGAGGAAGGAGAAATGTTCCAGGAGTTTCTGTTTCCCCCCCGTGATAAGGAGTTTTCTGTTTCCCAGCAAGACTCTTCCCACCCCCATCCCCCCACCCCAAGCCAAACAAAGTCAAATCACTGGTAACACTGCCCAATAGAACTTTCTGGGTGATGGAAGTGTTCTTCATCTGTGCTGTTCAGTAGAGGAGCCCCTAGCTATAAGTGGCTCTCAAGCTCTTGAAATGTGGCTAGTGTGACTAAAGAACTGAATTTTAAATCGATTTATTTTTAATTAATTGAAATTGAAATAGCCACGTGTGACCAGTGGCTTCTGTAGTGGACTGCACAGCCCTAGGACTTGCCTACCTGAACGTGGCATCAAACCCCCTCTTTCCAGCCTGGTCCAGATGATTCTAAGTTCCTACATTTCACCAGGAAAAGTTTGTATAGGGGGGCCAGAGCTGCAGCTTTCAAATGTGCACTGTTGGATTAAAACTGAAATCCATGAACATGGGCCACAAAACCCCCAATTCAGTCTTTCTCTTCAGAGTTGAATTTCTTCCCACTGCTACTTACTTTGAACGCATTTCCAGGTAGCTAACAGGAGCTGCTTCAAATTTGTTTTTTTTTTAAAAAAAAGGCAAGTGGAAGGTAAGAGAAAGGGCAGGAGAAGAGTGAAAGAAAGGCCGATATTGTAGCATCCTACCAATCTTTGTTTCTAAATCACAGCGGCCTTGAAAGAGAACATTAAGATATCTTTTACTCTCCAGCCTGGCTTCCCAGAGAGGGAGACATAAATGAAAGCCCGCTTTGTGTGGTTATACTGTGACTGCACAGACAATGAAAAAGCTTTCGGGGGGAGGAGGAATGTGTGTGTGTGTGCTGAAGCCTTTGCCACTACAAAGCAGTCAGCTGCTGTCCACCTTTTTGGCTCCAGTCTTTGTAAAAATGATGAGAGTAACTTTTCTTTAATCTTTCTTTTCTTTATTGAAGTATAGTTGATTTACAGTGTTGTACCAGTCTCTGCTGTACGGCAGAGTGACTCAGTTTTACACATATAGACATTCTTTTTCTAATATTCTTTTCCATTATGGTTTATCCCAGGAGACTGGAAATAGTGAGGGTAACTTTTTTTAACCTTGTGTCTACGCTCAGGGCAATTTGTTGAATCCTGAAGGATTCAACCAGCAGTACTCAAAGCGTCAGGCCCTAGCTGACCTAATCAGCTTGAAACCTGAGCGGTTTTTAAAGACTGAATCAGACGTGGGACACCGTTCACTGAAACCCTGATCACTGGGCTGTGGCCAAGGTCGATCTTCAGTTGGGATGCACCGGCCCAGCCAGGAACCCATTTGATTGGTCAGTGCCCGTGCTGCACAGTTATTCAATATTTTTAATATCACCCCTGGATATCATGGGTGTGCCCAGCCTCCAGGAAATGAAATTAGTTCAGTGAGAAGGCACTGAGCCACCCCGTCATTGACTTATTTCACATCAAATTGAGTCAGACGGTGAGGGAGACAGACAGGCAAACAAATAATTACCTTATGGAAAAACCTGAGCCAATGCTAAAATGGAAGTGTTTATAAAAAGCTGCGGGAGAGGGGCTTCCCTGGTGGCGCAGTGGCTGAGAGTCCGCCTGCCGATGCAGGGGACACGGGTTCGTGCCCCGGTCCGGGAAGATCCCACACGCCGCGGAGCGGCTGGGCCCGTGAGCCGTGGCCGCTGGGCCTGAGCGTCCGGAGCCTGTGCTCCGCGACGGGAGAGGCCACAACAGTGAGAGACCCGCGTACTGCAAAAAAAAAAAAAAAAAAAAAAAGCTGTGGGAGGCCAGAGGAGGAGGAGGTCTTTACTTTGACATGGGGGAAGTGGGAAGAAGAAAGTGATATTTGATCTGGGTCTTGAAAGATGAGTAGACGTTCATCCTGACACAGGGCACTCCAGGCAGAAGGTGCAGTAAGTGAAAGCCCCAAGGTGTGAAACAGGAGAGAGGACTTACAAGTGCCATGTGTTTGGAGCATAGAGTTTGGATGGTGGTGATCGGGGTGGGGAGTCCAATAGGAGATGAAGTGGGAGATCTATGTTGGTGTCATGTTCTGACGTGCTTGGAATGTCATGCCAGAAATAGACTTAGTTCTGTAAGCACCAGGGAGCCAATAAAGTTTATTTTAGCACCTAAGTGATGGCAGGGTTTGATTTGAAGGAAGGTGACATTTACAGGCATGGGAGAGAGTGATCCGAGGGGAGAAATGGACCAGTGTCAGGGAAACCGGTGAGGACGCACCAGTTACCATGACAGTTACGGGGACCATTGGCCTCTGGCAGCAGCTGAGGCAACGGAGAGAAAGAGATGGATAGAGTGGAGAGCCATTACCAGACAGGATCCAGAGTGGTTGGTTATTGGATTCGGAAGGCAGGGAGGAGATGAAGATGGTTCTGAGGATTCCAGCTCAGTGGACCTGGTGGAAGTGGACATTCTTAACTAAGATGCATCAGCCTTGGGTGAATATGGGATTTTCAGCCCTGGAGAGGAGACTTTGGAGGTGCTTGGAAACCCATCAGCATGGTTTTCCAGCCCTTCTTCTCTATTTCAGTTCTTTCTGAGTTGTTAATGATCTGTTCTCCTTGACTGACTTTCCTCATTCATCCAATCAAATAACCAAGGTCCCATGGTGACTGCGGAGTTTCTCCCTAAGAGGACTTAAAGATGCCTGCCTGGCTGGAAGGGGGCTTCTCTGGAAGCGCTATTGCATAGGAAGCACGTTGCTTTTAACTGAATCGTGTATTACAGGTTTATAAAAATAGGTAAAGGAAAAAGACAAATATAAAATAAATCATTATAGAAGTATTACCAGAACACAGTTCTTTACTTCCTACATGAGTGATGTCACCAGCCGCCCAGTACTGATCAACACAAAATGCAGAAAACAGACATGGTTAATGAAAACGCGTAGCTACGCAATTTGTTCTCATTTCAAACGATACTTAAATGGTTTAGAGAGGCCGAATTATTATTTGTTCATTTCAGGGAGGTTTTGGCGGGAGTTGATGGTGAGTTGGAGGGACTGACAGCCCTCTGAGCTGTCCTTTGGTGCCACCATGATAAAGACTTCGTTCCAATATGTCAGGCCGAACAGTTTCTTCGCTACCTCCAGGTTTATCAATGCAGTGGCTGCGTTGCTTCTTGAAGATCCTGTTTCCACTGCAGAGATTTAGCTACTGGAGCTTTGCTTGTTTCTACTGGGCTGGATTCTCTATCTATTGAACTGTTTCTCTCATGAATCATTCACAGGATATGGCCAAAGTGATGTAACTTTGTCCCTCTTCATTAAGGCTTTCATTCCCCCTAGTCTCAGCAGAGATAACGCTCGTTTCTGGAAAGGCTGTGAGAAGGCATTGTATGCAGTGAATTTAGATCCCTTCGTGCGTCTGCGATCTGCAAACTTCGCTCCGTGTAATCACGTAGATCTGTAACCGCTCCTCATGTATGAACTTTGGTGAAGTCTGCTGAAGATTACAGCAGATATGCCCATTTAGGAACTTTTACTGGCTACTGTTTTGTTTCATGATGGCTGGCGGAACCACAAATTGAGCTTAAGATGTATCTTGAAACCCTTTAGCCATGCCCCACATTTGATCAGAATCAGCAAACTCCTTTGAAAGTTATCAGGAAACAAATAGGGGAGATAAAAGCAAAATGCTGAGTGGCTGAGGTGAAACAGACCCCTTGTTTTGGTTGGTTATTTGATCTCCAACCGTATCCTGTCATTAGGCACATTGTCAGATTTAAGAACTAATTCCAGACTTCCATTTATGTGAGGGAAGCCAGTGAACGCAGCGGAGGGGAGGGGAAACCTACACAGTTCCCTGGATTCCTCCCCCAGCCTCTGTTCTCCTAGTTCTAGAGGCACCTCTCCTGCACTCAGGCCCAGGGCTGTGCCCGCAGAGAGGCACACAGGGACCTACGTCAGAGGGCAAACTGGCCCCTTGGACAGCCGAAGGCTCTCAAACGTAACATTTGATTCCCTGGTTTAAAACAAAAGTTGAGGGGAAGAACTATCAAAGGGAAAGAAACATTTTTTTCAGTTTTTCTTTTTACCTAATAGAACCTTGCTTGGGTTTTTCATCATAAAGTTGACCCAGCAATGTTAGTTCCATTTAAATTCGCATTCATTGGGAATTTAGGGAAGACAGTAGGGCAAAATTCTCAAACCTGCAATATTTTCAGCAAACAAGAGCTAGATTATCCATACCCAGGTACTTAGAAGAAGAGAGGAGCGTCTTTATCGGGTGGCTAAGTTTCGAAATATTGTTTTACCAGCAGAGAGCGCTTCTCTTGGTTTCTACGTGAATGTGTGAAAGAGTGTGTCCCCTTGGGAGTGAAAGGCAGGGATCTTCAAATCTACACTGTCCAGCCGTCAAGCAGGGGACCTTGCCAGATTTGTATGTTCTCAGGGCGCATAGACGTGGCCAGTTAGAGAACTGTCAGGGAAGCAAATGATGTCAGTCTCCATTGCTGTTCGGATCCTGTGCATGGGAAGTAAACTAGAATTGAAGTTTCAGGAGGACATAGATGCGTGGTCGGTCGATGAGATTCAACGACAGTTTCTTCTAGCACTGTTTCCCCTGCCCCCAGTATTTTATTATGAAAAATTTCAAACAGCACAGTTTTTCCGGAGTACCTAGCATCACCTAGCTGGAGCAAATAGCAGGGATTCAAATCAGATGGACTTAGACGCCAAATTTACTTCGTGTATTTCCCCATGAAGCTTTGGGCGCTTGTTATTATCGTGAAAACATGGTTATTCATCTTGTTGAAATAGACACACCAGGTCTTTGAAACACACCCTTTCCGCCCCCTCCCCCAGGTTCCATGTTCCCACTTCCCAGACCTGAAAATTCAGAGCCACCTTTGGTGTTCCCTGACCTTTTCTTCCCCATGTGCAGCTAGGTCCTGACGGGTCTCCCTTGGAAACATCTCTCCCAGCCTTCTCTGTTCCTTTTGGTTGCCACTGCCCTTCTGCCCCCAGATGTGTTGAGTGTTTTTCCTGTACCGGCCCCCACGCAAAGCACTTTTTACATCTTATCCCATTTAATCCTCACAGCAATCCGACGAGGAAGGTAATTATTATCCGCATTTTACAGATGGAAAAGTAGATCTATATTTATGCCCAGACTGCTGTGCCATTCTCCACTGCACCCTGGAAATGCCTTGGATCTTCCCATTTCTTGGCCATTGTTTCCCATGTTTTATGTGCCTTCTGTCGCTACCAACCAAATTCTACTCATTTCTCCAGGCCAGCCCGGGCTTCCACAGCTGGAAGTGATCTCCCCTTAAATTACAGCTCTAACCGCCTGTACCACTCCCTTGGTTACCCTGAGACGCAGCCTTGCAAGTCATTCTTTCCCCCATGTGCGTGTCTCATCTCCCCGACTAGATGCGTCCCCTCAGCTGCATGTGGGTAATAGGTATGCCGTATAGATGTACTGAGTGATTACTTTTCAGAAGTAACCAGTGTTGTCATCACGCTTGCACACATCTCATAGGAATGGCACGATAATGACATTGAACCAAAAACTGCCGGTGCTAAGGGGCTGGTGAGGGCGGAGTCTCACTCTCCGTCTTTACGGTAGTGTTGCAGGGCTTCCAGATTCCAGAATCAAGATCTGAATGGCCATTTTTACTCAAAGTAATAACTCCCCCAGATTCGGTTCATTTGGAGACCTGGCTTCATTTCCTTTAGACCTTGTACTTGTTCTGATTGTTACATGTGTGGAACAAGTGCTCTTTCTTTCTGCCTTTGCCTGTGATGAAAGCAGCATTTTCCAGCCCCCTTTTTTGAGCTTGAAAAACTGAGTTTCTGAAGGCACATCTAAAGGCACAGCAGTGAGAGCAAAACGATTCCCTGATGTCTGACTTCAACCCAAGTCCATGTTTCAAGCACCCCCAACTTCTGTTTCATAATTTCCCCTAATAGAAGACCCTTCCCCTCCGCAGGACATTGGCGTCGTTCAGTTCCTCTCAAGATGTCCTTTGAAAGAAGTTTTTGAGGTTGACTGTGACAGTGGGATAAATGCGAAGAACCAAGTTAAGCTCTTGGGACTTTCACTTTGCCTAATGGTCGTCTGGATCATTCTGACCAATGAGTCTATTGAAGACAACTAGAAATAATGGATAAACTCGAAAGAAGCTTCAGCTCCCAGAGCTCCTGTGAAATGGAATTAATGAATGGTTTTGTGGTTTATCTGCCGGTAAACCTCCTCTTTCGCTCCGTATGCACTTTCTTTGGGGGGTGGGAACAGGAACACAGTGTTCGGTTTGTTCTTGTGAGATTAAAAGAGACGCCTGGTATCAGTTAGTATTGATCGGGATGGCGAGGTGCTGTTAAAATGCTGAGCGTTCTCCAGAAAGAGGTCTGCCTTGTTGAGAAGTGATACGGGGAGAGAGAGGGGATGAGTGATCACTAGAAGCAGCGGCCCTCACTTTTCAGAGGCATGGAGCTGTTGACAGAACAAATAATCACATCGAAAAGACTTTGAAGCTCCCCACATGGTCAGCAGACCAGGGGCCACAAGGCTCAGCCGTAAACGCTGGAATTGGTTCAGAGAGCAGGAGGGGCTTGCGTTCGCTTCAAGCCAAAAGCAATCTGAAAGCACAGAACCTCTGCCCGAGGGCTCGGCCAAGAGCTCGCGTTTGAAACCTGAGCTCCTGTTGCTGTGGGAGTGGGCGGCCGGGGCAGTTGGTGTCTGTTCCACTTGTACAAGCAATCCCTCTGATAATTTTGACCCCGCAAAAATTACATAATCCTTTCATCACAGTGGGTTACATTTTCCAAGGGCAGAGCTTTGACTTTCAACTGATTATAGGTGTATTGTTAGGACTCTTGCAGCCACGCTCAACATGTGTTTGTTTTATTTCCCGTGTTTCACGTATTAAGTGTCAACAGTCTACACTCATGCTCCCTCCTGTTTGAAAATTAACTCAGGAAATTCCAAGAAGAAGATTTTCTCCCCTTGGCAATTTCCCGTCTTCGTTGTATGATCAAAGTTTTTGGTAACAGCCAAGGCCAGCACTAGGCATACATGGGTCTGTGGGTCTGTTATCAGTGTCCTGTGTTAACCCAGGCTTGCTTCCAAAGAGTTTGCAGTGCTGCCTTTTTACACATTGTGTCAAATGTTTTCTTCCTCCCATGCTCCTTGATCTTGCTTCACAACACCGCCATTAACTCCATCTTCTCTTCCCTTACTGCCACGATAGCCCGGTCTTCCTCCATGGTGCCTTTTGCAATATGCCCCCTCTTTGCCATTTTTCCTTCCCCGGTCCCAGGGCAGGCTGCAGACATGTATTGCTTGGAATAATGCTCTGATCTCCGTGAGCCTGTCATTCCTGTCTTCGAAAACCACACTGGTCCCAAATGATTCGTTTCGTGTACCTGGTTCTTGATCATCTGGCCTCTTTGCACATTTCCAACCTCATCCTTTGGGACTTCCCTCCTTTACCCCCTCACCATTCCCTGAACACACGGTGCACTAACCCACGTCCTTTCCTGGGCTCGGGCTGTTTCCATCATGTGCGATGCCTCCTCCCCCTTCCCCACTGATAAAATCCTCCTTGTCTATCAAGGTGCATGCTACACGCTACCACATGGAAAGCCCACCCTGATCTCCACTCATCAGTCTTCATCCTGTACTTCTGGAGCCCTTTGACGTGAGCTCAATTTCAGCATTTATTTCAACCTGAAATAATTAACTAGAAAACAACCTAGTTAGTTAATTACATTCATGGAAACAACTAGACTGCAAGCCTGGGGCTGATGTCTCATTTGTCTCTGGGCCCTGCTATAGCATCTACCAAGTGGCCAGGCCCTAAGGAGAGCTTGATAAATGAACTGAGTGAGTGAACGATAGCCCAGTGTGGGAGGTCAAGGGGGGTTAGCATCCACTGCTACTCTTGAGTAGCACCGTCCCATGGAAATACGATGTGAACCATAGATGTAATGTTTTAAAAATATTTATTTATTTACTTGGTTGGGCCGGGTCTTAGTTGTGGCTCGCCAGCTCCTTAGTTGCGGTGCGTGGGCTCCTGAGTTGCGGCACGCGGGCTCCTGAGTTGCGGCATGCATGTGGGATCTGGTTACCTGACCAGGGGTCGAACGCGTGTCCCCTGCATTGGGAGCGCAGAGGCTTATCCACTGCGCCACCAGGGAAGTCCCCATAGATGTAACTTAAAATTTTCTACTACTCAAACTTGAAAAGCAAAAAGGAGTGATATTAATTTTAATAATATATTTTATTTAGCCCAATACATCAAATCTATTGTTTCAGAATGCAACAATTAGTTAAAAATTATTAATGAGATGTTTCACATTTTTTGGTCCTGAGTCTTCAAACGCCATGCGCATTACACACTTACAACACATCTTCGTGCACATGCTAAATGTTCATAGAATATACTTGATCTGTGTTTAGATTTCATAAAATTCACAGTTGAAAAAGTAGACTCACATATCCACGTTCTTCGAAATGTGTTTAAATTTTTTCCAGTAAGTGAACTTAACAGCAGCTTTTAAAGTTAAACTAATTAAAATGAAATAGAAATTTAAAATTCCATTCCTCAGTTGCACTCGTCGCATTTCAAATGCTCAGTAGCCGAATATGTGGCGAATGGCTACCGTTTTGAGACTCGCAGCCCTCGGGTACAAAGATTCCTGAGTGTCATTTTGCTCATTCCTCTTCTACAGCTTAATTTAAAAGAAAGAAAAATGTGAGGGAGCGAGCTATTAAAGAACTCCGATTAGCCAGCCTTGCCCCCAAGTTCTTCATGAAACCGGGGCCTGCCGCCTGCTGGCTTCCTGGGGCTGCCCTGAAAGGTAATGGGATTCTGCTGATGAAGCCCTTGAAAATCCAGGGGTGAAATGACCCGTGTAATTCCCAGGCTTGTTGGCCAGGCTGGATTGAGGATTGGGGTCTGTGTCTACACAGTAGCTGGCCCACACAACCACACTGATCTGTGCTTCCTTGTGCAGTCGAGGTCTACACCAGCGTCTGACAGCGCGTGTCGATCGCGTGTTTTATCGTCCGCAGCACTGGGAAGACACGTTTTTCGATGCTCTCGGTTTTTATCGGGTTAGAACATATTTGAAGTTTCAGTGCTGAACTGCTTTGGAGTGATCAAATATGTGGAAAACATCTTTCTCAGCCAAACAGCATATTTTCCAAATCCAAAGTAGCCGAATATATCTTTTCCTCTTCCTTCAAGTTTCCCATTGAATGGTACCCCAGAGACCAATTTAAAGGGTGAAAAGTTGAGAGCAAAAATGTTCTGGAACAAAGGAAAATGAGGTGTGTCACCTCACCCAGTATCTAGCCGCTGTGTCTCATGGAAAGCCGTGAAAGCATTCGGCATTATTTATACTAGGAAACCGGGGTTAGGCATTGATTTCCCCGGAATTCTGTGAGTGTGAGGCATGGCCCCACGGCTGGCTCTGATGTGAGATTTGAGGCCTAAGGGGAAACTTAAAGTGACTCTAGACCCGTAAGGGTTTTGAAACAGGTGCAGCGTCTCTTTCCCTCCGGGAGCTGTGCTGTCCACAGTCGGATGAGTACTTCAGCGGTAGTTTGTCGAGCTCTTGCATGAAAATGGCAAATTTCTCCCCAAATGAGCTTATTATCTGCTGCTGTTGGGTGCAAGGCATCCTTGAGCTATGGTGGGAATTACAGCTTCCATCTGTTCCTTAATGTGAAAAATGTGTGCAGGCCTCTGTGCTACCACGCTCCGTGAACTTGAGCCATTCAGCTCTGCTGACACATTTGAGTCACAGCCCTCGGAATCGCTTTTGTCAATTATTTCATTACATATCCAAATAACCATCCTGAGGGTGGTCTGGATTTGTGATCTGTGATGGTGTGTTGCTGACACATTTCTTGCCCTTGGAGCTATCTGTTTTTTTGGCTTTGTTTAGGAGTTGATGATATGTAAGTCGTCAGTAGATTTAATCGTTATTACTTTAGAAGTTAGCACAGTGCCGCCAATATGAAAACTTCTTGGGCACAGTCACAGGCAAATCTATATCATGAATTCTTGGCTTCTTCCCAGCATCTCCGGTCTTTCACCTTGCTCCGTGATTTTGTTCCGACATCAAATAATGCTCTGTGCTTAGAGAGCAACTTTCATCAGAAGCTTGCAAGGTCCTCTGCAAACTTTTGTTTCTGTAAGTACAAATAGATACCTTCAGAGAACCATGTATGTTTAAGTGTGTTTATTTGTGCTGGGTTTTTTCAACAGGCCGAGAAAAATTATGGCCTTCTATGTGTTCACTCTGGAATATAGGCATGTAATGTGCAGGCTTAAGTTTGGCTTGACATATTTAATAAATATCCCTCGAGAAAGTGATCAGATACAGAGTCAGGTATGCTCTTGAGAATACGGCCAAGCATTCGTTTTGTTCGTCTACTAATTTTATACACGTGAACATTTTTAGGGTTACATCCTGTGCATTAGATGGAAAAAAATATTTTCATCAGTTAATAACTGTTTGTTTCCGGTTGTCAACTGGAAGAGAAAATGCTTTGAGTAAGCAGGATTAACTCACCAACTGGAAAAAGCAGTCGCTCGTGGTTTAATTCTTTGTGGTCGGTGGTTAATGGTTTGGTTTGCACAATGCCACCGCTCTACTTTCACTGCATTGACCCAGTCTGTATTTTTTCTCACTGTTAAGTGTCCTTGTGGCAGAGACAATGCTAGGTGTTCACCCAACCCCATTTTCCTTTCTTCCCAGACACACAGATAGACTACATTTCCCAGCATTCCTTGTAGTTAGATGGACCCCTGTGACTGAGTTATGACCAATGGGATGTGAGCAGAAGTAATCGAATCCTCTTTCAGCCCTGGCCTTAAAAATCTTTCCTTTCCATCCTCCACACACTCTCTCTTCCTTTGCCCATTACCTAGGAACAGAGAATCTGGTGGAGGACCCCAGGCCCCTGGGGGATGGTGGGACCACAGTACTGGCGTCTGGTTCCCTGAATGACTGCATGGAGCAGAGCATCTCAGCTGAACTGTCTCGAGTGTGACATAAGCAAGAAATTGAATTTTGTTGTATAAAGCCAGTGAGATTGGGGGGTTTGTGACACAAGTTAGCCTACCCTAACTAATATCCTTACAGTTGTAGCAGAGAATCAATACTCTCTTTATACACGTTCCACAGCTTTCAAGGGCGCATGGGACAGGCAGAGCATGTTGCTGGTGTGGAACGGTAGGTTGCGGAAATGCGTAACCAATGAGCCATGTGGCTCTTTGATCACCATGTCCAATTAAGCCACACGGTTACTGTGATTTTCCGGTTTGAGTCAACCTTTTATTTGGGGCAGATGCAACCATGGACAGTTTCATGTAGTGGAAACTGAGCATTTCGGTAAGCAGCTTCCCCAGAGGAGGGTGGGGAGGGTGCAGAAATCCATATGAATTACCAAGGACTTCAGGTTTTAGCTTCCATTTTTTTTTTTCTCTGAAAAGACTTTCCTAACTCCCGGCCATGTCTGGCTTGCTTGTCTCCCATGCTTCCCACTCTGTGGTCTTGTCACCGCCCATGTGCTTTCATCAGACTCTTACCTCACTGGCTGGTAATGTCTCGCTTGCCCCTCTTCCCCCTGTGGACCACATGAAATGGCAGAGGTTGTGTCAAGTTGCCTCACTGTTGCCCCCCCGCCCCCCGTATTCTGTCCAGTGCCTGGCACATACGTGCTGTTGACTGAGTGGTGGAGGCAATGAATGACAATGTGATTCTCCTTATCAGGGACGAGCAGTAGTCTTAGGATTTTCATGAGCTGGTCCTCAGACCACTTAAGTGGGACAGGCTGGATAGACTTTTTCCTTTTTAAAAAGAGGAAACTTAAGGAGGTAAACTGACTTCAGCTTAATCAGTCAAAACACAAATCGGTACTGTATTAGAAACAAGAGCAGGACCTATTTTCAGTTTCCTTTTTCTCAGCCGCCATGAGTTTTTGAGAGCCGGAGCTCAGTTAATTGACGGCCCAAGTCCCTTAGTGAATACATTTGCGAACAAACATACAAGTAGCAGTTAGAGCCGAGTCAGCTTGTTTAAGGCCCAGGACAGATCTTGATGTTCTACACTTTCATGCATTCATTTGCCAGGCATTTATTGAGCTTCTTCCAGGGCGCAGAGCCTGCTTCCAGATGCTGGGACACAGTGGCGCACAAGACAAAGAATGGCCCAGTGCTCCAAGTGGGGGACAGACCAACAATAAACACACAAGAAAATGTCCGATGGAGATAATGTTCTGTGAAAAGAAATCCAAAGAGGTCAACGTTATTGAAAATGCCCAGGTTAGGAAGATTCCGTCAGTGGTGAGAAAGGCCTCTGGGAAACAGGTATTCCCATGACATGTCAGCTGAAGCCTGCAGGACAGGAAGAAGCCACCCATATAGGGAAGAGGACATTCTAGGCAAAGGGACACGCTAACGGTTTTATGTGGCCCTGAGGGTAGAGAGTAGCTTGTCAAGGACTAGGAAAACGACTGGAGTGGCAGGAACAGAGAGTGTGTTTGGTGTGGAAGGAGGGGGGTGGGAACGCAAAGGGAATGATGGCGAGAGAAGGAGGCAGAGGGCCGTTTGCGGAGAGCCTTGCTTGCTGTTGCCGGAATCTGGACTGTAGCCTGTGAGCAGCGGGAGGCATGAGGAAGACTGTAAGCGGAGGGGAGAAATGAGCTGCGTGTTTCGGGAAGAGCGTCACATCGGCCGCTCTGTGCAAAAGCTGCCGCGCCCCAAGCCCCCAGTGGAGGCCTTCGCGGCGGGACGGTCAGAAGTTGTGAAAGGGAGAAGCCAGTTTCAGAGCTCCCTGGGAGATGGAATTCACGGCGCCCGGAAATAGATAGAATGTGGGGACTGAGGCGTTCCCAGGTGTCTGGCTCAGGCAGTGGATGTAGACATGGGGGTGCTCTCCTCTGAGACGGGAAACCCTGGGGAGGAAAGGCTGTGCACGGGAGACTGAGGGGTCCTGGACGTGGCGAATCTGAGGTACCCGTAGCCTTGCCGGCAGGGAATATTCAGGAGACAGCTGAACATGTGGCTAGGCCAAGAGCAGAGGAGCGCATTCTGAGGAAACAATCAGACGTTACGTTAACGAAGAGGAGGGACACAAGGGAAGGAAGTTCGAGGTCCGATTCTGAACCCCAGCCACTTGATTTCAGGTGACATCTGACTTTTTTTTTTTTTTGCCTTCCTCGCCCATCTCCTTTTCAAGATGCTGAAGAGTCATTTCTGCCTCTCCAAGCTAGTCTGCCCCCATCTTTTTTTTTATTTGAAGTATAGTTGACTTACAGTGTTTCAGGTGTACAGCAAAGTGATTCAGATATATATATATATCTTACAGAGAGATACAATATAGAGATATATATATTCTTTTCCAGATTCTTTTCCAGTATAAGTTATTACAGGATGTTGAATATAGTTCCCTGTGCTACACAGTAGGTCCTGCTGTTTGTCTGTCTTATATATAGTAGTGTGTATCTGTTAATCCCAAATTCCTAATTTATCCCTCCCCCCGCTTCCCCTTTGGTAACCATAAGTTTGTCTTCTATGTCTGTGAGGCTATTTCTGCTTTGTAAGTAAGTTCATTTGTATCAAACTTTAGATTCCACACGCAAGTGATGTCATACGGTATTTGTCTTTCTCTGACTGACTTGGCTGGGTATGAGGTTCTGGTCTGCCCCCATCTTAGCTTCTTCTGGTCTCCACGCTGCTTCTAGCCGGTGACTTTTCTCCGCAGAGACCGCCCCCTTCCCCTCACGTGATCTTGCTGCTTGGTTCATCCCTCTTCTGCAGCTCTAAGGAACGAGCCCCGAAGGATGGCTCACGGCCTGAACCCCACCGATGAGTCAGGCGCTGCTGGGGTCTGGCTGTGGCCTGGGTTGAGGCCTGAGCTCTGGCGCCCTCTAGCTGCGTGATCCAGGCTTCTTTAGCTCATCCCTAAGATGAGGGCATTGGATTGAAGAGTACTTTGAGCTGTAACCGTTTTCTGATTGTAAGTTGTCTCGGCCCTCAGGGTGAAGCGAGTCGCCTCTTCCAGAACTGGCAGTCGGAGCTGCTATAATAGCCATCAGTACCTGAGAGAGAATAGCTTTTGTTCTTTTGCGTGAGGCCCCGGGGAGGCTGGGTGGGCTGCAGCTGTTCAGCTTCAATTAAAAACACACACAAGCCTCCCACTTCGTTTCGGTTTCCAACCTTGGCCGTCTGACTGAGCACATCTGAATTCCTCAGGCTCTGGTGAAGGCGTGAGGAGGCCCCAATCCATGGGCCTCATTCCACCCTTCCATCCGCTTCCCGAATTTCATTTACTGAGGCCAGGAGAGGTTTCAAAGTCTTGGGAATACGAGGAGAAAACATACCTTGGCTTTGAAGCCGCCGGCAAGCAGATTCCAGCACACAGTGATCCATCCCCAGTCGAGGGCTCCCTAAAGGCCCTCGAATGCGTATGCGCCCTGGCGTCTGGGCAAACGTTTCTCAGTAGCTGAAGAGAGAAAATGGGTCTGTCTGTGATGAAGACAGTCTCCCAGCTGGGTCAGCGGTCATCCCGAAGCAACGTTCCCTCCTCCAGCCCAGAGCAGCGTCAGGACTTCCGAATGGAATCTTGTTGTGGAACGTCGGGCAGCTGTCACGTCACTTCATGGTGTGACCGTGCACAGGATTGAGGCGGCACGTGTCCCCGCCCGGGCATTGTCTCCAGGCTTTTGGGGCACAGGGGGTGACCAGGGCAGAAGCAGAGATGCCGCTGAGCGGCTGTGGTGGCCCAGCTACAAGGATCTGGGCAGACGTAGGATACGATGGGTGTCGTGGTCCTGCTAGCTGCGGGTTCAGGGAAGGTCTGAGAGGTCGAGCGGGCGGCAGACTTGAGCCCAGAGGCCAGGTGACTGGGAGCGCTCCACGTGAGTCCCGGTGCCGGGGCAGAGGGGAACCTCTCTTGTACGGCCCCCGCCGAGTGTTGTTGGCTCTCCAGGAAGGAGGAAGGGAGTCCCCATGAGGCGGAGACGGCCCCTCAGCGGTGTGCACGCTCTCCTCGTCCTCCTGGGCACGCACCAGGTGTTTGAGTGGGAAAGTGTTCACAGCAACTGCCGGAGGACTCCGAGGTGGGCGAGGAGATACGGGATGGGCCGTCAGCAGCACGTGCTACCAAGTCCTTCTAGAATAGCAGTTCTCCAAGTTTTGGATCTCAGGATGCCTCTACACTCTTTTTTTTTTTTAATATTCGCAAATTATATATATATTTTTAAAGTTTATTTTTATTTCTTTATTTGGCCGCGCCGGGTCTTAGTTGCAACATGCGGGATCTTTAGTTGCGACGTGCGGGATCTAGTTCCCTGACCAGGGATCGAACCCGGGCCCCCTGCATTGGGAGTGTAGAGTCTTACCCACTGGACCGCCAGTGAAGTCCCGCCTCTACACTCTTTTTTTTTTTTTTTTTTTTTTTGCGGTACGCGGGCCTCTCACTGTTGTGGCCTCTCCCGTTGCGGAGCACAGGCTCCGGGACGTGCAGGCTCAGCGGCCATGGCTCACTGGCCCAGCCGCTCCGCGGAATGTGGGATCTTCCCGGACCGGGGCACGAACCCGTGTCCCCTGCATCGGCAGGCGGACTCTCAACCACTGCGCCACCAGGGAAGCCCCCGCCTCTACACTCTTAAAAATTATTGAGGGCCCCAAAGAGCTTTAGCTCTTATGAGTTAATATCAATCTTTATTTATTTATTAGGAATTAAAACTGAGAAGTAAAAAAGATTTACTTGGTAGTTTATTTCAAAATTAACAATAATAAGTACATGTTCTACATTATACATACTCCATGTTTATAAATAAAATATTTTGAAGAAAAATAATTATATTTTCCAAGACGAATGTAAGTGAGAAGAGTGACATTCTTTTACCTTTTTTTTGCAAATATCTTGCATAGAAGTCTGGCTTAGTAGAAGGCTGCCGGATTCTCCTATCTGCTTCTGCATTCCAGCTGGTATGGTATCACATGTCACCCAGGAGAGAATGAGAGCAGAAAAGGCAAGGAATGTCTTCGTATCATTATGATCATAGTTTTGACTTTACAGATTCCCTGAAAGGTTTTCAGAGACCCCCAGGGGTCCCCTGACCAAGACTGGAGGACCACTGTTGTAGAACACGGCAGCCAGCCCGGCTTTAGCATGGAAACCTCTAGTGAGCCGGCGCCCCCGAGTTGGCCTACTCACTGAGGGGTTTTGCTAACTTACTCCAAACCACCGTGAGTTAATTCACTTTAGCTGATTAAAAACTCATATTTTCTTCTTGACTTATAATCCATACTTTTACATGCAGTGATTTGGAATGTTTTGATTTTATTCATTCAAAGTCAGTGATGACCATTAGAAATACAATTCAAGTCACTTACATATTTTAAAAATGTTAGTAGCCGCCTAAAAAAGTGCAAAAGAAACAAGTGAAACTAATTTTAATGATGTATCTTATTTGACCCAATAATTATAAAATATTCTGTATCATTTCAGCATACAAAATCAACAAAACATCATATGAAAATCAAATCATAAAATTGATACAAAACATTGATGACATATTTTTACACCCTTTTTTCGTATTAAGTCTCCAGAGTCCAGGGTGTATTTTCATGTATAGCACATCTCAATTTAGATGCTAAATTTGCATCCAAAATACTTGATCTGTATTTAGATTTCATGAAGTTCTACAAAAATTGAAAAAGAAGGTTCATATTCAAGTTCTTCCAACAATTGAAGTGTGAGTATTCAAGTTAAAATTAAATGAAAGAAAAAATTCAGGGGATTCCCTGGTGGCGTACTGGTTAAGAATCCGCCTGCCAATGCAGGGGACACGGGTTCGAGCCCTGGTCCGGGAAGATCCCACATGCCGCAGAGCAACTAAGCCTGTGAGCCACAACTGCTGAGCCCGCATGCCACAACTACTGAAGCCTGGGCACCTAGACCCTGTGCTCCACAACAAGAGAAGCCACCACAGTGAGAAGCCCACGCACCGCAACAAAGAGTAGCCCCCGCTCACCGCAACCAGAGAAAAGCCCGCGTGCGGCAACAAAGACCCAACGCAGCCAAAATAAATAAATAAGTAAAATAAAAAAAATAAAATAAATTAAAAAAAATTCATTTCCTCATTCACAGTAGCCACATTCCAAGTGCTCGATAGCCAGATATAGCTAGTGGCTGTCATGTTGGGCAGAGCAGATCTCAGCTTTTCCTCTGTTTCCCTTATTCTTCCCATCCTGCGGTTCTTTCAGTGCTTAGAAGCCTGGTTAGGAAAGGTTAACCGTTCTCATTATTTTTCTAGAAAGCTAGCACCACAGTGGGTTTCTTCATAGGCTGGTTAGGATGTTTGACAGACAGCTGGGATCGGGAGAGGCACCCTGCAGCCACAGCCAGCAGTGGCAGATTCCCTTTTGGCTTGGCTTCCAGGACCTTCTCGTTTGACGTTTTCACGTGTGTAGAGTAATCTCACGTTGTTACGATGCAGCTGTGACATATACTGCTGGGCACGGCCAGCCCTGGAATGGATCTCTCTGATTGGCCATGGCAGAAGCTTAAATGGGATGCCACCATGAGGGCCTTAGGCTGGTGTGCTTGTTGGGACCAGGCCCTGGAGACTTTGCTAAGTTCTCAGTGATGAACTCCACATCAGTGTCAGAAAGTTAGGGCAGGTTTGCTGGCCCTTGGTCTTCCTGTCTTCATGCGTTGGTGTGCTTTCCAAAAGGTAAAAGAAAGCAATGGAATGAAATTCCAGGCCAGACGGACTCAGGGTAAAGATGCAGCCCCGAGGTTAGCATCTTATAACTCAGAGGCAGCAAAAGTAATTTAACAAGGCTCAAAGGAGAGAGCCAAAGAAAGTCAAGACTTTGTTCTGTTTGTGAATTATTGATACATCCTCTCCAAAGCATTTCAAATTCAGGAGAATGAAAAGCTACCCCCTTTGCCACATTGGGGGAATCTCTTACGTGTACTCCCCAAATGAAAAAGACTAGAATTCCAAGGCTAACCATTTGGTCCCATTACTGCAAGTTTTGTGGCTGGTCGGGGCTTGGATTCCTGTCATTGTGTGAGCAAATGAGAAAAATGACTTTCATCTCTTTCACATGTTCTTTGTTCCCCACGTTGACTACTTAAGCTTTTAGCCAGTTTTATCATTCCATCGTATCCATTCTCCTGGTGTTGGACTCACTCAGGAATCCTGAATCTGAGTGCATGATGTCATTTCTCATAAATCTGAAAGGAACTGGAAAGCTTCTGGAATTTACTTATCTGAGGTAGCCAGACGAGCTAAACTTAATTCACATCCATCAGGAGCTCAGTGAAAGCTAGCGCCATTCTGGTTGAAGTGACTTCACACGAAATGACACTGGCTCCTTATGGAACTGGGTGGCCTAACTTTCCTGTCTCCAGGTCCACAAAATGCCTTTCAATTCATAAACTCAACTGTTAGGGTCAAGAATTACCTACGCCAACAGTTGTGCCGCCATCTTGAACACATCTGGATTTGGGGAAGCCAAGTCTTTCCTTCAGCACTTAACGCTGAGGAGCCAGAGTCATAAAAAGATGAAAAGAAAGAAAAAGTTCAATCAGAATGTTAGAACTATTAGGGACCTTGGAGATTATCTAATGCTCTCTCTCTGTCCCTGAATGATCTTTGCTCTTAAGACCATTTTAGTGTTCTTTCCCCTTCCTGGGTAGTTTTGCTTTTGTTCAGATCCCCCAAGAAATCTTAAGTGAAGCGTTAGCTAGTTCTAGAACTATAGAAAGCCCACTGGTTTCTCCTCCCCTTCCGTGCCCACATTCTCTTCCACCTGCTGACTTTTCAGGTTTATCCTTTCAGCATTAGGCCTGTAATTGCTATTAAAATGCAAATTCAGTAGGAAAGGCTAATGTTTAAACCATTGTGAGGTGTTTTCACTTTGGAGCTGGGAAGGATCAAAGTAAGGAATGGTTAGTTTTTCGGGTTTTTTGGTTTTTTTTTGCGGTACGCGGGCCTCTCACTGCTGTGGCCTCTCCCATTGCGGAGCACAGGCTCTGGACGCGCAGGCTCAGTGGCCATGGCTCACGGGCCCAGCCGCTCCGCGGCATGTGGGATCTTCCCGGACCGGGGCACGAACCCGTGTCCCCTGCATTGGCAGGCGGACTCTCAACCGCTGCACCACCAGGGAAGCCCAGGAATGGTTGGTTTTGATTCAGTAAGGCGAGGGGGTCGGAGAGGAGGAGGGAGTGCCAGCGTGAAAGGTAAAGAGACCCAAAATGGAAACTTGGGGGCCCTACTTGTGACTCGACAGACTCTGGCCTCTTCTCCCCAAACATTTGCATTTGTATGAATTTATCCTAGACTCCTTGTGGAGATCCAGGTACTTGATAATTGTTCTTGTCAACTGGAGCCCCTGCCCAGTAGAAGGTTCTGGTACTGAGGGGCAGCTCAGGCCCAGGGTGAGGCCCAGCCTTGCCAGAGTGGTATGTTAGTGGCTTTCCCTTCCCAGTTTGTGGAAACAGCAGTGGGGAGCCATGCAAGGTGAAGGAGGTTGGGGTCTTGTTTTCAACTTTATTATGAATGGGAAGCACTTATCCGGGCTCAAGGGAGAGCTTTCCATAGGAGTGCATATGTAGCCACCCATGCACGCACACACCCGTGGACTTAACACACGCACACGCACACACACAGCTCCATCTGCACATAAATGTTCCTCCTGAAACACTCAGCAAAGCAAGTGACAGGTATTTCCTGTGGGTAGCTGGGATTTCAACCCTGGTCTTGCCTCATTATTAAGTTGGGTCTGGGATGTGAGTGATGGGAGATGGTGAGTGTGTGCTCATAGAATAGTTGTGAGAATTAACTGCAATGGCACATACAAAGCATGTAAAATAATGCTTGACACCTAGTACGTGCTCAATAAATATCTGCTGAATGAATAGAATATTCATTTTATCATCATTATATTATTACCAGGAGGAAACTTGACATGGTGGCTTCAGATTTCGTGGGCAGAGCGAGGAGAGCTCTATTAGGAATCAGGACTTCCGTTCTTCTGGTAGGGCCAGATTGCCACGCAGATTCAGCTGCACGGAGTTCTCAGTTTATGAAGGAAAGGAAAAACAATGAAATGTCTCAAAACAAAACAAGTGATGAAATCTGGGATGAGACCGAGAGGGAGACTGACATCTTACAATTAAATAAAGGCATTGCCACAGAGCAGCTTCTGGAGAGACAGTCGAGCCAGGCCTCGATTTTTCATTTTCCTAGCTCCAGACTTGGGTTGGAAGTGCTGAGCTTCCACTTGGATTTGAATGAACCACAAAAGGAAAACATATTATTCCCTTTTTTTTTTTTTAGCACTCCTCACTCTGCACTCCCTCCTCTGCTTCCTTTCCTGGAAACCTGCTCCAATATAAGAAACAAAATGGTGGCACGTCCTTGATGAGAGCAGAGACCGAGTCGCGGTGGGGCGCCTTAGGGGGATGGAGGGCTGCGTACACTGCACTTGTCTGATCTCCTGATGAAAAGCAACTGAGAGATGGGGAACTGAGGTGTGCTTTATCATTGATGCTCCCCATTTCTTGACCACGTGGTAAGGACTCCTTCCACAGACCCTGGCGTTAAGCCTGGTGGGGACCGGAACAGCTCTGGGGCCAGGCAGCTCCAACGGGGGCCTACTGGGCCTTTAACTTTCCACACATGTGCACGTATGTACAAGAACCCAGCAGATGGGCAGCGAGCAAGCTTGGGTAGCAATCCACTGACCAGGTAGCAGTAGCTCTGAATACATCACGGTGGCCTGGGCAGCAAATTTCGCTCCAGGGGATGGGGACTTAAACAAGGAGAAAAGGCGTTCACCCAACTTTTTCCTGAAGTACCAGAGGAAAGAAACAGGTCAGTGGTGAATACAAAATTAGCTTTTGGCCAGTCTCCAGAGTGATTTGACCTATTTAGGAGTCATTGAGAACAAGCCAGAGGAAGCTCCGTAGCCTGCATCTTGATTTGTCAGGGGAGAAGAGAGAGGGGACGGACCGCCAGGGGTCTGGAGTCCCTGAGTGGCTTGTTCGGGAACATGAGTGAATATGGCTGGAACTCATGAGAAGGACTCTGGGATATTGACTTTGGGCCAGCTCCTGGCACAACTTAGCAAGCAAATGATAACCCCAGCAGATGCATTGGTAATTGGTGTGCCCACTCAGGCGCCCTGATCCTTGAAAGGACCGTATTGGATTCTGAAAACCTTCCTACAGGTTACACTTTTCTCCAAGACCCTTGTGTAAAAGGTAAACTCAGGCCAAGTCAGCAAGGGGAGTGTAGACGTGAAGGTTTCCATGAAGAGCAAAGCCACAAAAGTACTGAGGCCAGCTCCACTCCAGTCTAGCAGGTTGGAGTTGGAAGTGGTTGCTGTTGGTGCCCTGCCTGCATCTCCTTTATCAGCTGGCGCACTCCTCCTCCAGCTGCTGGGAGTGTTGGCCATTGAAGGCTACAGCCGCCTTCCCCAGAGAATTGCTGTCTGCCAAATGATGTAACCTGTATTACAGAGCTCCCTGCGGGATCAGGCTGAACCACATCTCCAGCTGAGGCCACATCCTTGTCGAGTCCCGTGCCCACCCCCCAGCTGCATCCTGCTTCCCTGTGCCCCCTCCACTGAGAGTACCCCCTCCATACTTCATGTGATTAGAATCCCCATCATAGACTTCACTTCAAAGTAACCCAACCTAAGAGAGAGTTGAGGGGAGGGGGGCATTTCAGAACACTTCCAAACCTGACTACACATCAGAATCCCCAGGGTAGCTGTAAAAATACAGATTCCTAGGGCTTCCCTGGTGGCGCAGTGGTTGAGAGTCCGCCTGCCGATGCAGGGGACACGGGTTCGTGCCCTGGTCCGGGAAGATCACACATGCCGAGGAGCGGCTGGGCCCGTGAGCCATGGCCGCTGAGCCTGCGCGTCCGGAGCCTATGCTCTGCAACGGGAGAGGCCACAACAGTGAGAGGCCCGCATACCGCAAAAAAAAAAAAAATAATAATAATAATAATAAATACAGATTCCTAGGCCCTACACCCAGAGATTCTGATTCAGTGGGTCTAGGGTGGCGCCTGAGATACTGTAGTTTTCCTACGTGGATCCTTGGTAATTTGAATGCAGCCAGTCCTTTGACCAATGGGAACCACGCCTGCTAACTCATGGCATTTATTTCCTTCCTTAGATCTTTTAGGAAACATTTATTGATTGAGTTCGGGAACAAACCACACAATCTGTGAAAGGCACTAAGAAGGGGAGATTTAAGTAAAAGGATCCAGAGTTCTTGGCAAGTCTCTTGAAGTCCAGTGCACTATGCTTGACTCTCAGAACTTTTTAAGCAAATATTATCTTTACATTTTTTTCTTGTGTGTCCCGAAACGTGAAGGTCTGTCTGGTTGGGAAAAGGGAGTCTCTTTTGAGGCACTGAGTTGCCATGGCGCTTTCCAAAAAGGGGCATTTGACTGAACTTAGAATTTAATTAAGGCTTTCCAGTCACCACGCTCAGAAGTATTAACGTCCTAACCCCTCCCCTCCCTGTTTCATTAAGAGGCCTAGATTTTCTTTTATTGGTTGTATGGATGATTTGGTGATGAAATTCAGAGACAAATACTTTGTTCTATTATCAGGGACCCCGAGATAGTAAGACTCATGAACAAGTTCTCATGAAAGACACAATACTGAGGAATTTTTTAAAAAACTCATTAATTAAATAACTGAATGAAGATGGTTCAGCCTGATGCAGAATAAGGGAACATTCTGGATTTTGCAACAGTAATGATAATAGTGATAAGAATAGCAGCAAAACTTGCTATCGCTAAGATTTGTTTGAGTGTTTACTATGTATAAGGCCCAGCACCAATTACTTAGTCTGTATTACCTTTTTAATCCTCCCAGCAACTCTTTGAGGTAAATATATCCATTGGGGATTAACAAAGGCTTCAAAAAGGTGGAACTTTACTCCTCTCTTATGTAAAAGAAGTCCAGGACTGGTGTGGAGACCAAGGCTCCTACCAGCTCTTGGTTCCACATCTTTGTGGCTCTCATCTTCCCAGTCCAATATGGCTGCTGGAGCTCCAGCCATCACATCATTGGCCCAAACAGGAGAATGAAAGGAGCGTGGCTCTTGTGTTCTAAAGAGACTTTTTAGAAATCCCACAGCACAATTGCTTTGATCTCATTGGCCACATAGCAGCCCCTAGTTACAAGGGAGGCCTGGACGTGGAGCCTTTTGGTTGTCTGGCAATGGACCCAGTTTAAAAAATTGAGGTCAGCGGCCGCATAGCACAGGGAGATCAGCTCGGTGCTTTGTGACCACCTAGAGGGGTGGGATAGGGAGGGTAGGAGGGAGACGCAAGAGAGAGGAGATATGCACATATATGTATATGTGTAGCTGATTCACTTCGTTATAAAGCAGAAACTAACACACCATTGTAAAGCAATTATACTCCAATAAAGATGTTAAAAAAAATTGAGGTCTTATGAATTTGAAAGGGAAGGCAAATATGGAAGATTTAGTAGGAAATGAACAGTTTCTGCCATAGTAGGTAATATTCTTATCACCGTTCTGCAGATACGGAAAATGAGGCACTGAGAGACTGTGTGACTTAGCCATGTTCACATAACTCATAGGCAGCAGAGCCACGGCAGAACCCCAATCTCTCTGACCCAAGGATTCCTCTTTTTTTTTTTTTGGCTGCGTTGGGTCTTCATTGCTGTACGGGGGCTTTCTCTAGTTGCTGCGAGCAGGGGCTACTCTTTGTAGCGGTGCATATGCTTCTCACTGTTTCAGAGCACAGGCTCCAGGTGCGCCGGCTTCAGTAGTTGTGGCACGCGGACTCAGTAGTTGTGGCGCACGGGCTTAGTTGCTCCGCGGCATATGGGATCTTTCCGGACCAGCGATCGAACCCATGTCCCCTGCACTGGCAGGCGGATTCTTAACCACGGCGCCACAGGGAAGTCCAAGGGTCCCTCTCTTAACTGCTATTCCCTCCTGCTCTTTTGCTACTCCCTCCTGCTATTTTTGCTATTTTGTAAAACAGTTGTGTTTCCTTAGAGGTTCATTTATTCATTTCCTGTTTTCTTCCCAGTGTGCCTTTTACCCTCTTCTTTGCAAACATCCCAGCCGTGTTTCCCAGCTCATCTCCAAGGCCCCAGAAAGCCCCTCCTTGCACCCCAAGCTGCTTTCTTCAGTAAATATTTATTGAACACCTACTATGTGCTAGGCACTGTTCTAGGCGCTTGGGCTTCATCAGTGAAAAAAACAAAGACTCCTGCTAGCTTAATAGGTGTGTGGTCTTGATCAAGTTCTTTAAGCTTTCTGAGCCTCGGTTTCCTCATCTGTAAAATGGGAATAATAAAACTCACTGCACAGGGTTACTGTAAAGGTTAAATAAGATACTATACGGAAAGCTCAGTCAGTGGCACATCACTATATTTTGAAAAATGGTACCTATTGCCATTATTATGGTGGTTATCCTGAACATGTCTGTCTTGCCCAGTAGGCTGTAAACTTCTCATGGGCAGGAGTAGTAGCCAAGGCCTCTGGTATCACCCAAATATCTTACTGACCAAAGAGGGAGGGCTTAGTAAATGTTTGTTGAGTGGTTACAAAGGGTCCTGGTGTGGAGAGAACTTCCTCTTTTCTTATGCTGCTAGATTTAGGAAACGGAGAAACAGACTAGGCCCCATAGGAACTTTTTTTTTTTTTTTGCCTGATTTAAGCTGTGAGTTGTGGTGGGTGGTGTGCTAAAGAGAAACAAGACTGAAAAAACCGAACACTCATCTCGTCCTCATACTCTCCTGGAAGGCTGCAGAAAGAGCATATATTCTTTTCCTTTTAGGGTGGTTTTTTTTCCCACCTTCTCTGATAGATTAGATTGAGTGTCCCAGCAAGTCCTGCTGACCTCTTCTTGTGTCTTTTCTGTCTCCTAATTCTCTCCTCCATACTTCTCCATTGCTCACCTTGGTCTCTGCCTCCTGTGGGAATAGTGCTGTTGGCCTACTGTCCACAGAAGAAACTTCTGGAAGTCCAGAGGCACTGTGCATCCGGGGTCCCAGAGCTGTTGCACTCTGGTCCCACAGGCAGACGCCCACAAAGAGCTGAGCAGCAATGCCATCAGGACCACGTGCCAGGTTTGCTGACCACTGAACTTCCTCCATTTTGTTTTCTCAGCCCAGCCTTCCCCTCGGCCCTTCTGCAAAGGTGAAAGGCAAGTTCACAGGATACGGGGCCTTCTTTCTTCCCTGACATCTGGTTTGATTCTGGGCCGCTAAATAGTGGCTTTGCCATGAACAACAAAAGCTAATTCACTGTGGTTTTTAAACACCAAGTGCAAATATTTTTCCTTTTCAGCTTGGGGTCACTGGAAGGGAAAAAACAGGGCTGAGAAGGAGACTAACCTTTTAAAAACTCTTATGAGTTCCCATAGAAAATAAAACAACGGCCTCATTTCCTTCCATCCATGAGTCTTTTTATGAGTGACTGTTGTTTGAGGCAAGACTGGGAATCCAAAGGTTTTTAAATACTTTGTTAGCTTGGTTTTCGACTCAGAAGCCCACCGTGAGTGCTTTTAAGGGCCTGCACGAATCCCAGGATAGCCTAGGGCCACCCCCTTTGCTTTCTCTCTGTTCCCCCTTCCTCCCTGGCTGGCTTTCCCTCTACCTTCTCTCCAGCCCTCAGGATTGGAGGAGGCGAGGGCCAGGCCAGCCACTGATGCTGCTCACAGGTGCTTGGAAGGCTGAGGAATCGGTCTGGCTCCGGGTTCCAGGCAGACTTTCTGTTGATCTGGGCTGTCCTAACGCATCCCGAGCCTCGCGCCCGGCAGTTGCTCTTCAGACACGAAGTCGCGCCCGTTCTGTTAGTTGTTTCAGCGTTCTCTCTGGACTGCAAAACAAACGCTCTTCTCGGACTTTCCCTTCGTTTCTCTCCTTTCCTTGTCTCCTCCCTCCAGCTTTTGTGCATGGATTCAGTTGCTGGGTTCAGCTGGGAGGTGAAGCATGTGCTGGGATGACATAGAGGCTGTGAGAGCAAAGCGGTCGAAGTCTCTGACTTCTCCCTTTCTTGCCAAGGGGACGATCTGAACAGGCTCCAGGATGGCTGATGTCTGTGAAAGGGCTCGCAGATACTTGCCACGTACTATTACTGTTGTTATTGCCTTCGCAAGAGTCTGACATGTTGATACAGGTGGTGTGTGCGCTGGGGCTGGGAGGGGATCCGATATTGATTTGCAACCTGCAAAGAGCAAACTTCAGTTGTATCCTTCCCCTCATCCTTTCAGCGTGTGCACAAATATTTGCAGACCTGTTGAATGGCTCAGCCTCGCCGGGTGAGGAGGGTGGGGGGAGCGGAGCGACGTGGGGCAGCCGTGGGGTGATGGGATGGGGTGTGTCCCTTCTCACGGCTGGACACTTGGCACCGGGGCTGGGCTGCCGTGGCTCCCTGCGTGTGAGTGTTTGGCCAGCCTCCTGTCTCTGGCGGTGTGCTAACGGTTGCCATAGCCACGTGGCACGTGGCAGAGCTTCTCCAACTGGCAGGGCCTGAGAGTCTGCATTTCTAGCAAGCTCCCAAGTGAGGCCAGTGTGCTGCTGGCTCCCTGGCCTGTATTGCGCTTGGAGCAGGGAGGCTGTAAAAAAGTACCCGCGCTTTGGGAACTCCTCCAGGGCCGAGGAAGGAGAGTGCAGCTAAGCCCCTCCTCTGGAGACAGGGTGTGTCGAGGCTGCCCTGGAGTCCTGATTTGCCATTCAAGTGAACCCCGGAGGGATTAGCAGCTGGCCCAGCACTTGGGTGAGACCATCTCCCCCTCCAGGGGGGGAGTCCCGGAGGCAGCGCAGATGTTGTGTGAAAATCTGCCACCCTCCTTGCCGAAGGTTGCCCTCTCTCGCCCTCCCACCCCCCCTGCTCTGCCTGCCGACTTAAGCAGATCAGCTTTCAGCTCCCTGGGACTCCAAGAGGGCTTTGGATGAAAGAAAAGGCCCGTCCTTAAGAAGCAGAGCGGGAATCCAAGCATGCCTCTCGCCTGCTGCATGCCCAAGAATGCAGGTATTTGGGGTTTGCAACATTTCCTGGCAAGACAAAGGGGAAGGGGAGCCGGCGTGGGGGGCGGGGGGAGGAGGCCGGCCTGATGGGAGAGGGGCTCGCGCTGCAGCAGCGTCCTAATCTGGGGGGAATGAGGAGAAAGCGAGCCCGTTCCCAGGAACAGACGTGAGCAAGGGAGGCCATGCCTGACCCTCAGGGATGACCTTCACGTTTGTGCTCAGCGGCTCCTAAGCTCTGGGGACTCCGGGTTGTTCTTCCTGGCTGGCCAACTTGGCAACTCTCTGTTCCTTCTGAGCTGCTGGACCACTTAAGACAGAGAGGACAAGCCTTTCTTCCTCCTCATCTTCTGCTCTGACGGTGGCCTGTCTTCCAAGAGGGCCCAGAGGGTATCCCAAGGTGCGGTCGGGGCAGCATTCTCAGGCTGTGGCCTGGGCGGCTGGGGGAGGCTAGGCTCGGCCCCGCGTCCTGCACCGGCTGGCGCTGGGCCTAGCCTGCTGGCCCCTCGCTTCTCCTCCATCACCCCGCCCCCGCTGTCTTGTTGGGACTCCTCAGTATCCTGCCCTCATCCTGAGATCACACACAGAGACTTCTTTCTCTCCCTGGGGCCCCCAAACAGCCCTGAAGTGGGAGTCCCCAGACCCAAGTTCCCCAATGTCTAGTTTCTATTCCACCTCCAGTGGCCTTAACCTGTTCGGGGCCATCTTGACTTCTTTGGTCCTAAACCCGTCTTCCTGATAGTTCTTCACTGTATAAGGTCAGCCACACAATTGAACCTGTTTGGAAAGTGTTGAACTCTTTGCAGTATTCGTCCTGCACTGTGGTTAGTCCTTCCATTTTAACTCAGGCTCCGGCATGGCAGGGACAGTGCCTTTCTTAGATTTCTTCTAGAGACGCCACCACCATCCCCGTCACGGTGAGCGTTCAGCAGGGCGGGGGCGGCGTGACGACTGAGGCTGGCTCTCTCCTCGGCCCGGCTAAGCCACCTGAGTGCACATCGGCCTCCACTGTCTCTGCGGAGACTGAGGCAGTGCGTGGCCACGCTCTAAGGACCACCCGTTGGCCTAACCACTACTAACATGGTCGTCTGCAGCCCTGCTCAGTGACAGTGTTGTTCTGAGTTGCTTTTCCAGGTGTGGTGAGGGGAGGAAACAGGCCTGTGGACCGGGCGGCTTCTGGTGGGCACCGCTGAACCTGTGTCAGCTGCTTCAGGGCATCGCGGTTTCCGAATTGCGGGGGTGGAGAAATTGTTCAATCCGCATCTCAAATATCATATATGCTTACGATAAATAACCATTATTTGATGTGCAGGCCACACCTCAGGCCAATTCAGTCAGAATCTCTGGGGATGGACCCAGGCATCAGTGCGTTTCTATAAAAGCTCCCCAGATGGAGTCCGGTGTGCAGCCAGGGTTGAGAACCACTGCCTTAGGTAAGAAGTAAGAAGTTCGCTCCCACTCTAACCCCCACTTTCCCTCAGGGAACCGAGTGAGACAATTCAGGACCTAAATTCACACATTCTCATGAGGATCGGTGGATTCAGGAGAGAGAGAACAGCCAGGGAGTGTTCATCAGGCTGGAAGGAGTAAGTAACGGGAGGGGGTGTCAAAGGAATAAGGCCCCTCCGGGTGCCCGCCAGAAGTTTCCAGTCTGTGCTCAAGGAGAAAGACGGAGAAAAGACCTTTAGGACAGCTTGACCCAGTTTTCCTTGGAGACCTGAAGATGCAAGGCCTGGGGCTTGCTGGCAGGCCACGGAGGGATGGAGGAGGTTGCAGGGCCACATGGCAGAGGGCTCAAGCTTCACAGAGCGGCTGGCTCTTTGTGAACTCGGCCATCTTCTGGCATTAGTTTCAGCAAGGTCATGGCACCCCCGCCAGCTGTGGACAGCTCACGAGTGGGGAGACCAGGCCCTTAATCAAAGATGCCTCCAAGTAGGACGTGGCGGCTCTTGCATTCAGCACAATAAAAGCTGAGGGGAGAATGACTGCTTTTTGCTCCAACACAAATTTTATTACACCAGGTTTCATTATAAAAATGTAATAGTTTGGGGTGTGTGTTTCTTACATAAACAGTAGAGTTACTGTGATCTTCACCATCTTTCAACCCGGAATCTCAAAGGGAGTTTTATTTACTAGATTTAAAGCCGTGGAACAATTGTTTCCTACGATTGCCTTATAAGCACAGGAATAATTCAGGGAAAAATAAAACTCTCTGCTTTCTTTCCTCCTCGGCCCCTGCTGAATCTCCCCAACCCAGAGGCAGGCACAGCCATGCGCTGACCATGGTAGGTCCTGTAGCTGATAAGCTGTATCTGGGTAGACTTCAATGGGATAGTGAGGTCTTCAGGAGGACAGGAGAGTGGGACTCAAGCTTCAGGCTCCTGTTGGGTGTCACGGTGGCTTGGGCAGGTGTGAGAACCCCTTAAGCTGATCAGGCGAGCTCTTAGGGCCCAGACCCCTACACCAAGCCCTAGTCAGGGGCCAGAGGGCCCAACAGCTATTGCCATTATTTATGCCCCGATCTCTGGGCATTCATATTTACCAGAAGCGGAGCTTTCACATTAATATGAATGTCAGCTCAGGTCCGTTGGTTCGTTCCTGGGGACTCCACATTCAGAGGGAGTGAGGTGGAGACTGCCACCATCTTATGACAAAGTCTGTTTTGTCCATTTTATTGGGGTTTTCCATTTTTAATTCATTTATCTGGTTTTATATCCACTTCCTTGAGATTTTAAACCTTCTTTTCTATTTCTTAAGTTGAATCCTTAATTTAAGAAATAAATATGAGAATTGATAGCTATAAATTTACCTCAGAGAACAGCTTTGGTAATTTCCATTGGTCTTACTGTGTGGGCTCGTTGTTAAGGGTTTCATCCT
Organism: Stenella coeruleoalba; assembly: GCF_951394435.1. Lineage (NCBI taxonomy): Eukaryota > Metazoa > Chordata > Mammalia > Artiodactyla > Delphinidae > Stenella > Stenella coeruleoalba. The sequence continues at coordinate 13,739,633 of NC_137152.1, forward strand.
CTAGATAGTTAGGTTTGATGAGAGGCAGCATGGTGTGGGGATGCTTTAGTATCTGCCAGATCTGGATTTGAATCCTTACTCTGCCGTTTATCAGTTGTGTGACTTTGGTCAAATTACAGGATTGCAACTTCCTGATTTCTAAAATAGAGATGGTAAAAATCTGCCTTGTATATTCTTTAAATGAGGATGAAATGAACGAATGCAGGCAAGGGACTTCGCAGAGCTCACCTAGTAACTGCTCCAACCATAGTAGCTATGGATAATAATCATATTTAAAATAATATGCCTTTGGCACAGGCAAAAGCTTCATGGCTGGGAAGCTGCTCTCCATTTGCATGTCTTAGGCAGAGGGCCAGGACAGTGGGCATCTTTTCTGGATCAACCCACTTATCCTAATGTCCTCCAGAGGCACTAGCAGATGGGACATGAAAATACCAACAGTGTGCCTAGGGAAGGGCATGCAGCCAAGTGTTACACTGGATTGAGCACGCTGAGGCAAGCCAGGAAAAAGCTCGGCATAACACAGAAATTCACCATTGAGAAATTCCTCCGAAATTTCTTAGTCTCCGTCTCTTGCGGAATGTTCCTCAGCAGAATATTTGAGCTGCTCTGTCCCAGACCTGGCTTCTTTCCCGGCTGCCCAACTAGGTCACTGCCCACTCTGTAAGGGCCTTGACTTCTTGGCACGGCCAGGGCCTTGAGGAGGCGAGCATCGGGGGAGCTAAACTTTATGAAGCAGCATCTCTGTGCAGGGCACCAGGCTTGGCTGTGGGCCTCACACATGACTGAGACACTGTTCTGCCCTTGAGGACTTCCAAGTCAGGAGGATACTGACCCATGAGCACCAGAAAGGCTGGTCACGGTACCTCAGGGCCCCGCCAGAGGAGGAAGGGACCAGCTCTCCCTTGTTGGGTGTGGCATGGCCGGCCAAGTGTAGCCTATGGCGCAGAGGACCTTTGAACTGACTACGTTGGGGTAAATAGGTTAAGGTGTACCAAGTTTTGGGTGGATTTTTGTTTGTGGGGTTTTTTGTTTGCTTGTGTGTTTTGTTTTTGAGAACACGACAGGATGAGCTCTGATGATCTTCAAGACTAAGAAAAAGAAGTACCTGGTTTCTAAAACCAAGTGAAACATCTTTTATAGAGTCAGTATTTTGCAGAAAATCAAAGCCTATTTGCTTGGGATTGATTCTTGCCTTCTCTAAGGCGGCGGGGGGTGGGGGTGGGGGTGGGGTGGGAAGGTAGAGGAGATGGTAAGATCAGGGAGGGCTAAGGCTGCAGAAAGCCAGAAGCAAGTGTAAGCCGCTGTCCACACTCTATGCTGCACAACCCGTCTGTATGTAAACTTACGTGGAAGTTACTTGTCTGTGATTAAGGCAGAATCCCTGGGTCTTCTCTGAAGCTGACCTGTGCTTCTGAATACTCTGTCGGGTAGCCTGGCTCTCTCCCTCCTGGGTGCCTCTATTTGGGTCAGCAGGGATACTGAGAAAGTCTACTCTCCTGAGGGATGCTGGCCTTGCATGTGGCTGTAAGTCACTGACCTTGAGTGTGTTGACAACCACTGGCTCCCCAAATGGCAGAAAGGAGATGTGGAAGGGAATTCATCTCAGCCGTATCCTCTCACATCTGAACCACAGGACTGGTTCTTCAGCGTGCAGAGGCCAAATGTCAAACACCAATAAGGGGAAAGATGCAAATGTTTCCTCAGCTTTGACGAACTGAGGCCTCCCAGGAATGTTATCTTTGCTCACCTCTGGCCCCCCCTCTACAACAGAGAGAGGAAGAGGTTTTGATTTATTCGTAAAGATAGAGTACATCACTCTTCTCTCACCACCTCGTCTTTGTGTTATGCTTGCCATGGATGGCATTTGGCCTTTAGCAGCTAGGATCCCTCTTGCATCTAAGTTTTTATCCCTGGAAACCTTCACCAGCAAGATAGAGCCGGATGATTAATTCTGAAATAAGGGCACACATCAACGGCCACAGGGCCCTTGGCTTAAATGGTTAATAAATTACTCATCCCAACTAACGCAGGCCTCTAGCTCCTGCTCTGAAAGCCAGAGGTGATGATGGGGGCCACGGGTTTCTGGTACTTTCCACAGCTACCTTGGAAAGCAAGCAAAATGGCCATCTGGGAGAATTAAGATTAATTGTGTATTGAATGCTTTTCCTTGAAAAGCAGTTGACTTGTAGCTTTTCTTGATTAGCCTTTTTATTTTTCCCTTCTGCCTCTCTCCTCGTGGCATTTACTTGCTTCTGCTGCTGCCGCTGCTGCTGCTGCCGCTTTTCTTTTTACGCTAAAGACATCATGGGCAAGAAGAGGAGATTTTATTTTGGAGAACAATGATCACATTAACAAGGTGACAGCAGATAAGCTAAAAGTCACTCCATTTTCTGCTGGGGAAAAAATGTGCTTTGCGGCCAAATCACATCCACTTCTCTTTGTCTCCTTTTAGAGGAGGGTGGCCGGCCCAGCCACTGATGGACTCGAAAGAAATCACTGGCAGATAAGATGTACCCTTGATTCATATAAGAAGAGAAGCTTTTGAGTTCAAGGATAAAAAATGACTTCCTATCCTGTTCCACAGCATTCTTGTGGCTGGAACTCTCTGTACCACGGTGACATTTCTCTCCCCTTGGTCCAGGGTATCAAGCCGAAAATAACTATGAAATTTGAAACTTGGTCAAAGGCGAAAATCCAACTCATTGCAGTTTCATAGATATCTAGGCCTGGATCAGACTCTGTAGGTACAGAATCTCCCTACATCCTGCCCTATATTGGGGGCAAAACTGAGGACTCACCCTACCTTTAAGGTATTGTAGTTACATCCAAAGACACAACCAGCACTCAGTGAAAGAGCATTCAAACCAAACTGGTGTATGACTACGAGTCCAAGCATGTCTATTAAAAAACAAACAAACAAACAAACAAACCAAGCTTCAGAATGATTGAAGAGAAAGTGAACGAGGGATGGAGGAGGTGAAGAGGGAAAGGGAAGGAGGCTCCCTGAAGCAGGTGAGCTTTACTTTGATGGATTGGTAGGCATTTGTTGGCCAGTAGAAGCATTCCAGGGTCTTAGCTCTCTAAGCTGAGGTTCCTTTGGCAAAATCTCACAGGCTTGTTGTGAAGACTGAACGATGTAATGAAAATAAAGCACAGAGCACAGTGCTTGGCACGTGATAAGGGCTGGATAACTGTGTGCTGTCGTCGTCCTCATCACCATCGGGAGATGGTGTCGTGAGTAAACCTTGCAGGGTCCTTCCGAGGGAAGGGAGGCTATTAGAGGTCCTTTTCCCTCTAATTTTACCCCTTTTTCTGAGACTTGACTCTCATCTTTATATCTTTGCAGACTTTGGTCAATATTAGTTCACCTCTGGCAGAATGAAAGCAGATTCAACCAAGTATCAACAGATGCTTTTAACGCTACTCCAGTTCTCAATATAACACCTTATACGCTGGTTTATAATTTCAGTAGTGGGTGGATATTTGCGTGGAGGTATAAATATAAAACCAATGGCTTATGCTAGCATTTCTCTTGGGTCTTTGTTTTCAACAACTCATTTCAGCAACTTCAAAAAATATTCACTCGATATGTTTTTTCTTCTAATCTGTTTATCCTCCTGTGGTTTCACTTGGGTCACAGAGGAAAGGTATTTCTGGAAAGAAGCAATGAAACTTATTTCCTCTAAAGTTTAGCAGTTACAATAGAAGGCTACGTACTTTGCATCATAAATGATTAATAGAATGTTTTTGAGAGGGGTCTGTCCATTGTCATTGGGGGCTGAGGAGATTTGGGGCCCAGAGGTTGGGGAAATCCAGGATGTTAATATTAAAAGTCCTTTAACGACCCCTTATTGTGTGCTCAGCAGGGCTATGCAAGTTGCTCTGTCACACTCGCTCCTCATTGCAACCCTGTGGGGCGGGCACAACTATGCTCATTCCCTAGATGAGGAAAATGAGGCTTACGGTATTTACATAACTTGCCCACGATTACAGCTCAGACGATACAGAGCCAGGACTTGGACGCAAGTCTGTCTGGTTCCAAAGCCCAGGCTTTTTACCACCAGGTTATACTCTGCCTGTAAGAATTTGAAAATAATGACTCCGAACTAAATGTGGGAGTGATATTTTGAGGTTATCATACAGGTTAAGAGTTAAAAGATGTGCTATGGCTTACGCTACAGTCTCTGCTTAGGTCATCCAAAGTGAAGGAAACTTCGTTTTTATTTGAAGGAGCAAAAGCCGATCAGCAGAGGTGGCCCCGATCGAAATATGAGACTGTGAGCTGAGGTGTCAGACAAGGGACAGAACCAGTAGTGTCCCGTGTCTTCAGAAAACAAGAGTGGAGTAGGTAAGGCCTTTGATTTTCTCTTTCAGTTCCTAAGCTAGTTAACTTGACGGCCTGTAACTGATATATTTATTACCCAGCATTGTTTATCAGTGACGTATTGTCCAAATATTCATTTCCTAGGAGAGGGCTGTAAATGTCTTCTGGAATCATAAAAGGTGATAGATTAACAAGTGCTAGAGGTGGTGGCAGGTCAAGGAGTTACAATGCAGGATTTCCCACACCGCTGCTTGCAAGTGTTGGCAGTTCAGATGTTGTTTCTCAGTGGTGAGAAAGGGGATAGCCTGTCCTCTGATGTCCTAACTTCAGCGTCCCGGTGAAGGTGTTTGCAGGGATTATACTTTATCTCCTTCAAAGTTTTTGAGCAAAGTAACAAGTAGCAGGTATGATTACAGCTCTTCCTGGAGTTGCAAAACTCTGATTTTAAATGTCTCCCTTCTACACTTGGCCATCTTCATACCATCATCTGCTTTCCCAGAGTTCCCAAGGCCGCTTGCTCTGGATAGCTACCCAGCTGCTCTGTGCTGACAGCACTACCTGTTGGTTAGAACAGAGAACTCCTGGACTCATCATCCTTTCTAGTACTTTGAGATGAAAATGCATGTGTCTCTGAAGTTCCCTACACCAGCCGGGAGTTTTAGCCGTGCAAAATTGTTTGCGTTTTCTCATCACATCACGCTGTCTCACACCCCCCCAGGCCGGTATACGCTGTCCCCTCCCTAGAATGTTTTCGTGACCAGTTTCATCCTAGTCCGTTTGGAAGCCTTGGCTTAAGCATCACCTTCCTTGGGAAGCCCTTCCTGGAATTGCCCAGGGGGATTTTGACATCTCCCCTTCCGTAGCCCATAGGCTATACATGCCTATATTTTAGTGGTGCTTCCAAGGGCAGGCAGAGGATGAACTAGTACCCCTAAGGTGGAGCTGGAGACGGGGATACTCGGGTATGGCCCAAAGCAGCCTTCCAGAGATCTTTAAGATTTCTTTGTAATTGTATGCATCTATAAAATCTGCACTATTCTCTGCATTGTTTAATATAAAACAGTCTCCCCCCAAACAATTATTGAGTAGAACTAGTGGTCCAGGAAGATTCCCCACGTTTATCCTGTGGCTTCCTGAACCCTCAGACACAACACACTGTATCTCGGGAGTATGTGTAAGTCTCTCTGAAAAGCGTGTATAGCAGTGTCTTTCTAGTCGGCTGTTCTGTGAGCTTCTTCAGAGCAGCGTCTAGGTCTTTCATCTCTGCTATAATATTTATAAGATTTTGGACTCAAAAAATTTTCCTTGAATGAGTGAATCTTTCTAGTGATCTTGGGCATAATAAAGAACCAGTGTTATTAATCCTCAAAGAGATAAGACACTCCAGTTGTAGACCCCAAGGTCTCCGTCAGCCCACTATTCTGTCTAGTTATTCTTGCATTTCGTTGGGCACTGGCATTTAAGATTAATTTTTAAAACCGTCTTCTGGAGTTATGTTAACATTTATTCACTACCACGATACCGGTATCGTTTTCAACTCCTGTTCACGGCAAATGCAGATTTCCCCAGCAATACTGCGGAAGAAAGAAGCCTTGATGGGCAAACTTGGAACTCTAAATGCTATTGGTCACTTCTTTTCCATGGGAAAATTTGTCTTGAATTAAAAAGAAGAACTTAGAGATGAACTCTGGAACACTCTGAGGCTGGAGACTGACTGTATTCAAGCCTCTGTTTGTGGGGCTTTACTGCCCACAGCCTGAGGGAAGGGGAAGGAGGCCTAAAGCCCGAGTCACAAAGTGACATCCAGAATCACTGGAGTGGTCAGGGATGACCTCAGATTGGTCCTTCCTTCGGGTCTCTCGGGTTCTACCAGCATCGTCATTGGGCTACCTTGGGTGTGTAATGTATATCCCAGGAAGCCAGAAACATTCATTCTTACGCATCCCACTGACATTTGCATCTGTATAATCCTAAAACTCTTGTGTCTCTCAGGTTCAGACAAGTGAACACTTGAAGCATCTATTATCTCTCCTTTAAAAAAAAAAACTCAATTAAAAAAATCTTAAGTTCCTTAATAAATATTTGAGTAAAGGAGCTCCTCTGTGCAAAGCAACTTTCAACACATGATCCATTTATTATGAAATTATTCTTCAGAAACTTCCCACTGGTACCCTTCCTTCTTTAGAAATCAGTTACTCTTCGTAGAAATGAAACACCCTGCAAGAACAGGCCAAACTATGCCTCAGTTGTCCTCTGTGTCACACTCCAGCTGGCTTCTCTAGTGTAGCTTCTGGTACATCATAGGGGGTGCACCCGGTCACTTCTCTTTCTGTTGTTCAACTTGACCCCATCCTTCAATGAAGAAACCTTCCCTCCCAATTGGGCACGTAATAACTCTTTTTCTGTTTCCTCTGATCCGGATGTTTCAGTTCTGATTCCACCTGGAAGGCAACTCACGGAGGTCCCAGCCCAGAGCCTGAATCCATGTTCTCAAACTGGGCAAAGCTGTTGCGAAGCAGGGTCAGAGCCTGAAATGGGAAAAGCTGCAAACACTGGTATAGAGAGGGTTGTTTGTTTTTTGAATTCATAAAGTTTCTCAGTAAAACATCCCCTTTTCGGGAACATAATTAGTACGTGTTGAACCACAAATGTAGAAAAATCATTGAGGGCGCAGACCAACATATTTTCACAGAGCTACAAAGAAGGTTTCTTTCTTTCTCCTTTTCCTTTAGACGCTCCTTATAAAACCTTGCCGGAGTCAACTAACGGGGGCCCCCTTTCATCACATACACTTTTTCCCAAGAAGTAAAATAAACTAAATTAATTCATTCACTCAGCACTGTAAATACCAAATGAAAAAACCATAGGTATATAGATGTCAATACTGCCTCTGTAATTATGTTTTGTGTTTGTATAACTAGAGGACACCGAGAGAAAGAAAAGAGAAATTATTCCAAGTGCAAAGGTTCCCAGGTTTACTAAGAAAATTAGAAAAGAAAAAAGCCCAAGCACCCACGTGTGAACATAGCTGAATAATCAACTCACGTGTTACTTTCCAGCATTTTCTTCAAAAGAAGTGGCTTTTGATGAAACTGCTAGGAACTCCACATGCTGAATGTTTTTCCTATTGAATAAAGTTAGTAATTAATGTAGCAATTAAGAGTGCAGGAATTGAGTTCACTATGTTGAAATTGCAACGTACAGCCAAGGTTGAGGACTACCGTTTGAGATATTGAGTTGTAACCGTTATTTCTTCCTTTCTTAGATTGTTGAGTGTGGCCCTAATTTAGTTTGTAATTAGTCTTTTCTTCCTTTTGAGGGTCTCCATCTGTAAGTTTCCCAGGTGTGTGGGAAGGAGAAGGGTACGCATCTCTTTCCCCCTGCCCACCTGTGTCTTTGGATACCCTCTCTTCTTAAGAAGACGGCCATGACCGCTGTTGTTGACTATTACAAAACCGCCACCACACCCTAATACACTGTAGTTCTTCTTGTTCCAGGGCGTTACTCCTCTCTTTCCCCGAGGGGGTTCTGGGGTTGAACACATCCTCTCTCCTTCACTTTCTTCTATCCACTGATCGACTCTTGAGGGTGGCTCTGGGCCACTCCCCTTGGCGAGTCTTTTCCCCAGACCACGCGACCCAACATCAGCCTGGCCAGCCCAGGACTGAGGAGGGGAAGGTGGGTTTCTGGGACCGAAGGCTATTCATAGGAAGCGTCGCTGAATTGGCACTTTCACGGGATGAGAGTGCTGTGATAAATAAATGAGATGATGTGAAGACTTTGAGCTATGGCGATATTTGGAGCCACCAAAAAGAAATTCGTTTTTTTAAAGGAGGTTTTAGTTTATTGATATCTGCACTTAAATGAACAATTCTCAACCCTGAGCATCTGTTTTGACAAGTGGTTAAAAATTTAATGAACTTCCTCAGTTGGTCTTTTCTGGGTAACAGAACACCCCAGTATTTAGTGGCTTAAAATTGAATGGCTGGTCCTTCTGGTTGAGCCCTGCAGGGCTTGCTTGTGTGTCTGTAGTCACTCAGTTGGCACTAGATGCCCTAGGGTGGCCCCATTCACATGTCTGGTGGTTAGCAGGCTATGGGTCAGAATGAGGGGGAAAGTGGGCCCCGTGTGTCTTATCAGCCAAGAGAATAGCCTAGCCCAGCCTTCTTCACAGCGTGGCAGTAAGCCTGGGGAGGCACCAAGATCAGCAGAAGTAGAAGTTGGAACGCATCTTGAGGCGTAGGCTCCGAACAGGTTCAATGTCACTTGCGCTACATTTTGTTGGCCAAATTAAGTCACCAGGCCTGCTCAGATTCAGGGTGGAGAAATAGATTCCACGAAGAGCTGAAAAGTACTGTAGCTCTTTTTTGAAATCGATACGATAACCAAGCACCCTGATTTGCAATTTTTAAAATATATAAATGAAAATGGGTTTGGATTCCATATATATGCGTTCAGCGTTCTTCCACTAATAAGGTAACTCTCACCTGCATTCAGATAGACTTTGTAAGTGGGACAGAAGGGGTAGGAATTGCCCGTGGCCATGACAACGAGTCATCCATGTAAATACTATCTACCATGTGGGTCATAGTGTTCAAGGATTGTGAACAGCTATCCAGAAGGCAGTGTGCTGAGGTGGAAAGAGCATGAATCTTGGAATCCGACAGATCCAAGTTCAAACTCCAGCTCCCCAACTTTTAGCCGGATGGCCTCGGCCAAGTTACTTAACCTCTCTAAGCATCAACTTCCTCAACCATGAAACAGGACTGGTAATACCTAAGGCATAGGGCTGTTGTGAGGATTAAATGAGATTATGGTGTAACATCCAGTACACAGTAAAGCGCCATTTCATGCTAGTTTCCTTCCCCATCCCCTTAAGTTTTTGAAATTCATGTGCAGTGGACGTAGTAACTTCTACTTAGAATCAAAGCTGCCCAGTTGCTTTCTCTGCCAGCTACCAGCTTTTCTTTTTCCACATACTGTCTATGTTAGAGAGATGACCGTGCTATAGTATTTTTCAACCTGGGATCTTGGCAGTATTTGTAAACATAAGCTTACAGCTAACAGTTCCAAGCCAATTCTTAGTTTTGGCGCTACAAATTATTTCACATTTTTGAATTGTACATAGGTTGGTTTTCTTGATGGTCTGGCTATGCTGAGGAATTCTGGAAACTCACCATCAGGAAAGAAGGCTTTGAAATGATGATGGGAATGATGTTCTCTCAGAAAGGATGCATCTACATTGGATAAAGTTTGCAAACATCTAGGAGCTCTGAATAGTGAGGTTGGTCTTTGGGGGCTTAAAGCAGGCCAGATTGGGCAAAACCCGTGCTTCTCTGATGCACTCCATGGGGCTCCATTTTGGCTAAATCATCATAATTCCCATCAAGACAGCACAGAATGATAATGGATTTATTTATTATCTTATATGCACTGCCAGTATATGCAAAGCTTTATAGCTTGCCATAAATCGAGAGGGATTATCACAGCTGTTACTTATTTTAACAGGTCACAATACAGTAGTTGATGCCAGATGGTTTTGAGAATTTTGAGAGAGAAATGTTGTACAGGCAGCCATATAGATACTAGCTTGGGTAGTTGGGCCCCTGAAATTAATTCACATTTGTTACGATATAAAATATATATGAATAAACACATAGTTCCTTACGAACGAGTGAGCCACTTTGTAGCAGTGATTTCTTGTGGAAGTCGCGGGGTCTCCTGGGAGCAGTGGGCGGGGGCAGCAGTAGCGACGCTGCTAATAGGAGAGATCAGGAGTAAGGCTCCGCCACAGCCATAGCTATGCAGGGGCATCCAGCTTGCTCCAGGGAAATAAACTTTGGCGGCCAAACTGGGTTTCTAGCATTGGAGCCAAAGAGAGTAAAGCGGGGAAGCCACCTTAGGGAAACATACGGAGAGGGTGTGTATCCTGGAGAGTGGAGCTGGAATTGGGATCCCCAAGGTCACCAACAAGGTCAGCCTGGGGCAAAAAGGTTACCCAGGCTGGGCAGATGCCAGAACATATTATTGCCCTTGCAGATGCTGAAATGTACGCGTAGGGTGGTCAGTTCTGGATGATCAGCAGAAATGGCAAGAAGAAATAAGAACTGACGATGAGGAATCATTTCAGAAGGTGGTGCTGGTTCCAGGTTTCATGGAACAATAGGCTTCCAGCGTGAGAGACCTAGCGAAAACCTCCCAGGTCATCTCCGCCCTCCTTGTTCTCTAGATGAAGAAACAGACCAAAAGGATCACTTACATACGGTCATCTTGGTTCTTTCAATAAAATAGTGAAATCAGACTGTCAGGGTATGTGGAGTCTGTGGGCCTCTCCCCAGATCTCTCCCCGTGATGTGCCCCACCAATGTGTTTCCTGCTGCCCATCTCATGCTGGGAGAGGACTGCAGCCCCACCGATCAGAATAACCCAAAGACCAGGTCTAAAGCACAGCTGGGTTTCCTTGCTAAATTGTCCCAAGATATAAAGATAATATACCACGTCTGGAACAGGAATAAAATTGTTTAGCCTTTTCCAGTCGATTCTTCCAGCTCCTATAATATAGGTGTCAACAAAATAATTAAGCAGGAAAGGCGAGTTTAAAACAGATTTGGGGGCTTCCCTGGTGGTGCAGTGGTTGAGAGTCCACCTGCCGATGCAGGGGACACGGGTTCGTGCCCCGGTCCGGGAGGATCCCACGTGCCGCGGAGCGGCTGGGGCCGTGAGCCATGGCCGCTGAGCCTGCGCGTCCGGAGCCTGTGCTCCGCAACGGGAGAGGCCGCTGCGGTGAGAGGCCCGCGCACCGCAAAAAAAACAAAAAACAAAAAAACAGATTTGGGGCATATGAGGGGTATCCTCTATGTGTAGAAAATCAGGAAGTGACAGTATTTTGAAAGTTGAATAGCCCATGCATGTCAAGGGACAGAATTAGAACCTTTATTGTAGATTCCCCCAAGATGACTAGTAGGAGAATTAAAGCTTTGAAAACTTGTAGGCTAGACAATACCAAAATGCCCCACTCTTTTCAGAGATGCTGAGCTTCCAGTAACTTCAGCTCTCTGGAACACAGCGCTAAGCCTGAAAGTAAGTGCAAGGAGTTTCCCGAGGCTGCAAATGGTTGTCGGCGAGCCCGCGCTTCTCATTTAGGTTCTCGGTCAGACCACTAGTAACTCTTCTTCAATGGGCAGATGTTACCCAGCCATGGTGTCTGTTTTCCTCAGCCCACCGTGGATTCAAACTATGGGGAAGGACCTAGAAGAAGGGTGAGAGAGGAATGACAGTGGGGACTAAACATGAGGGAAAGAGCTTGGAAATCCAAAAAGGAGTCTTTGAAATGTGTTACCATAGAGACCAATAATAAGCCTTCTTAATAAAGACCCTAAGTAATCAGCAAAGCATTCAATTGTGTTTTGTATCATCTGATTAAAGAGATAGGAAAGTGAATTGTTCAAGGTAGGCTAATTCTGGTAATCAACCCCCACCATTTCAGTGGCTTCGTTCTCACACTGCAGTCTAATGCAGGTCGGCATGCAGTCATTTGGTACCCAGGCGCCTTCCATCTTGGGGTTTCTCCACCCTGTAGAGCCTCTGTGTTCCTCCTGCGGGGGAGAGAAGGGAGTGTGTGTAGGAACGGGCAGGAGCTCTTCTGGGCCAGACCTGGAGGCACACAGCCCTCTCCCACATCCCCCTGGCTAGCACACAGTTACATGGCTGCGCCTGTCTGCGAGGGAGGCTGGCTGGAGGAGAAAGGCGGAGACAGTTTGCTGAACAACAAACTAGCCGGTCTTTTCCGGGGAAAGTATAAAATATGCTCTAACACAACAAGGAGCTTCAGTAAACTGCTCTTGGTTGGATAAACTTGAATTGTATGGAAAATCACCTATGTAGACTTAGACACTTCCTGGTAATACCAGTGAAAGGGAATAGTCCTGTCCTAAGTCACACTGAAGGATCAGAGGCTGGCAAACTAGGGCCCTCAGGCCAAATCCCCCCCACACCCCCCACCCCCCGTCTGTTCTGTGCATAAAATTTTATTGGAACACAGCCACATCCATTCATTTATGCCTTTTGAGCTATAACAGCAGGGTGGAGTCATGGCAGCAGAGACCACGTGGCTTTCAGAGCCTGAAATATTTATTACCTGGCCCTTTACAGAAGGAGTTTGCTGATCCCTGCTCTAGACCATCACTGTCCTAAAGGGAGGACACATTTGCAGTTCTTTTCCTCCTGAGACCTGGTACCCTTGGCTGACAGAAAAAACAAGCAGGACACCCACATGGGCTGGGACGTAAACTCCGCCCTTTGAATGCCAGCTCCAGAAGGGCCCAGAGTCTGCTCTTTCCCCGCCAGAACCCAGCACAGTAGCTGGCATCTAAGAGACGTTCAATACGTACTTCTTTTTGGACCCTCAAACCATAGGAAGCAACAGGGACCCTAACCACCATGAAGCGGGTAGGGAACTCAGAAAAACTCCAATATGAGCATGTGCGGGAAGGTCTCAAGGAAGGAACTACCTTCACTGGGCTTTTATTATGTGTCAGTCACCATCATGGAGCTTTGTATCTATCATTTTATTTCCTCTTTCTAACAACCCTGTAAATTAGGCATTCCTCTTTGCATTTTACAAGTGAGGAAACCAAGGTTCAGGGAAGTCAAATGATTTTCCAAAGGCCATACTGCTGAGAGTGGAGGAGCTAGGATTCAAACACAGGTCTTTCTGGGACCAAAGTCCAGGGTTGTTTTGGGTTTTTTTTCTCTCTCTTTTTTTCTCTCTATACCACGGGACTTGCTAAAACCTTATCCAGATGTAAGTAATCTAGTTATATCATTATTTTCATCACCACCGTTAACAACAACCTCATAATTGTAAAGATCACTGGCGAAGGGCAAGACCCGGATGGCCATTTTCATCACTTAATAGAGTTCTGCAGGCCTCACTGCCAAGGCTCTCCCTTGATAGAGCAGCCCTGAAAACCCGGAGCAACGCGGTTCATCTCCTTGGGATGTGTGATTAGTAATTTGGCCACCAGCTCCCCACGATCTTGCAGGGATCGCTGTAGAGGGGGGCCATTTTGCTTGTCTGAACATAAGCTCTCATTTCAGGGCCTGAGCGGTTTGAGTCCACACATGGCGGGGCTCCCCGTGCCCCAGTGGAGTCTGTCCCGGAGCTCTCTGTACCTTTAACGGGCTCCCGGGTGCTGCTGGTCCTTTGATGAGCAAGTCTAAGGGAAAGCCTTCCCTTTTCTTTTCAGCAGCTCTGACTGGCCTCCCCGCCCACCCCACACACCCCCGTGGCCACTCCACTAGGCCTCCTGGAGACGAAGGAGCGGTGGGTACTGCCCCCACTGCCCCCTCAGTGACGTCTGGCATTCTTGATCATGCCGCCTTCGTGAAACCCTTTGGTCCCTCGGTTTCTAAGAGGGGGCCCTCCCTCCCTCCTGGTCTGTCTCTGACTCCTCTCTCTCTCTCTGTCTCTGGTGGGCTCTTTTCCCTTGCCTACCCACCCCTTAAACTTTGGGGTTCATGACTCTTCTCAGCCTCACTGGGGGAGTGACAGTGCCACCTCCTCCCACTTCATCCTTCCTGACCTAGCCGCGCTCTGTCTTCCAGGGGGGACTCCAGCCACCTTCTCTAGTCTCTGCTGGAGGCTGGCAGCCGTCTGAGGAGGTTGGTGTGAGTGGGGTCAGAGGAGAGCAGCCAACCCAGACTAACTTGGGTTGCATGTGGTACTTTATGTGACCACAGTCATAATTCGTAGTAATGCCAATTAGGAAGTACTCTCTACCAGTGCTTGCGCAAACCCTGTGATTTCTTGTGACCTTGGCAAGTCGAGTGTTTCACCACAATTTGTGAATTATGGAAGAGTCAGGGGCCTCGTGGACGCAGTACTGCTCTGGCATGCAAATCTGCCCAGGGCATAAGTCTCCCTATTTGAAGATAGGTATCCTGGTCAAAAAATAGTCAAGTTTTCCCTAAATGGGTTTCCAAGGCATCAAGACAAATTACCGAAAACTGCCTCCCACAAGGCACATTTTGGATAATTTCATTCACTGGTTTTTCCCTTGTTATATATTAGGATATATCCCATAAGTGTTGTGTTTTACGTGGCCCTAAATGGCTTTCTGTCTTCTGCATGTGGTTGTTACATAGAGAACCTGCCAGCCTAAGGCATGGGCACACACTGCCATGGCTTTTAACCCTGGTTCATCCTCAGAGCTGGTTGAATTACCCTTCCCTGGAGATTAGCACGTCGCTGGGAAGGCAGTGTCTTTGCAGTGTTTTTAAGCCTGGGCAGGGTGACTTGTGTCTAGGCTGCGAGGTTTCGGAGATGACTAGGGGGAGGGGACGCAATGTTACAATATTCGGGCCGCTCTAATCCTGTTACGCGCGTGGGCACATGCTCCACGCCAGTCTCTGTCCTCCCTCTTGCCCCGGCTGGAGGAGTTGGCACGATTGGCGTCTCTGATTCCTCTGCTGTTGGCCAGAGACCAGGGAGCCGGGAGGTGAGAAGGGAGCCACGGGGGTGCGGTGTTGAGCAGCCGCGGTCGGTCCAGCCTGATGGTGATGTGCCGAGCCCGCCGCCACTCTGGGCATGGGTAACGCGCAGCACCAGCGGTCGCGCTACCGGAGAAGGAAACGCACAGGTACCAGAAATCCGGATCCGGGATCCTCCGCAGCCCCCCGCTTGTCTCAGTGCACAGGGCCCGCGTTGTGGCCGGCTCCCGCGCGCCACCGAGTTTGGGGCTGGGGTCTGAGTCCTGCAGCTCACTGCGGCTGGCAGCAGGGGACGGATTATTTTTAGCAGGTTCCCTTTAGCCCAGTGGAGCCAGGAGATGCTCACAGAGCTGGGCGGCTGTCTGCAGAGCGTTGGTGCAGCCGTGCCTGCTGCCCGGGAGGTTTGGCTGCCGCAGTCCCCTCCATTCACTGGGCTGTAAATCGAAGCTGTCTACACAGGCAAGGCGCTCGATCCCAGCGTGGCCCTGGGGCTACGTCCCGCCCAGGTCTCCAGGCACCTGATTTCCCAGTGGTCAATTAGGTGTCTCTGCCTGCAGCATTGAAGCAGTGGAGGGGCCAATGCCCGGGCTTTGATGGAGTGCGCCGTGCGCAGAGACCTCCCCAGTCGACTTCCTCATCAGAAGGCAGCATCCATTCATAATTCTCTCTCAGCCTGTGGACCGAGTTTGGCTGGAGCTGGGCATGGACTCCTGCGATCTCCCTTTTTGCATCTGAAGCAGAAACTAATATAAAAAGGAAAAGGAAGGGGGAATGCGGTCCTAACGCAACGAGGCGCTGAAAAGCCCCCGAGAGGCCTCTCCTTTGCGGGGAGAGGGAGAAGAGGCAGATCGCGAGCCCCGCGCCCCAGCCAGCTGCTGCTTCGCTGCGGAGCCGGCACGCATGCCTACCTCACCTGACGGCCGCATTCCTGGGGAGCCGGCGCGGGGCCCGGCGGCGCGCCCAGGGCGCACGGGCGGTAGGATTTCTGCAGCGGGGGAACGATGCGCCGGCGGGCTTCCCAGGGCCGAGCCCGAGCCTGAGCCTGAGCCTGAGCGGGCACCCGGGGAGGCTAGCCTCGGCGCGGCGCCCCACCGCAACCCCCCGGGATGCTCTGCGACTCACAGCCCAGGCCACGCGGGTGTGTTTGAGATGGGACCAGCGTGGGGGGGAGGGGGTATGGGTAGGTGACATCATTTTTAACTAATTTTTCACACCTCTGGGTGGTGGGTGAACTTAGGGAACGGAGGAGGCAAGAGCCACAGCCCCGCCGCGCGCTAGCCTGAGGAAATAACCCCGGCCGAGGTCTGAGAGCCGGGTTCCCTTGGCAGAGAAGAGTGAGGATGAGCGGGCGGTCAAGGTGGACCGCACATAGCTCCAAGGGAGGAGGGGAGCTTCTCTGGCTTTCAGGGGTCTTTCTTTCTTTCTTTCTTTTTTTTTTTTTTTTGAAGCATATCACAGCTGCAGTTTTGAAGTTTGCCGCCTCCTCCCCACCCCCCAGCCCGGGTTTGGGGGAGGGGCGGCACTCTTACACGCCGCTGCCAGGGCCTTTACTAGCTGGGTAGAGGGGGCTGCAGGGGTTGCCTGGTCTGGTGGCGAAGGGACTCGAAGGCACTGTTAAGTGGGAGGGCACCCTGAGGCTCGGCCTTCCAAGGGCTCTGAGGGCTCGGGAGAAGTTGGGGGATACCTCTTGGTGCCCCATCCTGTTTTCCTGCCCTGCCACTTGGTGTTGGGTGACATTCTGCCTGTGCGGGGGTTTCACTGTCATGGAGCTGGCTGTGATGCTGTAAGGCAAATGGACTGTTAAGGATGAGCTGGAAAAGAGAGGCGAGAGAGCTGGAGCTTTTCCTTCTGTGGCAGTGTTAACCCCGTCAAGCCTGCTCCCTTGGCACACCTGTCCACCTGGGTCACCGTCTGTGGGCGTGAGTAGGGCTGCTGGCTGACTAGCCCTGCCGGCCGGTGGGCCAAAGCTGGACCTGCCCAGGGCCTGCCAGGCCCGGAATGGGTGGACAGTAAAAGAGCAAAGCCCCACCTGGTGCCCCCTCAGGGGAAGATTAAGCAGGCCCGCCATGATGGTGCGCAGCGTTTTAGCCATAGTGTGCTCTGCTCTTGAGTTTGGGAGCTCTTGCTTTATGAGGTTTTTATTTTATAGTTTCGTGCCTCCTGGTCACCACTTTGTTTTTCACAGCTGCTTGTGAGCAAGACAAAGATAACAGCGTCTAAAAATACCCTGCGGCTGGAGATGCAGCTTAGCTTGACCCCACTATTACAAGGATGGGGTCTCCCTTCCCAGCTGCGTGAGGGTGAGCCACACTGGGCCCCCAGACAGCCTGTGACCAGGTGCACACATCCTTCAGAGCAGTTCAGCCACCAGTCTCAGGACAGGGTGGGGATGCTAGGAAGCTGATCTGTGTGAGAGAGCAGCAGCCCATCCATCCCTGTGTGAGGTCCTAAGCAACTGGGCTGCAAGATTGGGGGATGGGAGTCCAGACAGAGACCCCTCCCCAGCCCCCAGCCATGGGTATCTGCAGCTTTACGTTCCCTCTGAGTTCTGCCTAGCCGTATGTGAGGCTTCCTCCTCTGTGCCTAGGGGCCAGGAGGCCACTCCCCGCAGTGGAGTTTGGCCCAGAATACACAGAGACCAAAGGGTCCAGGTGGTGCTTAAATCATGCCAGCTTCCTGGGTGCAGATAGGAGCTGGGGTGCCCCTCTTTCTTTTCCAGATGGAAATCCCTGGACAGTTGGGTGAGGAATCTCTTCTTGGAAATTGAGAGGTACCCAGTCTGTCTGAAGGGGACCAGCCCCAGCTGATGGGGAAGGTACCACATGGAAGGGAGACAGGAAGGGACTGAGGACTTCAGTGATCCTAGTGGATGGTGGGAAGCTCAGATCTCTTCCTGCGGGTTCTGGATCCCTTGAGCCTGCCAGGGCTCTCCCGTTATTTATTTTCAAAAGCCTTAATTTCCCCCATGTTCGCCTTTTCTTTGGCAGCAAAGATGGCAAAGTCCAGCTTGAAGAAAACAGGCCCCATCTGTTCTTGATCTGGTTGAATGATAGGAATTTTTTTTTTTTTTTTGCAAAAATGCATTGGTAATGGCTGAAAAAATGTAAATGCCTAACTTTTTAACCATGAAAGAAATAAACTAAAGAGTATGGGAATTTAAGAGGGAAGGTGTAAATTACCACCATCAGTTCGCTATTCAAGACGGAACCTACTGGGTGATTCTCTCAAAGTGAATTTTGATTTTAAAATTTTACCTTTATTTTCTGTAGGTAGGTCAGAAATATAATCATCAGGACAATATTAAGGTAGAGTTTGATTTGGGAGAAGGAAGAGACTGGGAAAGAAAGCACCTCTGCTAAATCCTCTCATCGTTCCTGATTAGTCTTCTCTTAGAGGCTTGAGAACATTTGCTGGTTTATCTTTAAAATGCCCCTCATCTTTGTGTTCCCTACAGAAGATGCAAGATTACTGATGATTCAGTGTAGCCAAAAGGCCCAGTGCGACAGTGGCTAACTCTTTGGCACCCTGAGAAGGGCCCGTGGGAGGGCCATGAGTTGGGATTCAGATTTCCTAAAGACTTCATTGTCTTGGCTCTGCCTCTACAAATAAGATGTCAGTGATCTCTTGCACTTAAACAGAAAAAGGCTGCTTCCTCTTGAAGCTCAGAACCTGAATCAGCCACTAACTAGAGACTCGCACTGAGTGTGTGGATTAGGTTATACTGTGACAAGTAAGTCCCAGATCGCAGGATGTTAACACAATGCAGTGTTTCTTTTTTTAATCATATAAAGTCTAATCAACTTTTGGCTTGTGATGACAAGGAACCTGGTCTCATGCCCTCTTGCAGCTCTGCTATCCCCTAGGGCCTTGGAGTCCCTCCTGGGTTCCTTTGTATCTAGCCAGCAGAAGGGGAAAGAGAGAGCACGGTAGGAGGACTGGAAGTAGCACACCTCATCACCACCCACATTCCACTGGCCATGGCCACATCAAACTGCAAGGGAAGCTGGGAAATGTAGTCTGTGCCGCAGCAATAAGCTCTGTGGCACGGAAGATGCCCCTGTTTTGCTCTCCTTTGGGAGTGGATTTGGCTCTGGGCAAGTCACGTGGCCAAATACGTGTCTCCATCTTTAAAACGGTCGTCATTCCACTTGCCCTTTCCTGTCTCAGGATTTGGAAAGGTATTGAGACATAAAAGGTTCCTAGAGGGACCATCTGGTCTAGCCTCTTTAGGCAAGGTCATTGTATTATCCCCCATGTTATAGATCACTTGCCCAATGTGACACAGCTAGTTTATGGCAGGGCTGCAGTTAGAATGTAGGTCTCCATCTCTTGGCTCAGTGCTCCTTCTGCCATGCTCTGTTCACTCTGCCCTCTTATGAAAAGTTATACGGGATATAGTTTCAGAAAGCTGATATACAGTCCCTAGATAGCTTTCATCTTGTATAGTCACTAAAAACAGCTATTTGTATTACTTAAGGTCCATGTGAGTTTTTGTTTTTTGGGGGTTTTTTGGTTTCTTTTTCTGTTTTGTTTTGTTTTTTGTTTTTACTGCAGAACCACTTAGAGTTAGGCTCAGAAGAGCCAGGCACTGGTCTATGCCCTGTACATACATTAACTCACTTAATCCTCACAGTAACCCTGCGAGGGAGGGACTGTTATTATCCCAACTTTATAGATAAGGGTGCTGAGGCACAGAGAAGTTAAGTAACTTGCCCAGGGTTTTACAGCCAACAAGTGACAGATCTGGGATTTGATCCCAGGTGATCTGGCTCCAGAAGCCAGCCCTGGATCATCTTGCTACGCTCCATCTCTGACCTGGTGGGCTCCGTGTCCAGCCCTCTCTAGCGTGTCCAGTCAACACTGACCCTGAATCTCAGGATTTAATATTCTGAGTTTCTTCTCTTAGTGAATGACCTTGGAGGTCCATGACAGGGAGCCATTTGTAAACTTACTGAGGCATGAATTTGAGCCCCCAGCATATGAAAACGATACACAGGATTAAGCTACATAGCTAGTGAGAGAGCCCAATCCCTGACCTCCGGCGCCGACAGCCTAGTGAGGATTCTTTTTCTCCTTCAAAATTTTTTGGTCTATTCATCACTGGGTAGGCGGTAACTATTATGATGTAATAAAAATGTTGGTTTCCTTGTGAAAAGCGGCCATCAAATGAGGAAGGACTCTTCAGTTCAACCTTAAAAGGCAGTTGACTTGATGGGGGTGGGGCGAGGCCAGCATAGCCCTTTGACTCGAGGTAATTGCTAGTTAGGGTTGTTTTGTCTATCTGTTGTTGCGTACGAATCCACCCCGAAACTTAATGGCTTAAGAAACAACAGCCGATCGGCTGGCCCAAGATCCTGCAGTGTCGAACGGACGGACGCGCTCACTGGGCAGTTCTTGTGACAGTCTTGCCGGTGGCCAGTCAGTTGCTATGTCGCCTGGGGGCTAGGCTCCGCTGGGACGCTGGGTTGGCTGTGCTCCTGTCTCTCTTTCTGTGTAGTAGTCTCAGGGCCTGTCCAAGTGGCCTTGCCAGAAGTCCAGAAGCTGGACTTCTTACCTAGTGGCTTAGGGTCCCCAAGAGCGCAAAGGCAGAAGCTTCCAGGCCTTCTCAAGGCTGGGCCTGTGACTTGTTTTACCAACAGGATGACACAAGTCACAGGACCAGCCCGACTCCAGGGCAGGGAATTAACCAAGGGCGTGAATACCAGGACGGGTGGAAACAGACGACCTAGCACAGCGGTGAACTCTGAAGCTTCTGTATTTACAGATTTGAGCATTCCCAGAGGTCTCAGGAGAAGCTGACTGTACATGGAAATGTAGGTTAAATACATCTATTACTTTTACTCCAATGGAGAAAGACAGTTATATATGCCTGGTGCTTTCTCCATCCCCAAACTAATGAACCACTTACGACCATGGAAGCAGTGAGGCTGCAGACGTGACTGCCCCAAAGCAAAGGGCACTGAAGTGTGTGGCTTCTGCTCTCTGGCCCCTTGCAGACTGTGTCTCGGAGCTATTGATTTTTTTTAAAGTATCAGTACCCACCCTCAAGTCGGGAGCATGCCAGTTGGATCAGGGGACAAGACCTCCTCTCTCCCAGCAAGTCACACATTCTGAGGTGACTTAGCATGCGCAACAGGGTGGAGAGCTGCTCTCCTGTACGAATGGGCTAGTGGGTTCGATCTGTCAGGGTTCCATTTCGGATCATCTTCCCCAGGCCCTTGAGTCACTGTAGCCAGTGGAGGTGCAGTGGCTACTTTGATGCACCACCTGTATCGCCCTTCCTCATCAGGACTCAAGCGCTTGCTCCCCAAGCACTCATTCGTCAGAGCTGGGCACTGGTGGCTGACGCCTCACAGCCAAGTCCCTCTTTGGGAATTGTCCTTGAAGAGAGCCACCTTGCCCAAGGTCGCAGCCCTTCCCAGGTCAGCGCACATCCAATGACTGGTCACGCTGCAATTCAGGACAATTCTGCAGAGCTATCCCGGCTCCAGAGCTCCCCCAATGGGGCTGGCTGATCCTCTGTTGTGACGGTATCACAGCCCAACTTCTCTCTCTGCCCAGTCCTGCTTAATTCCCTCCATAGGTCTTGACCTGAAGAGCATTTGCTAGTAAGCTTCCCACACACCGATGTCTATCTCAAAGTCTGCTTCCAGGAGACCTGACCCAAGATAGGAGGCTTGTAGACCACGTTACTTCCTGCTACGGACTGGGCCACTGTGAGCACACACAGAAGCAGGACACACAGCATGGGCCTTCCCCAAACTCTTCCAGTTGGGAAGAGATGACAAGTACTTAAGCAACAATATGAGAAAACGAGCAAACATAATGTAAGTCTGGTGCCTCAGTGATTTCTTCCCCTCCTTGCTCTACCCCTCACAACTTCCCCCAAAGTTATGTTTTTTAGGGGATGGGTGATCCATGACATTGATTATATGGTTAACAATTGTGCCTAAGCGCTCTCCCACCTGATTATTCCTTCCTTTCGGCATGGCACTGGCAATCAAAATTTATCTTTCGAATTAAGGCTCTAATTATATTTTGATAAAGATCTAGCAATTCAATGAGAATGAAATTCTGAGGGTTGCCAGGATACGGATGACTCTGGGTTACGGAGAAGGGTTTGCATGCAGAATACTAATAGGTGGTTCAGCACTCTTATCTAGACCTTTCCAATAGAGTCTGATAATGTAGGCCCGTCAAGTGCTGTTTCTCTGCTATTATTCTAGGAGGATAAAAGCGATGAAAGATATAAGCAGGGTTTTATGAATGAAAAGGTGATTCATGCGATGTCTTTTGGTCTCTCGCACTAGAGTTAAGAAACAGAGTAATAATTATGTGGTGTCACCTCAAAAGGAGGTAGGAGACAAAAGCTTTCTCTTATTTCCTTGCCTCTCTTATTGTAAATAAAAGTAAGATGTCTTAGACATTGGGTTATTGTTATGTGTTGGGAGATAGGGACCTGCGTTTGCAATGGTGTTGACTCCCGGAAAAATGGAAACAGTGGAATTATGTATGGTGTCGTATTCTAGTTTTCCTTTACCTTTTATTTCTCTTTTACACTGTCTGATTATTACTCATTCATTGATCCGACAAATATGGAGTCCCAAGTACCGTGCGGGCCCTGCCGAGGGATCTAGGGAAGTTTAAAATGGATAACTGCATATGAAAATCGTAACAGTACATTACAGTAGCACCCAACAGGGTTTTCTGGGGGTGGTGGAAGGAGTAATTTTAAAATTGAGATACAGTTTAACATACAATTAAGTTGTGTACACATTTTAAGTGTTGAGTTCAATGAGCTGTGATATATACGTCTGTGCAACCACCTCCCAAAATAATATATAGTACAGTTCCATCACCCCCCAAATTTTAGTACCCCTTTCCAATCTTCCACCCCCTTTGTCAACCGTTCTTATGATTTCTGTCACATAGATTAGACTTGCCCGTTCAAGCACTACATGTAAATTGAATCATACAGTATGATTTTTAAAAAATATCTGGCCTCTCTCATTCAGCATAATACTTTTTGAAATTTACTCGTATTGTTTTATGTATCAGTAGTTCATTCCTTTTTACTGCTGAGCAGTAATCCGTTGTAAGAATACAGCACAGTTTACCTCCTTAGTTGAGCTGTATCCAGTTTGGGGCCATTATGAATAAAAGCTGCCAGGAATACTTTTGTACAAGTCCTTTTGTAGATTTACATTTTCATTTCTCTTGGGTAAATATCTAGGAGGGAAAATGCTTAGTCACAGGCTAAGTGTATGTTTAGTTTTATAAGAAACTGGCAGAGCTTCTTCCAAAATGGTTGTACCATTTTACACTCCCACCAGCAATGTACCAGAGCTCTAGTTGCTCTGTATCCCCGCTAACACTGGGTACGTCAGTAGTCATTACAGTGGATATGAAATGGTATCTCATTGTGGTTTTAATTTGAATTTCTCTGCTGACATATAATGTTGAATGTCTTTTCATGAGCTTACTAGACATTCATATATCTACCTTCTCTTCTGAAATGTCATTATGCCTTCTCCTCATTTTTAATTGGGTCCTTTGTTTTTTTATTATTGATTTGTAGTAGCTCTTTCTATACTCTGAATGAAAGTTCTGTGTCAGATATATGGATTGCAAATATTTATTCCCAGCCTGTGCCTTGCCAATTTACTTCTAAATGGCATTCTTTTGCTGAGCAGACATTTTTAAAATTTTGACGAAGTCCAGTTCATCAGTATTCTCTTGCGTGGCTAGTCCCTTTGAACCCTGTCAGAGAAATCTGCTTCCTTTAAGTTCGTGAAGATTTTGTCATGTATTTTGTTCCAGAGATTTGATAGTTCTAGCTTTTGTGTTTAGGTCTGTGATCTTCATGTAATTACTTGTGTATGGAGTGAAGTAGGGGTCAAAATTAATTTTTTCCCATACGTATATTCATTTGTTCCAGAACCATCTGTAAAACAAACAAACAAAAAACCAAAAACCTTTCTTTTCCCCCATTGAATTGATTTAACGCCTTTTTCGAAAACTCAGTCAGCTGTATGTGTGTGGCTCTATTCCCGGACCCTCTGTTCTGCCCCACTGATCTGTATGTCTGCTCTCTTGCCAAAACCACCCTGTCTTGACCTCTGTAGGTTTATACTAAGTCTTGAAATCGGGTAGCATAAATCCTCCCAATTTGTTCTTCTCTTTCAAGATTATTTTAGCTATTCTAGAACCTATGCATCTTCACGTACATCTCAGAATCAGCCTGTCAATTTCTTTTAAAAATGCTGGGATTTTGGTTGGCCATTGATTTGAATCGATAGATGCATCTGGGGAGAATAGACATCTTTAACAATGTTGTGCCTTCTGATCCCTGAATATAGTATAGCTTTTGATCACCTAGGCCTTCTATAATTTCTCTTAGGAATGTTTTGCAGTTTTTAGGGTAGAGGACACACAATCTTCTGTTAGACTTACATATTTGATAATATTGTAAATGGTATTCCTTTTTATTTAATTCTCCAAGTTTTGATTACTAGTATATATATATATATAGAGAGAGAGAAATACAATTGATTTTTTTAATATATTGACCAGTGACTTTTCTACTTTTACTCTTTAGTTCTAGCAGTTTTTGTAGATTTCATAGGGTTTTAAACCTACACAATCGTTTTGCTGGAAATGACAGTATTTGCTACTTCCTTTCATATCTTTGTGTCTTACTATACTGGTGAAAGTAGATGTTTTGATTTCTTCCCTATCTTAGAGAAAGCAGCCAATGTTTAACCATTAAATATGATGTTAGCTATAGATGTTTTAGAAGTGTCTTTCATCAGGTTTTGGTATCAAGGTTATACAAGCTTCATACCATGTATTGGGAAATGTTCTCCTCTATCTTCTGAAAGAATTTTTGTAAATCGGATTATTTCTTCCTAAAATGTTTTATGGAATTCACTGGTGAAGCCATCTGGGCCTGGAATTTCCTCTGTGGGAAAGGTTTTGATTTAGAATTCAATTTCTTTAGGACATATAGGACTATTTCTCTTTTCTCTGTCCCTTGCTAGTTTTTTTTCCAAGGAATTGTCCGTTTCATCTAAGTTGCTGAATATATTAATACTATAGACTGGGGTAGACAGAAAGACCAAAGATATCACTTGAGGTGGGACTCTGAAGAGAGAAAGGGACTTAGGCAGACAAGGAGGGGAATTCTGAGGAAACAGTGGTGTGAGAAAAGACATGGGAGTGGGATCACCAATGGTGTGGGTCGTTGGACATGGATTATGCCATCTGGTTGAAGGAGAAGAGGAAAATAATGTTTGTTAGAAAGACAGCTCAGAACTGGATCAATGCCAAATTAAGGAGTTTGGACCTTATGTGGGCGATGAAAGAAAGACCCCCCTGAATGATTTTCAGACGGGGGCATGACCTATAGAAATGGTACTTCAGGAAGATGGATTTGGAATGATGGGCTGGTAGGAAGGAGAGAGTGGTGGTAAATGCAGTTTTTGGTTTTGTTTTGTTTTTAGAACTGGCACAGTATGCAGGGGTGAGCACTGTCTAGAAAAAAGGATAAAGAAAGAAACTAGAAAGAGTATAGTTGAAGTTTTCTAAAGGTAAAGGCCTCTGAATGTTTATTTCTCTGCACATAACACAATGTTATGCACCCTATACACACTTATCACTGTATTATTATTGTCTCTGCTCCCATCTCCATCTCCATCTCCTCACCTAGATATCCACCTCTTCTCCAGGGGAAGAACCCGAGGTATATTCATGCTAGAGTGCTAGTGTCCAGCCATGTAGTAGGCACTTAATTAATATCAAGTGAACGAATGACATCTGAATGAGTGGATGAATGAGTGAATAGGCAGAATAAAAGAAAATGTATTAGTCAGGATAGGCTACACTATGCTATGCTAACAGATAGACCAACAAAGCTCAGTGCTTTAATACAATAATAGTTCTATTTCTTCCTCACACAAAGTCTGATGTAAGCCTAGAATGTGTAGTTCCCAAGCAGTGGAGGAAAAGAGAGAAGCAAGGCTCCTGGGAGGTTTTATAAGGACCAAGCCTTGAAGTGGTGTGTACATTAATGCTGCCTGTGTCCCACTGGCTAGTAGCTGACACTCTGTCATTTGGCCTCGGTCTGGCTACATAGGAAGCCGAAAATGTAGATGTACACGTAGACATTTGGTAAGCACTAAGGACAGGACAAGAAAGGGGTGAAACGGAGCCCTAAAAACCATGTGATTGCTTCCAGCCTGAGAGAAACCGAAATCCTAGAGACGCTAGGGGACTTCCTGGGGGCCACCCACACAGACCGCAGCCCAGCTGGGCCCACCTTTCAGGCCTAATAGCTAGCACCTCAGGGCTCGCTTACTGCTAACCAACTTTGAGACGCCAGCTCCTCCAGAAGGAACTCTGAGCCAGATGAAGCAGTCATAGACTCCCACGTCGGTCACCTGGTAGCTCCAGCCAGAAGCACAAATGGAGAGAGTCACGGTGTGGGTCAGGGCGGGAGGTTTTGATGATGGACCTCCCAGGAGGCAGCAAAGCAGTCCTGCTCCGGGAGGCATCTGTGCTAAGCTCATGCCAGCTGCCTAAAAAGAACTGCACATCCCGTGTGATATGGAGTCTCCTCTTCAGGATCAAGGTAACTGCCTTGGCAGGGCCCAGAATGCACGGTGAGGGCACTGTGGCCACGGGAATCGCTGCTGAGGTGTGTCCTGTGTAGCCAGAGGTATGAGGGGAGCGCCTCGGCTGCTGTAGGAGGGAAGGTTGCCTCCCTGGGCTGGGCTGTAGTTACTGTCTGGTTTTCAGAGTTGGTGTGAGGGTCAGAGATGATGACGGTCAAACAAATGGCCCGAAGTTCAGCAGATAATGGGTTCTCAGGAGAAGGTGTCCTTGACAATGATGATGGCGATGGAGCAGGAGAAGATGATCTGTCTCCCATCTTCTAAAAGAATTCGGGGCAGGGGGGCGCCACTGCAGGGAGCCTGCTGCTTTTCGCCTGGAGGCTGCCTCCCTGAGCAGGGCTGTGGGCGCTCCAGCTTCCCTGCCCCAATCAGTGGTAGACGCATTTTATTTAAATGGCAGAACTCTCAGAAAAAGAGCCATCAGAGAAACGAGAAGTGAACCAACTGGAGGAAATAGTGAAAGAAAGGATTAAAGGAGATATCGTAACTATGAGATGAGGAAAGTGAGAAAGATGTTCTCTAATACTTCTTGCTTACCCCGCTTGGGGGCCAAGCGTTCTCCCACGGCCAGAAAAATAACTGCCCCCAGGCAGAGGGCCTCAGGGGCTCACGGGAGGCAGCCTCCGCGTGCCCAGGTGAATGCCGCGGGGATGCTGGCAAGGCACCGGGCTCGTCTGCTACACCAGTCTTTAGTCCTTTACCCCCCTTCTTTGCTTCCTCACAGAACGTATACCACCTGATACCGTATCTATGTGCTTATTTGTCCCCTCTGTCTCCTACTGGACAGCAAGCTCCAGGAGGACAGAGACTTCATACCTCAGTGCCTCGGGGAGGGACAGCACTCAGTGGATGCACAGGAATTATTTGTTGAATGAATATTCAGAGAAGGATGGCAAGTTGTTGTCGACATCACGATTATCGTCCGCACATGAAAGTGGGAGAAGCAGGCCTGAAATAAGTTGTAGGAACAAGGGTGAACATTACTCAATGGCGGGCCATGCAGGTGCCTGACTAATACCTGTTGCGTGAGCATCGTTGGTGTGTGTGTGTGGTGTTAATGGATAAAGAGTGAAGATCAGAGAATGACAAGTCATTCCTTTCTTGGTTTGATTTTTCTCAGTACTCAAATGATTTCATTCTTGTCATGGCCATAATAGCTATTACTTTGGCCCTGTACACCAAATGGAAGAAAAACAACAACAAAAAAACACCACCACCAGGACTTTCTTTACAGGCTGAAAAATGTAACATATCCAAAAAGGGCAGGCTAGTCTTGGTCTGTTAGAGACCCAGGCCCTCGCCCAGGACAAAAGGGAAAGGAGTGTGAAGGGGACAGAGAAAGGAAGTGGAGTAAGAGCGTGATGGAGACGTGCGGTCCAGGGAAGCAGGAGGCGAAGGGAGGGCCTAACGGTCTGGGAGTCCTAGCTAACAAGTAAATATTCAACTAGGATTTTCTTAATTGTTGAGATGAGCCTTTTGGGGTCTATCCAAATAAATACAAAAGCTCAAGTCCATACTTGTTACTAGAAAGGCCCTGACAGTCCTACAGTTCAGACCCTAAACGGCCTGCTCCGGGCCACTGGCTTCAATGCACCCCAGGAGGAGGGAACTTCTGGAGTCTGCTACCCCTGAAAAGGCAGTTTGCCTGGAAAGTCCCAGTAGAGCCTGCCTTCTGTGGGTTTGCAGAAAACGCTACCACACAGGACACTGGTATTTCTGGAATGGGCTTTAGCCAGTAGCCAATATCTGAAGAAGACCTGGGAGGGCACACTGGTAAGCTGACACAGTGGTGAGAGAGATGGGAATCTGGACACCTCTGCATGTCACTTGTCCCAGGTGGCTATTGTTCTGGAAAGAACAAACCTTTACGCGTGGATAGAAGGTAAATAAATGTGCTCACCGAAGCTATTGCTTTGACAGCCTTTAAAGAAAAGAAAATTTGTTTTAAGAAAAGAGAACACTGGCTGAACCTCATTCTTAACTAAAAGGAGATCGCCACGTTTTGTTTAAGTACTACCTGCCTTCTCTCCACTCTCTTCACCTCTTCATGTGAACATCCTTGCCCTAATACCTAATCCCCTGCAGAAATGACAGAAGGGGGCCCCATGACAGCCCACTAAAAGGGGTCTGTCCCATGTCTACACAGGACTGAATCTATACCTTTGATTGAATTCGCTGGCAGCTTTCGGGTTGGGTAAATGTAATGAAGTAATAAATGCTTCTCATTTATTACTGGGAAGAGAAACGGACTAGCCAGCTGTTTCTTCAGTGGGTGAAATTCTGTCAGAAATGCCTCTTTCTGAGGTTGACCTGTTGTTAGATCAAAGCAAGGTGACCTACGTGTGGCTTGGACGGTTGCTTGGGCTCAAAACAGGTCTCGGAGCTGGTGTCACTGACTCATGCCATTTGGTGTGCAGGTTAGTGGCATCTGTGTTTTAACCTCAATTCGTACTGCTGCATGGGTCTGAGGCTGTAAAAGAAAAACAACAATGAAAGAACTTCTTTACTCTTCGAGGTTATACAGGATAGCCTGTTCTTTTCCTGATCTTGCTCTTTTGCCGTATCAGTCTGGCCTTGGTGTCTCTGACCAGTGAAGCTCTGCTTTGTGACACTCAAAGACAAGTTGCTATCCGGAGCAGGAGGGCAGTGTGAAGGCGAGAGCCTGTGTGGGGCTGGGCGACTTGCTCTGAGGGCGCTGAGAAGGCACCGCCTTTCTCTCCAAGGCCAGTACCCAGCTGCGCGTGCATTGCCTGGGTACTGGCCTTGGAGAGAAATCGAGCCCAGTATTTTGGCTAAGTGGGTGCTTGCAGCTTTCACTGGGTAGGTGACTTAGGGAGGCGTGTGTCAGGATAAAGAATGACTCTGCCTGGAGACTCCCAGAGATAATTTGGAGGTAGAGTTTGGGAAGAAAGAACAAAGGTGGGGAAAAGCCAGCACTTAGCAAAGCAGCAGGAAAGCAGAGTCCTACTTAGTGTGCCCTCCCGCACAATCCTCATTTCTGTGGACGCCCCGGAGCGACTCGGAATTCAGCCTGACTTCTATGCATTTGGTTTTCAAGGAAAAGCTTTTGTTAATGCTGACTGTAAATTGACGGGGGGTGGGGGGGGGTGGGGGGGGGCTTTAAAGATGCTTCCTGAAGAACAAAAACTTGTGCAGATTCTGTCCATAGCACATCAGTGTGTTTAACAACATTAAATAACCCTATTCGTTCCTTCAGCAAGCATTTACTGAGCACCTACTATGTGCCTGACTGTGCCTCGTGCTGAGATATAGACAAGAAGTACTCTTTGTCCTGAAAAAGCCAACAGTCTGACAGGGAAATAAGCAGCTACAACTGTATAAGCAGTACTGTCATACTGACCCAGGCCCCACCAATTCGGAAATGATCGTAATTTGGGGAAGGATTGTATTTGTGGTAGTCTAGAACACGTGTCTTCTAAGCTCACTGAAAGAGAAAGCGTCGCTCATTCCCTTCCCTAAAAGTACAAATGACTCAAAGGGCCACAAAAGCATCCATTGGCGTGATGCAGCAGCGAGAGCGGAATCCCGCTTTAACGAGCAGACAAGATACCAAAGCGCTCACCTTGGAAGGGCAGGCCTCTGACTGCACTGTTGCCATCTGAGTTGAAGGGGTGCGACCTACAGAAAGAAAAAGTGAACTAAGAGTACAGAGGTAAACAGTAATATGATAAGACCATGTCCTAGGCTGAGAATGGGTCAAATGAATAGCCAGGGCAATGACACAGTGACTTCAGTGAATTAGTGTAATGTGAGCTGTCAGAACAAATAACCCCCAGTATTTCGCTGGCTTAATAAAATTCAGGTTTATTCTTCACTTGCATAATGTCCAAAACGGGTTTTTCGTCACTGGTGGCTAGCTGCTCTCCTAGCCGGAGTTCAAGGATCCAGGCTCTTTTTATCTTGTGAAACTACCATCTTCAGTATATGGCTTCTAAGCTCTCAAGAACATGAAGGAAAACATGTGGGAGATTTTTATGAGCTATGCTGGAAGTGGTGCAGATCACTTCTGCTCACGTGCCACTGCTAGACCTCAACACATGGCTACACCCAACTGTAAGGGAGGCTGGGAAATGTAGTCCAGCTGTGTGCCGAAAAAGAGGAAATGACTGGTAACTAGCTAGGCCAGACTGCCACACTCAGCTAGAGGAAGAGCTCATTCCTCTAGAGGTCAGCGCCATATGGACAGGCACCCTCTCTCTCTCCCTTACTTTGGTATCTCTGATGCCTAGTTGAGAATCTCAGGCCTTCCTGGTCATCTGCTGTCATTTACTCCATGCCATGCCTCCCAGTAGCCTTGCTCTCTCTCACCCCCCCTGCTTTATTTCATCAGAGTGCCTATTATTACCTGATTACATCCTTCCTTATCAGTCAGTTTTTCACTTCCTGGCCTTCCTCCTTCCTGGATGTGACCTCCATGAGGGCAAGGACTGTGTCTGTCATGTCCACCACTGGCAGTGCCTGGCACAGTGCCTGGCACATGGCAAGTCCTTAATCACTCATTGCTCAATAAATGAATGAACCTATTGGGCCCTGGGGTCCATGAATCTTGAATAGATTCATGGAGAAGGTACAACTTGAGCTGGGCATTGAGTAGAATTGATCTGGGAGGAAAGAGATCGGGAAAAGAAAGAAGGTAGATTAAAGGAGAGAGAAAGGGCCACAAAGATGTATAGCTTGAACCATTTATGGAGTTGAATCACATCCATGCAACCAAAATACTTGAGCTCCCATAACATACAGGTCCATATTCTAGACCCGTTGCTTAGGTGGAAGATGCAAAATATAAACAAGGAAGCCCATCTCTATCCTTAAACAAACAGCTTGTCTTGAGCTCTGCTTTGGGGCACCTACGACACTCCCCGTTATATAGCAGGTTCCTCAACCCAGCCAGCAGGGCTCTCCACTGAATGACTTCAGTCTTCCTTTCCAGGATGACCGTGGCCTTCCCACACAGATATCTGCTCCTGTGTGGGGCAGTGGTGTGGGTTAGAAAGCCGGGTAGAAGGCAGAAAGGGGTGTGGGGCTTCGGACTCAGCTGTACTCACTTGGAGTTCTGGCTCTCCCATTTATAATCCTTGGGGCCTTGGGCAAGTTCTTAACCTCTCTATGCCTATTCAGCAAATTAGAGATAATCAAATGTGTTTCCTGGCTTTACTGTGGGAACCAAATGCTATTACCCAGAGCCTATCTCGGTGTCTGGTCCATGCACCTCATGCTCACTAAGTAGTGTTGTCTTCCTTCTTGGCGGCCCCTAACCTGCCCCCTGTGCTTCACACAATCCCTGGTCCGGCGGCGGTAAACTCCTCCTGGGACCTGCACTGACACTCTTTCCAACCTTCATATTGGGTTGCCTCATAGGAAATCGCCAATAGTCAGACGTTTCTTACCTCAAAATGGAAATTTCATACGGTTCTCTTCCAGCGTTTTCCAACCTCCCTGCTGATTCTATCCATCAACTCTGACTCCACTTCAAGACTACCTCTTCCCTGTACCCCTTCCCGAACCAGAGAGCGTTTCTCTTGGACCTGTATGGCACTCTGTACCGTTCGCAGGGGGCACACTTGGTCCCACTGGGCTCATCATCTAACCTGTCTAATGTGGCTACCAGGTTAGAAATTCCTGAGGGCACTGATGGCATCTCCTTCTCTTTAAAGTACATCTGCACAGTATGTACCTTGAACTTAATAAGAGGTTACACATTCCATTTCCCAGACCCAAATGTGATTAGACAGGGACTCCGGTACACTCGGCGGGACTGGGGTCAAGATCTGGTGAGCCTCTGAACTGTGCCAGCCAGCGCTGGGGCCCAAGTCCCTTGTCCTCTAATGCGACCCTCTAGAACCAGCTGCCTGCTATAGCTTTTTTCTCTCTTTTCCTCTCACTCTACCTGCCTCCTTAGCAAATCAACCTGAGAAGAGAAACATGACAAATGCCTTAAACCTGGGAGGGAGAAGTAGGGGGTCATTTATCTCTCTTGAAAGATTGCTGAGTTCTT
Source organism: Stenella coeruleoalba (assembly GCF_951394435.1). Taxonomy (NCBI): domain Eukaryota; kingdom Metazoa; phylum Chordata; class Mammalia; order Artiodactyla; family Delphinidae; genus Stenella; species Stenella coeruleoalba. The sequence continues at coordinate 13,772,139 of NC_137152.1, forward strand.
GGATTCTCATTTGCTTATTTAAGAGCTATACAGTTGAACCATATGAAATCAACAATATTTCTAACCATTTTGACCTACAAAAATATCCATTTCATATGGTACAGCCTAGTGTCTTGGTATTTGGGCTCATTTACAGACATTCATAGGTGAAGTAGTCTGATCCCTGTGTGTGGTCCACTCACCCACATCCTTAGAGAGATTCCCTAGACAGGCTACTCAGCTTCTGATGGGCCCACGGCCTTCCGTAGATTCTGCCATTGCTTATGGAGTTTCCATCAGAGGCTCTGGATTCAAAAATGGCTAGTTCATGTCCCTCTTCCCTGCAGTTACCAACATATGTGTTTGTTTGATCTCTGGGCTAAATGTCAAGACCTCCAGGCTTGAGTTTTCAAGTCTTCTGGAGAGCCAAGGCTCTCCTCATCACCACGTGGGCTTCTCTGTGCTGGTGCCCAACAAAGCCAGTCCAGCCCCTCCGAGGGCCAGGGGCAGAGCATCCCAGAGGCAAGGAGGGGAGGGAAGGGACTCCTAGCTTTCTAAATATGGCAACACACGGGGCAGGTGAGCGTGAAGGGCAAGAAGGCTTGTGTGTTTTTCTCAAGTAAGCTGTAAATTAAAAATGCAGAAGCTGTAGACGGATTTTTTTTTTAGTAATTTACGAACTACATCCACCTGAATGGGGCAGTCAGGAGCCTCTCGTTTCTCTCATTTCATGCACCCAAAGGAATATACAGAACCTTAACAATTATTGGATTCAACACCTTCAATCATTTCGTGTGACTTTTAAACCGAGTACTTCTTACTGTCCATCTCTAGTAGAAAATATCCCAAAGACAAAAAGCAAAACAAAAAGGTATCTAAAACTGAATTCAGTTGTCTTATTGCAGTCATTTTGAGACTACTCAAGTAAGAAATTATGCCACTGTCGTTAAGAATCAAGATTTTCAGCCTAAGAGAAAAGAGATCAATTATAAAATCAAGAAAGTTAAATTGAAACCCGTAATCTTAGATTTGAATTGGAAATAGCGGTTTCAACACATGATTTATCTTCACCTTCTAAAATTCACCTATTTTCTTGTCTTGTCTATTGAAGAAGCTTAGAGTCAATGACAACCCAGCAACGATGAATACCCCTGGCGTGCGGAATGTGGTCTCCAAAGCCTGTTCCCTCCGAGAAGGGCCAGGACTTCTTGGGGAAAGGGCTGATTCCAGGTCTGGGGCAGCAAATATGCAAGAGGAACCTGGGCTACCATATCATGCCTAAAACTCCAGAGCTGGGAAGAGACTGTAGGAGGTCCAGTGACCTGCTCAATGCCACACAGGAGGCAGGACCCTGGGCATAGCCAGGGCCCCTAGTCCATGCCTCTACAGAAGGCAGCCTCCCCTCATCCAGGCCTCCAGGCCATGGCCCTCCCAGCTAATGTTCCAACCAGGATCCAGAGTTGCCTGACCAGGGGTTTTTCACGGCCACTCTTGGGGGATTTTTGACAACAAATCCATTTTAAGCTACTTTGGCACTGGAGAACTTTAAAAATTAGCCAGGTGAGCAATCAAGACATCCCAAGTCTGAAATGCAAATGCTTGTTCTCTAAGGGTCACATTCCTAAAACCCCCAAGACTATTAGTGCTCTGTCCATATTCCCTCACCCCTATTAGTTTAGTGCACAGCAGCCTGACTTACAGCTCCCACGACCTGCATTCCTTCTCTGACTAAGGAGCCTGCTTTTCTAGAAGTACCAGGGAAATACTGTTCTGGCACCTAGGCAGCCTTCAACCAATGATTGATAGGAAGTGGTAGATCAATATCCCAACTCCCTCGCCTCTAAGGGGTCCCCCAAGGGGATCCAGCCCCAGTTACCCACCATGATAACATGCTCATACGTACACCCTCTATTGGCTTCCTTCCCTTCCCTTTCTCACTTCCCTCCTCCCCCTACTGGTAGCTTCTTAGTATCACCTCCTGAACCTTTGCCTCAATGCCCGTCCTGGGGAACCATTCTCTGAGCCTGTCCTCCCCGGGCAGATGGAGAAAGAGCCATTGTCCGTGAAGAGTGGGCCTCCTTCAGTATTGCTGCAGGCTCGGCTAGACTCAGGCTGAGCCAAAAGACAACACGTCTTTTCTGACTCCAGATTCAATATATCATGTGTTAACTATGTGTGTCTTCTATTGAGAGCACCCAGCTCATTATAAACGTCTTGGCTTTGGGAGTGGAAAGGTCCTTGGAAAAGAATTCCTTTTGGCTTGCAGGCTCATATATTTATTCCTTCTTTGTTGGCCCAATAAAGGGCGTCACTTCTCTACCTATGAAGATACTAATTAGCAAGTAAGTAATTCTAAGTGCAGTGCACTGGAGGTGGTATGTGGGACCTTTTGTAAGTATTTTTAAAATTTCCATCCTTGCTGATGATCTCTAAGTAAATTTTAAGAGACTAACCTCTACGTAGGAGAAGAGACTTATTAGCATGTGTAACTGGGTGTCACGTGCTAATTACCTTACCGCTTCACGATTTAACCAAGCCAAGGGCATCTGTCCAAGAGGACCAGAGAGTCTCTGTGCACCATAACGGAAACGGAAAGAACCCTTCCCTCTTACCTCCACTGGCTGTATGCAGTGTCTCCTGAATAGAGAGGTGATCGTCACATGCTTTTTCTGATCTGCCTCTCCCACTCCAGCTCCACGTTCTGCCCTGGAATGTCAAAGGTACCTGTGTTCATAACAGCACATCTGCAGTTTGAGCAGGAATGAAGGGACTTTAGAACACTACATTCATCTTTGTGGGTAGAGTGCCTTCCTTCCTCTCCATCTTCCTGCTTTCAAGGAACCAAGAATACCGAAAGCTGATACTCGTGCCCTCCCTGTGACCAGCCTCGCCTGGTTCTCTGCAAATAATGAAAATAGCTTTGTGACAATTCACCCTTTTCTGAATCTTTGAAGTATTCCTTGGCGATTCATCTGGCTCTCCTGAAAGATCAAATTCCTTATTTCTGATGGGTATTATCTTTTCTATACGTTAACTTGTTTGCAAACAAACATGTAAAACTGCCAGTGTCTCTTTAAGGGGTGTGGGGCTGATGAGGCAAGGGTGGAGCCAGGCTCCCACTCTGATTTAAGCTCAGGCATGCAAGTCTTGAAACCTGGCACCAAGGTGTCATGACTTGGTGACGGACTGGTCATTTTCAGCCCAGGTTTGCTGGAAAGCAGGCGCCTTACCACTGTCTGAGAACATCACGGCCCCCCTGGTAAAGCTAACCTTGGGGTTGATCTAATTATTAGACCGCGCTATTGAGATGGTTTCTGTAGAGCAAAACAGTTGACTATCACTAATTTAATATCGTTCAATCTAATACCTACCCTGTTGCCTCAGTGTCTATAAACCAGTGGTTTAGTCCGTGTGTGGTCTGCTGACCGGGAGCATCAGCAGCCCCGGGAAGCTTGTTCTTTGCTCCCCGGGCCGAAGCGTTTCTGGCGTCCCAAAATGAAAATGGCTAGTTTCTTAGATGACAGGTGAAAAGCGTGTGTTGTGAGTTTCGGGTTTTGTTTTCGGAAGGACAACCTGATAGACGTGACAGATAGCAAATAAGCACTGAGAGAGACGAAGGGCGCAGCGGTCAGGCTGAACGTTGCCAAGGGAAGTGCGCATGGACCCGGGGTCAGGAGACCTAAGCTTTGTTTTTGCCTCTGCCAAAAATCAACTCTGTGATCTTGGGTCATATCTTTGAACCTTGATTTCCTCCTCAGTACCTGCGAGGGGTGGCCGAAGCAGTAGCTTTCAGTGTGTTGACTGCTGCCCAGAGCAAGAAATACATGTTTACATCACTCCCGGCATGCACACATACAAATGCACACATACGTGACAGAACCGAGAGCGTCACGAAACAGTACTACATGAGGTGCACTGTGGTATTTTCTATTCTACTCTCTTCTATTTCATTGTTTAAAAAATGCTCGTCTTGATCTGCTGAACGGATTTCACAATCCACTAAAGGGTCACGCACTGTGGTTTGAAAAAACACAGAACGCCATAATTTCCGAGGTCTCTTCAGTAGTAGAATCCAGTGACTCTGCTAGATGCCTAAAGGAATTTTCTGAAAACAGTAGCCGAGCTGTGACAGATGGCTACGTGCTTGCATTCTGGAGGAAGTGCATGGTGTAGAACATGGCAGCAGAATGACCCAAAGATAAACAGGAAAATTATAAACCGTTTCCAAGGAGAACGTATAGTACTGCAGCTCTGACAGTGACTCAGAGAATTAGGATCTCTAAGTCATTACACTGAATGCTGCCCAAGTCAACCGGTATCAGAGACCGGGGACATCCGACCTGTCAGAGAGGTCACAGGCTCCCTGGTTGTAGGCAGCTTTCTTTTCAGTTTCCAGACTGTAAGATACCCTCCCCCCCCCCCCCCCACCAAGAGTGATCTCTAGTAGCCTCATTTTTGTTTACACTTGACGCACCATGAAGACGGGAAAATAAAGAAAACAGGAAGTTGGAGAGCTCCAGACTTTTCGTCTTTTGAACTTGGACCCCAATCCTGGCTTCTTCATCTTCTTCTGTTCCCACCGCAGGAAGGGGAACTAATATTTAGTAAGCAGGGACATGTCAAGGACTTTGTCATCTCCCTGGATCCTACGAACCATTCTGTGAAGCCTCTAGGATCCGCACTTACAGAGGCCCAAAGATTTCAGTCCCTCGTTCTGGATCCACTGCTGCTGTGCTGAATCACCATCGTTCCATCCCAGAGGCCAGGGTCTTTCCCCCAGTGCATCCTGCCATAGCTTGAATACAGAGTCTTTCTTGGGGGGATGATGCAACCTCATTTAATTTCGGTGACTGGTAGAAAGCAGAGGCATAAACAGAGCAGACAGGACTCTTGTCAGACAGCAGGAAGGCCAAACCCTGATTTGTAAAGATGGGGAACTTGAATCCTGGGAACGTTCAGTGACTTGCCCAAGGGCACAGAACTGCGAGTAGAACCCAGGCTTCTGGTGGTCTTTCCACAGGATGTCGAACATTGAAACAACAGCAGTAATAATTAAACAGTACTCCTAGTGTGACGCATCATTTCGTTTTAGAAGTTAGAGAAATATTTATATGGGAAAAATCGTTCTGGCTCCTTTTCGTGCGTAAATAAATACACAGCCACGTTCTCCTATTCTGTGGGTGCTGGAACTTGTCAGGAAGCCTAGGTTTTTCTGATACTGAGGGGTCCATGTTGGATGCTTTGTCCACAGTGGGGAACAAGTCTGAATTACTGTGGTTCTGCGGAAAAGGAAGCCCAGCAGGGGCAGACTGTGGGCATCTGGCTCTGGCGCTGGGTTGTTCAACAGGTAGCAGGAGCCTCGGTGCTCCCTACCCTGCTCCCTCCTCCACACTGCCAAGCAGAGTTGGGGGGGCGGGGGAGGGAGGGAGAGAGTGGAGAAAGCCCCTGCCTTGCTCCCTAACGGATCTGGGAAGTCAGGCAGTAGCACCAGAGACCCTGAGTAGATTTCCGTTTTGCTTACCAAGCTGGCGACTGCTGAGGAGCGGCTGCAGCCTAGCGGGGACCCAGAGAGCAAGCCGCCGACATATCTGTGATGCAATTTCAGATGCTCGTTGATACAGTGATGTGCTAAACATGTTCCTTGCTGCTTTCTGTCAGAAGGCATCGGGATGGACGGTTTGTGTTCCCAGCAAGAAAGCGGTGTGATGGGGGTGGGTGTGATGGGTGGAAGGGCAGGAAGGAAGGTTAGCAAGGTACATGTGGGTAGTTAGTCCTGTGGACACTGTAAGAACATTTTAAAAAAATCCCTTCCCCTCCCCTGAAGGGGTAGAAATTCCATGTCTGAGTCACTTTGCACATTTTTCTGAAATTTTCACGACATGTAACATTCAGACTCTGATTTCAGCTGTCACCTTCCCCTTATAAATTCTTGAGAGCCTGGGAGAAGGAAGAAGGAGTAGCTTGTGGAGAGAGCCAGCGGCAGGTATGGGGACTCGGGGTAGAGGGGCCTTCTAGGAAGAGAGGCCAAGAATAAGCATTTTGCACTCCTCTTAAGGGCAGTAAAGCTTTAAGGGAGTGATAAGCTCATGAGGCCGGGAAAGGCAGTACTGAACAAGTACCAACCCTAGACCGGGGGCCGGAGAGGCATGGCGCAAGATTGTATTCGCCCCTGATTTTTACCCCCTCCCGACAATTCCTAAAGCCGAGCCTCTACCCGTCCGTAGAAGCGAACCTGGGGACTTCCCTGGTGGTCCAGTGGCCAAGAATCTGCGCTCCCAATGCAGGGGGCCTGGGTTTGATCCCTGGTCAGGGAACTGGATCCCGCACGCACGCCCCAACTAAAAGATCCCGCATGCCGCAACTAAGAGCCGGCACAGCCTAAATAAATACATACATACATACATACTTAAAAAAAAGAAAAACGAAAGAAATGACCCTGGCCTTTCCAAGAGAGGGGCAGACGCCAATCTTCCTCAGTTTCCAAGTCAGCTCATTTCAGATGAACCCAGTGACCACATCCATGCTGTCAGTACATCACTACGAGTAAAGGTCTAGACAATCCCATTATCTTCAGAGTTCGACAGGGGGATCAGCTAAGTTCAGTCTAGAAAGACTTTTCGCTGCCCTGTGGACGTTTCCTACAATGGCATTTTCTTTCAGCAGTTTGGTTTTATGGTATCTGTTTGTATTTCCGGAATATGGCATATCTCCTGGGCACTTTGCGAAAGATTCACTCAGTTCTTGGTTACACCTAATGCTATGGATGACAGAGTAGCAGTTATGAATCCTTTATTTATTTCTTTTTTTGAGAAGCACTAGATACTTTTCACGTGGCAGACAGCCGCTTCACATCCCCCTCCCCCAATCAGCCTTAGTTTAGGCAAATTTATCTCAATATTGGTTTGGGGAAAAACAGCAGCTTGGAAGCCAGAGATGGTTTCTAATCCCAGATCTTCTACATGCCAGGTGTGTCAGACTTTGCACATTTACTCACCTTCTCTGGGCTTCTGTTTCCTCATTGGTAAAATGGGAGCACTGCTTTAATCTCTGGGTGGTGTGAAGGTACCATGAGTCTAACACACCCGGCGCAGTGCTTAGCATACGGCTGGAGCTCCCTGCAAGAGCCTACAGTCTTGGACAGGAAAACTGATACATGCACATAACCGTTTTCCTGTGTAGGGGATAAAAACAAGACATATAGCCCTATTTCCCACTGTAACCTGTGCCATTATCTGCCCCTTCCCTGGGAGGAGTGACAAAGGAAGGAGAGGACAGATACCAGGCAAGGCAAGCAACTGGCTCCAGGGAAGCAGATGAAATAGTGGGAGGGTGTATTCCTTTTCTAATATCATACAACATATTGCCACAAACGTAGCAGCTTAAAACAGTGCCCACTTACGATCTTGACATTTCTGTGGCTCAGGAATCTGGGCACGGGCTAACTGGGTCTTTTGCTCAGGGTCCCCTTGGCTTGCCATCAGAGTTTTGGTTGGGGCTGAGTTCTCATCTGAGGCTCAGGGGCCTCTGGGTTGTTGGCAGAATTCAGTTCCTTGAGGTTTGTAGGACGGAGGCCCTCAGCTCCTAGAGGCCCCATTACTTGCCACCTGGCCTTCTCTACAACGTGGCAGTTTGCTTTTTCAAGGCCAACAGGAGAGTATCGCTGCTTCTGCTTGTCTTTTTTTTTTTAAGGGCTCACCTGATTAGACCAGATACATCACACTAATTATCTCCCTTTTGATCAACTCAAAGTCAATTGAAGAGGGATCTTAAAATCCCATAATTCACAGATTCCACCTGCACTCAAGGGGAGGAGACTATACAGGTTATGTACACGAGAAGGCAGGAATCTTGGGGGCCACCCCAAGAATTCTGCCTACCGGACAGTTCCCTGGATATACCCAGATAAGCTGAGGAGAGACCTTCTTGCTTCTCTTTGTATTATTTTTATGAGACCAAACATTAAGTAAGAGAACTAAACCTACTATCTTGCATGGCTCAGCCAGGGTGAAATTGTTAAGTAGGGAAGAAAAGGGGGCAGGGTGAACCTGAAGATGTGGGACAACCTTGCACTGGCAGTGGCGCAGCGAGCTTATGAATGAGTGGGTTCAACTTTTGTTGAACTGTTACTTAGGAAAAGGAACCGACTTTTTAAAGAAGGAAAATGCGATAGTTTTCCCTAGAAGAGCTCCATTAGTGCCTGTCTGCCTGCCTCTGGTGGACACACAGTACTAGGTAATGAATGCTCTGTAAGCAAAGGACAAAACTGAAAGCAAAAGCTGTTCCCCACACAAAGATGGAGGGGCCACGGCCACTCAGCCTCGGTTCTGAGGGGCTATCAAAATATAAGACCTTGAGCGTCTGGTCTGTGGTGCTGAGGGAATGAGGGGCTATAAGGCTCTCTGGTCTACCCCCAAGTCACCTGGGTCCAGCCCCAAATCCTGGCTTCTGCCTTCCCGCTGAAAGGATGAGCCTGGGAGAGGAGGTGCTCAGAAGTCCCTCTACTTCAGGGACTATCCACTGAACTTCCTGCCTCTTCTTTCCACCAGGCAAGCTTTCTGCTCTGTCCCTTCTCCCAGCTGTCACTAGCACATGAATTCACAGCCATCTCCGTTGAGTTTGGTAATGACCTCTGCCCTGTTGGGTGGGAGCTGACCTCTGCATCCACGGAGAGGCTGACTTTTCAATCAGTCCTGGTCACTGAACCAGAGCATTCCTCTGAGGGGGGCTAAATAAAGGCTCTGTCTTCAGCACTTCCCCCTACTTTACACATGAGAGAAGGAGAGCTCAGATCCAGATGTGGCCCACCCTTTCTACCCCGAGGCCTCCCACACCTCATCTCAATGACCCCTGACTGGTTCGCCAAGCACTTATGTTTCCAATGAAAGGGTTGAGGTTATAGAGTAACGCAAGAAAGAAAAGTTGCTGCCTTTATTCTTGGCCCCATAGAACCTTCCCCTAAAAATACTCTTCCCCTACCCAGGAAGATAATCCTGTGATCTCTAACCCTCGGGCTTGAAGTCTTCCCGGACATAAAACACCAAGTGAGAATAAATCTAGGTCAAAGGGAGTCATGTGCTCTGTAGCTGAGGGTGCGAGAATATCGTAGATAGTACACTCCGGTTATGGTTGTACAATACAATAGCTACCTGTGGCTATTTAAACTTAACTTAAATAAAATTAATTAAAAATTAAAGGTACTCGGTAGCCAGTGTGGCTGGTGGTTGCCACAGTGGACTGTACAGCTAATACAGCATTTCATCATCACGGAGTTCTATTTGCTAGCACTGTGTCCATGTGATGTTTCTTTAGCATCTTTGCAAATATGTCCTTGTTTCTACCGGTGGTCCTTGTGGTTAGGATGTATTATTCTAGTGTGGGGGGGGGAAACACTGCTAAAGACTGCTTAAGAAAACAAAAACAAAAACAACTGCTGTAAATGCAGTGCCGGGGGAGGGGGGGACTAATTATCAAAAGGCTGCGTTTTCCCAATTTTCTTTCTTCTATTCCCGCCCGCCCCTTCTACAAAAGTTTCTTCCCTTCTTTTACATTTGCCTTCCTGCTTTATCTGCAGAGTGTCATGTTTTATGTAAGGCTTCCCAGACAAAGTGAAATGCTAGACCAGATTTCAAAAAGAAAAGGATCGGACAGGAACCAAAAGTTTGTTTGCGGCACAGGAATAAACAGTGGGGCAGAATGCGCCCAAATCACACCCTGGGAAAAAAAGGAAAAGCAGAAGGAGAGGACGAGACTGGGAGATGCAGGGTAGGCCTGGTCCAGATAGTAGGTCTGGAGGGTAAAGCAGACTGGGGCAGTTCTCGCCATTGCTGAGGCTGGCAGGCTGCCCAGGTGCTCAGGAGTTCCTCTGTGCAGTAACTTCCTAATCAGACTCTTCCTGCTTAGGAACAGTGCCTTCCATAAGAATTTATCTTTGACTCACGGGTGATCTCCATCTTAGGCTCAGTGTGTGCACGAAGAAGACATAATAGGTTAAATGCTGTGTTTGCGGGAAGGAGGCCTTCTTCCTTGAGCTCTTGGAGGAGTCGCAAGGACCGTGTCCCTCTCCTCACCAGCACTGTCTGTGGTTTCCCTCCCTTAACACCAGTCACCCCTTAATGGGTTCTTTAATGCCTGTGCTCTTCCCTGGGCAAAACTAGGGAAGCTAAGCAATGCTCTGAAAGAAGGCAGACAGTGGAGATGGCAAGTAGAGGGCAGGATAATGCTCAATAGTGAGGGTCGGGGGCCGGGGGGTCACAGGAGACAGAAAGCAGGGCAAGGGAGGGGCAAAGTTCAAGTGGGCATCAGGAGCAGGTGTGCAGAACTATAGTTCTGAGGGCCTGCGGCCAGAAGACTGGAGCTGGGGCAAGCTTTTCCACTCACTCCTGAGGCTCTTCTCTGCCTTCTTGGAAGGCAGGCCCTCACCCCACCCTGAAGCATGGCTGGCCAGGGCCTGTCCAGGTTCACGAACAACTGTGTCAGACAGTGAGAAGTGAGGGTGTAGAGAGGAAACTGGCTGGTCGCAGACAGATGGTTGGTGTCCAGGGGTCTCCCATCCCTTGGCTTGGGGGCCCTATCTGTATCTATCCTATCTGTATCGTAAACTTCAAACCTTTCTCCAGCCGTAAGCAAGTTCCTCTTGTGAATGCAGCAGTCTGGATTTCTACTCCACTCCACCCAGACTCCACCCCGTCCCACCCCAGGGTCTGCCAAATGCACAACTGAAAGCTTCGGATGGATAATGCCGTTTTCCTCTTTTGTCTTGCAGCTGTCTCCAACCTGGACATCGAGAGCAAGCTGAGCGTGTACTACCGTGCACCGTGGCACCAGCAGAGAAACATCTTCCTCCCGGCCACCAGGCCGCCCTGCGTGGAGGAGCTGCACCGCCACGCCCGGCAGAGCCTGCAAGCCCTGCGCAGAGGTGACTGATCTCGGGCTTGTGGGCATTTCGGGGAGAGAACTTGGAGCTCGTACCATCAAGGGGTTGTTTTCTGTCCCATCCGTCCCAACACCTCCCCTTGTTAATAGCAAGTACTTTGAAATGCTCCCGTTTTCTACCCTGAAGTGAAATTCATGGGTACTATAACCTGCCTATTGATGTAACTAAAAATAGCATTATGGCCTGAATATGATAATAAAGAGAATTTAAAAGGAAAATTATTTATAATAATGATATTTGCAATATGCAAATGCCCAGGCACAGCTGCACTAGAAGACATAATGAAGAAGTCAGATGTTTGTGCCTATCAAAAGTAGGTTTGGATTAAGTAAAGACAGAAGTCATTCTGAACACAAAGCACAGAGAAATGAAAGAGTCAGGGGGCAGGAGGACACAACCATAGAAACTGGTGCATTCAGCACATATTATACATGAGCAAAAAAAAAAAAAAACCCTCTGGATTTTAATTAAAAGAGAATTAGCTTTGACTCAGAAGTAGGTTCTAGGCTTTTCCCTTACAAGAAATTCTGGCGGGCTGTGGGACCCGGGGCACTGTTTCAGTGTTCAGGACTGTACTATGCATTGTAGGATGGCTGTCATCCTTGGCTCCAGCCCAATCATCTAACAAACAACCAGAACCTTCCCCAGGGGGTTTCTTCTGCTGCTGTTGAGAACCAGTGATCTGGTCCATTCTACAGCAGAGCACATGGAGCCCTAGAGAGGTCAGGACACTTGCTGAGGGTCACACGCAGCAGGTTAGGTACAGTGCCAGGACCCAGACCCCCCCAGCCAGGGCTCTTTTCCTCCGCACCATACACTGTGTCCTAGGGAAATAAATAGTTCTAGTTCTCTCACAGTCCCGAGAAAGCCGGAGATAGGCACACAGCATTCAAGGTGGAAGATACAGCCTCCTCTTCCACTGGTCACTTTTCAGTGCCTTAAAGCCACTCTAATTAGGACAAGGAGATTAAAAACTGGCATCATCCTTTTTAGAGCCCCCTCCGTTGGTGTCAGAAGTTGGCATGCCAGCTTTTTTGGCCTTTAGATTTTTGCTATGGAGACACATGGGGTCTGTACATTCAGTGTCTTTGCTCCAAATTCCCTATGCTCCTTTAAGGAATGGTATTTTGCGAGAGTATTAAAATTCAAGTAAAATATTTTTATGTCACTATCAAGATGGAGAAATAAAATGACAAATGTTGTTTTCAGCTTTTTTCTTCCTCATGTGTATGACTCCTCCCTTTTGCCCATCCCTTGTCTTTTTTCCCTTTAATGAAAGAGCTAACCTACTAATACCCCTAATGCAACTGTTTCTAAACATTCCCCTCGGTTATTGGTAGCAGATACTGTGACCTTTATAATGAAGGGTGACAGTATCCTCTCAACCTATCGCTGGCATTCTTACTATTCACTTCAATTTTATAGTTGGCTGAAAAGTTCTTTACCAAATTTTTCGTGCCAGCCACCTTCCAGAAAGCTTCGTTAACACTCTTGCTGTTCCTCTGCAGCCTGGATTAGGCGCCCGTGCCATAACTGCCTGTGCCTCATCCCACTGTGCTCCGTATAAGCTTATATCGTAACTAACCACTTACGGGCTTGTCTTCTACCGTTAATCCATGAGCAACTCAAGGACAAGGATGATATCTTATAAATTTTTTTTTTCTTTTCTTTTTTTTTGGGCCACACCACGCGGCTTGTGGGATCTTAGTTCCCCGACCAGGGATTGAACCCCGGCCCTCGGCAGTGAGAGCACAGAGTCCTAACCACTGGACCGCCAGGGAATTCCCATAAATTATTTTTATTCAAAGCATTCAGCGTGACCCTGACATAATAGTAGGTCCTCAATGAATGTTTGTGCAACTGAATCAAATTCTGCAGAAAACTGGTCGAGTACTGAGGGCAGAGAACGACGACAGAGGAATCTAATCATTCTCACTAAATACCTTCTCTGATCCCATCATTAGAGAGCTTGAGTAACGTTAGCCCTTTAGACGTAATTATTTGTATCCCTTTATTATTATTCATAAGTCATCTCTGATTAGATTTTTCCAGATTCAACCAGATAACATTAAGCTGCTCGTAAGCTATCACATTTCACTGTGTTGTCAGGTTTGGACTTAACAGCAGAACTAAGGAACAGCAAGCGCCAATATCAATCTTCTCAGAACGTCCTCCTGGGGGCTGAGAGATGGATATGGGGCCTCCTGGGGTTTGTAAGGAAGACGGAGGAGCTGCATCTTGCCCTCCACAGACAGGCTTGCTTTGTGGTTGTCTCAATAGCAAATCTTGGGTGTAGTAGTTTTAATAGCACTGCAGAGAGCCATAAACAGGAATTATAGGCATCACAGAATTAAAAACATGCAGTGTAGAATTAAAATTAGAAAGTGACTTTTTTTTTTTACCCTTGTCCAAGAAACAGTAGCTTAGTAGTGCATTCATCAGAATACCACTTCTGCCATCTGGTGGCCATGACTAATACTGACCTATGAGACAAGGCCTTGCTCACAAATGAGCTTCCCTGTAGGTTCTCTGTTTGGACAGCTGGAATGTCCTGGCTTCCACCAGGAGGGAGTGGATGATGAAGCACAGACAAGCCCGGCTGTGGTGGCAGCAGCAGCGTGCTCCTTTTGGAAATGGGGCTATAAGGAGGGAGCTGGGGGACTGAGATCAGAACCGAGGAATCGGCTGCCTTCAAGATCTGCTCAATAGCCAACCCCTCAACAAAGTCTCCTGAGGGCCAGGCACTGTGCTACACCTAGGACTCAGAGAGCAACAGTGTGTGGTCCTTGCCCACAAGGAATTCCTGGCCTACTGAGGGAGACAGGCAAGTAACCAGGTAATTTCAACACAGTGATATGGGGGCTCAGAGGAAAGGCACTCATGATGCCATGGAGCTTCAGGGAAGGCTCCTCAGAGGAAGCAGCATCCTAATGGATTTCAAGTTATTTAGAATCTGATTCCTCTCTTTTTCCTTTTTTTCTTAGCAGTTCTTTATGCTCAGAGCCAATAATGGCTTGAAGTGATACCAATGTTTATGTTTGTGAGACAGGGAGAGATTACTAAGAGGCGATAAAGAGAGATTTATGTTTTATATTTCCTTTCCTTTCAAGTTTCAGGGCTGGGGTCTAAATTTCGTTGGTCTAAGGGAATAAGCACCAAGAGTCTACTGCAGTTTCAGGCTCTAGTTGACGAATGTTCTCCTCACACCACCACCAGAAAGAAGTATTAGGGACCCATTAATCTACCTGCCTACTCCCGGCCTGGGGCAAATGAAAGGGCAGGAGGGGAGAAATTGAATGGCAAATTGAGTTGATATCATCTCCCTCCAGACCCCTCCCTTCCTTCTACCTTTTCCTAACTAGTGACACCTATATTTTACTCTTCATTATGCATTTAAGAATATAAAAGCTTTTCCTTACACGGCCCATTTAGAAAAGCCCACTGTTTCCTTGCAGAGAAAAATGGAGGTGGGCACTTTAACATGGAAGACATTTATCTCAAAAAGACCTCTTGGAAGGGAGATCAAGCTGGCAGAGTGGGACATGGAGCTCACTTCCCCCCTACAAATACATAAAAAAATACAGCTACATCGGGAACGATTCTCACAGGATACCAGCTGAAAGCTGTCAAAAGATCTCATACAACCAAAGCTGCAAGAAAGATCCCCACATAACCGGGTAGGACGAAAGGAGAGAAAAAAAAGAAGGAATCAGGATGGGACCTGCACCCCTGGAAGGGAGCTGTGAAAGAGGAAGGGTTCCCTCACCCTGGGAACCTCCTTCGCTGGCGGGAAGGTCCGCCAGGACAAGGGAGCTGCAGGGGCCTGGAATTTGCAAGAGAGGAGTGTGCCCGGGCTGACTTGCTGCCAAGCAAGATACAGAGGGACCGGCTGACAGCTGCCGTGCTGCCACGCTTCCCAGCCTGAGATGCGTGCCTGCTGGGATGCACAGCTCGTGGGTGCTGAAACTCAGGCTTCAGTGGACAGACACGGGAAGAGGACTTGCTTTGGCTGCGCAGAGACATCCTGAAGAGCCTGGAGTGTGGTCTGGGCTGTAATTGGGGCTGCACACAGGACAGGGCACAGGTCCGCCAAAGGACCCCATTATCGACGCATGAAGGGCCGGGTACGGGTCCACCATAGACGCCTCATTGTCAGTGTGCTCACTGCGGGGGTGCGGCTCCAGCCACGCCAGACTTTGGGAGCGCGCACGTACCAGGGCTGACGTCAGAGCCAATCATCAGCACTCCCACCGTGGGGCGCAGCTCCGGCAGGCCTTGGGAGCTCATGCTTCGTGAACCTGCACACTTCAAAGGCAAGGCTGACGCTCGAGCCAATTATCAGCGCTCCCACAGCCGAGACGGGTCTCAGGGCGGCACCAGCAGCAGCGGATTTTGTGGGTGTGCACACCGGGTGGCAGGAGGCCTCACAGAGTCACAGGTCCTGGCGGACAGCTCCTGAGGAGGAACACACAGCGGCTCCCAGAGGGAGTGCTCCGGTCCCGCCTACCTCACACTGCAGCTGAGAACCAGATCTCAGGGCCTCTACTCCAACAGCTGGGGAGTAGACCCTGCCCCTGACAGGGCTGTGACAACCACAAAGCAAAGACGAGGCCCCACCCAACATACAGTGCAGGCTCTGGCCAGCACAACACCAAACACACCCCCCATCAAGGGGGAACAGTGGGCAGCACATGCTGAGGAAAGATGTGGCAGACATCCATACCAAATAGAGCCCTCACACCAAAAATAACGTGGACTCACACAGTCTACCCCAGCACACTCCCACATAGAAACAGCCTTTCAGGACCACAGTAGATAACTGTTTCTCCTAAATTCGTGGAGTTAGAGAAATATAAGTAAAACGAAAATGCAGAGGAACGACTCCCAATTTAAAAGAATAAGAGAAATCCCCTGAGAGAACGATGAAACAAACCTCGCCAGTCTACCAGGCCCTGAGTTCAAAAAGGAGGTAATAAAAATGCTAAAGGACCTAAGAAACACTATTGATAGAAATGTAGATCACTGTAACAAGGAACTATTCAATAGAAACCATGAACAGGAGCCAATCAAAATTAGACAACTCAATTGCCAAGATAAAAACCGAACTAAAGTCAATAAACAGCAGACTTAAATAAGTCTAAATAGCAGAATGAACAAGTCATCTGGAAGATAAAATAACACAAACCACCCAATCAGAACAGCAGACAGAAAGACAAGTGAAAAAAAAAGTGAAAGCAACATACGAGATCCATGGGATAAAATATAAAGTGTGCACATAATACGGATTCCAGGAGAAGAAGAAAGAGAAAAAGGGATCCAAAATGTACCTGAAGAAATTCTGGCTGAAAACTTCCCAAACCTAAAGAAGGAAACAGATATCCAGGTACAGGAATCACAGACCATCCCAAACAAGATGAACCCAAACTGATCCACACCAAGACACGTAATTAAAATGGCAAAAGTGAAAAATAAAGGGAGGATTCTAAAGGCAGCAAGAGAAAAACAGAGTCATTTACAAGGGAATATCATAAGGCTATCAGCTGACTGCTCTACAGAAACTCTGCAGGCCAGAAGGGAGTGGCAAGATACATTCAAAGTTCTGAAAGGAAAAAACCTGCAACCTCGGATACTCTGCCCAGCAAGATTATCATTTAGAATAGAAGGAGGGAGAAAGAATTTCTCAGACGAGCAAAAAACTAAAAGAATACAGCAACACGGCAATACTCATGAAAAGATATTCAACATCACTAATTATTAGAGAAATGCAAATCAAAACTACACTGAGGGCTTCCCTGGTGGCACAGTGGCTGAGAATCCACCTGCCAGTGCAGGGGACACGGGTTCGATCCCTGGTCCGGGAATATCCCACATGCCATGGAGCAACTAAGCCCATGCGCCACAACCAATGAGCCTGCGCTCTAGAGCCCGCATGCCACAACTACTGAGCCTGCATGCTGCAACTACTGAAACCCGCGTGCCTAGAGCCTGTGCTCTCAAGAGAAGCCACCGCAATGAGAAGCCCGTGCACCACAACGAAGAGTAGCCCCCACTCGCCGCAACTAGAGGAAGCCCGTGAGCAGCAACAAAGACCCAACACAGCCAAAAATAAATTTGTAAAAATTAGTAAATAATAATAAAAAAAAACTGCATTGAGATATCACCTCACACCAGTCAGAATGGCTATCATCAAAAAATCCAGAAACGGTAAATGCTGGAGAGGGTGTGGAGAAAAGGGAACCCTCCTACACTGCTGATGGGAATGTAAATTGGTACAGCCACTATGGAGCAGAGTATGGAGGTTCCTTAAAAAACTAAAAATAGACCTACCGTATGATCCTGCAATCCCACTCCTGGGCATATATCCAGAGAAAAACATGGTCCGAAAGGATACATGCACCCCAGTGTTCATTGCAGCACCGACAATAGCCAAGACACGCAAGCAACCTAAATGTCCATCAACAGAGGAATGGATAAAGAAGATGTGGTGTATATATACAATGGAATATTACTCAGCCATTAAAAAGAATGAAATAATGCCATTTGCAGCAACATGGATGGACCCAGAGAGTGTCATACTGAGTGAAGGAAGTCAGACAGAGAAAGTGAGATAGATATCATATGATATTGCTTATATGCAGAATCTTAAAAAAAATGATACAAATGTACTTATTTAAGAAATCAAAACAGACTCACAGACTTAGAGAACAAACTTATGGTTCTAGGGCAAGGGTGGATACTTAGGGAGTTTGGGATGGACATGTACACACTGCTATACTTAAAATGGATAACCAACAAGGACCTACTGTGTAAAACAGGGGACTCTGCTCAATATTATGTAACAACCTAAATGGGAAAAGAATTTGATAAAGAATAGATACATGCATATGTATAACTAAATCACTTTGCTGTATAACCTGAAACTAACACAACATTGTTAATCAACTACACTCCAGTATGAAATAAAAAGTTAAAAAAAAGAAGAATATAGAAATACTAAGCCTATCCTAAAAGAAATATTGAAAGGTCTTCTCTAAACAGAAAAGAAGCAAGAATCTATAGGAAAGGGAAAATCAGAACAGGAAAGGCAAATATATAAAAGGACTGAAGATCACTTAAATAAGCCAGTACATAAATTTAAAAACAATCAAAAAATTTGTGAAAGCAACTATAAGGAACAACAAAAGGATAAACATGAAGACGTAAAAGAGGACATCAGAATCACATAATGTGGGAGAGGGGAGTAAGAATATGTAGTTTTTTTAGAATGTGTTTGAGCTTACATGACTATCAGTCTAAGGCAAGAAGATACAGTTATGGTTTAACATACTTGAAAACCAGGGTAACCACAAATTAAAAACATACAGTGGTCTCACAAAAGCCAAAAAGAAAGGAACTCAAGCATAATACAAAAGAAAACCATAAACTACAAAAGGAAAAACAAAAAGAAGGAACAAAGAAGAAATACAAAATCAACTGGAAAACAAGGTTTAAAATGGCAATAAATACATACTTATCAATAATTACTTTAAATGTCAATAGACTAAATGCTCTGATAAAAAGACACAGATTGGCAGATTGGATAATAAAACAAGAACCTACAATCTGCTGCCTATAAGAGACCCACTGTAGGGTTAAAGACATGCATAGATTGAAAGTGAGGGGATGGAAAAAGATATTTCATGCAAATGGAAATGACAAGAAAGCGAGGGTAGCAATACTCATATCAGAAAAAATAGACTTTAAAACAAAGGCCATGAATAAAGACAAAGAAGGACCCTGTATTAATGATAAAAGGATCAATATAAGAAGAGGATAATATTACACTCATTAACGTATATGTATGCAATATAGGAGCACCTAAATACATGAAACAAATACTAACAGACATAAAAGGAGAAACTGATGGGAATACAATAGTAGCAGGAGATTTTAACACCCCACTGACATCAATGGACAGATCTTCCAAACAGAAAATCAGTAAGGCAACAGAGACTCTAAATTACACATTAAAACAGACTTAATTGATATCTACAGGACACTACATCCAAGAAAACCAAAATACTCTTTTCAAGTACACATGGAACATTCTCTAGGGTAGACCACATACTAAGACACAAAACAAGC
The DNA here is from genome assembly GCF_951394435.1 of Stenella coeruleoalba. NCBI lineage: Eukaryota > Metazoa > Chordata > Mammalia > Artiodactyla > Delphinidae > Stenella > Stenella coeruleoalba. Next base: position 13,791,175 of record NC_137152.1, read on the forward strand.
CTCAACAAATTTAAGAGAAAAGAAATTACCTCAAGCATCTTCTCTGACCACAATGGCATGAAACTAGAAATCAACCACAGAAAGAAAAATGAGAAAAAAAATGATTACATAGAGACTAAACAACATGCTACTAAAAAAAACGAGTCAACAATTAAATCAAAGAGAAAATTAAAAAAATACCTCAAGACAAAGGAAAATAAAAACACATGGGCTTCCCTGGTGGCGCAGTGGTTGAGAGTCCGCCTGCCAATGCAGGGGACATGGGTTCGTGCCCCGGTCCAGGAAGATACCACATGCCGCGGAGCGGCTAGGCCCGTGAACCATGGCCGCTGAGCCTGCGCTCCGCAACGGGAGAGGCCACAACAGTGAGAGGCCCGCGTACCACACACACACACACACACACACACACACACACACACACACACACACACAAACCCACAACCATCCGAAATCTATGGGATGCAGTCCTGAGAGAGAAGCTTACAGCAATACACGTCTTCCTCAAAAAATAAGAAAAATCTCAAACAACCTAACCTTCCACCTAAAAGAATTAGAAAAGAACATACAAAACCTAAAGCCAGCAGACGGAAGGAAATAAAGATCAGAGAGGAAATAAATAAAAGAGAATTACAAATAATAAAAAACTCAATAAAACCAAGAGCTGTTTTTTGAAAGGGTAAACAAAATCGATGACCCTCTAGCCAGGCTCACCAAAAACAAAAGAGAGAGGACCCAAATAAACAAAATAAGAAATGAAAGAGAAACAACAACCAATACCGCAGAAGCACAAAAAATCTTAAGAAAAAAACCATGAACAGTTTATATGCCAACAAAATGGACAACATAGAAGAAACTGACAAGTTTCTAGAAACATACAGCCTGCCAAAACTGAATCAAAAAGAAACAGATAATTTGAACAGCCCGATCACTAGAAGTAAAATAGAATCTGTATAAAACAACAACAACAACAAACCTCCCTGCAAACAAAAGTCTAGGACCAGATGGCTTCACTGGGGAATTCTACCAAACAAAAAGAAGAACTCATACCTATCTTTCTCAAACTATTCCAAACGACTGAAGAGGAGGGAACACTCCCAAAATCATTTTATGAAGCCACTATCACCCTTATACCAAAACCAGACAACGATACTACAAAAAAACAAAATCACAGGTCAGTATCTTTGATGAATATAGATGGAAAATTCCTCAACAAAATATTAGCAAACTGAATCCAACAACACATAAGAAGGATCATACACCATGATCAAGTTGGATTCATTCCAAGGTCACAAGGATGGTTCAACATACACAAATCAATCAACGTGATACACCGTATCAACAAAAGAAAAGACAGAAACAACATGATCATCTCAATAGATGCAGAAAAAGCATTTGATAAAATTCAACATCCATTCATGATAAAAATTCTCACCAAAGCAGGTATAGAGGGATCATATCTCAACATAATAAAATCCATTTACAACAAACCCACAGTGAATATAATACTCAACAGTGAAAAGGTGAAATCTTTCCCACTAAATTCTGGAACAAGACAAGGATGTCCACTCTCACCGCTTCTATTCAACACAATATTGGAAGTCCTAGCCACAGCAGTCAGACAAGAAAAAGAAATAAAAGGTATCCAAATTGGAAGGGAAGAGATAAAATTGTTATTGTACGCAGATGACATGACACTCTATATAGAAGACCCTAAAGACTCCACACAAAAACTGTTAGAATAAATGAATTCAGCAAAGTAGCAGGATACAAGATCAATATACAGAAATCTGTTGCATTTCTTTATACTAACAATGAAATATATCAGAAAGAGAAAGTAAAAAAACAATCCCATTTACAATTGTGCAAAGGGCTTCCCTGGTGGCACAATGGTTAAGAATCCACCTGCCAATGCAGGGGACACGGGTTTGAACCCTGGCCCGGGAAGATCCCACATGCCGCGGAGCAACTAAGCCTGTGCGCCACAACTACTGAGGCTGCGCTCTAGAGCCTGCGTGCCACAACTACTGAGCCCCCGTGCCACAACTACTGAAGCCTGCACACCTAGAGCCTGTGCTCCGCAACAAGAGAGGCCACCGCAATGAGAAGCCCGTGCACTGCAACAAAGAGTAGCCTCCGCTCGCCGCAACTAGAGAAAGCCCACACGCAGCAATGAAGACCCAAAGCAGCTAAAAAGATAAAATAAAATAAATTTAAGGGCTTCCCCGGTGGCGCAAGTGGTTGAGAATCCGCCTGCCAATGCAGGGGACACGGATTCGATCCCTGGTCCGGGAAGATCCCACATGCCGCGGAGCAACTAAGCTCGTGTGCCACAACTACTGAGCCTGTGCTCTAGAGCCCGTGAGCCACAACTACTGAGCCCGTGTGCCACAACTACTGAAGCCCACGCGCCTAGAGCCCGTGCTCCACAATGAGAGAAGCCACTGCAATGAGAGGCCCACGCACCGCAACAAAGAGTAGCCCCCGCTCGCCGCAACTAGAGAAAGCCCGCGCGCAGCAACGAAGACCCAACACAGACAAAAATAAATAAATAAAATAAATTTTAAAAAATAAATAAATAAATAAATTTAAATAAATAAATAAATAAAATTGTGCAATAAATAAAACCTAACCAAGGAGATGAAAGACCTATATGCTGAGAACTATAAAACACTGATAAAGGAAACTGAAAATGATACGAAGAAATGGAAAGCTATCCCATGCTCTTGGATTGGAATAATTAATATTGTTAAAACAGCCATACTACCCAAAGCAATCTACAGATTTCACATGATCTCTGTCAAATTACCCGTGATATTTTTCACAGAGCTAGAACACATAATCCTAAAATTTACATGGAACTACAAAAGACCAAGAATTGCCAAGGCAACTCTGAGGAAATAGAACAAAGCTGGAGGCATAACCCTCCCAGATTTCAGACAATACTGCAAAGCTACAGTAATCCAAACAGCATGGTATTGGTACAAAAACAGACATATACATCAAAAGAACAGAATTAGAGATCCCAGAAATAAACCCACACACCTACAGTCAATTAATCTTCAACAAAGGAGGCAAGAATATACAGTGGAGAAAAGACAGTCCCTTCAGCAAGTGGTGTTGAGAAAGCTGGACAGCCTCATGTAAATCAATGAAGTTAGAACACAACCTCACACCATACACAACAATAAACCTAAAATGGCTTAAAGACTTAAACATAAGATATGACACCATAAAACTCCTGGAAGAGAACATAGGCAAAACATTCTCAGACATAAATCACAGTAATGTTTTCTTAGATCAGTCTTCCAAGGTAAAAGAAGTAAATGCAAAAATAAATAAATGGAACCTAGTCAAACTTATAGGCTTTTTCACAGCAAAGCAAACCATAAACAAAATGAAAAGACAACCTACAGACTGGGAAAAAATATTTGCAAACGATGAGAAGAACAAGGGCTTAATTTCCAAAATATACAGACACCTCATACAACTCAGTATCAGAAAACAAACAAACAACCCAATCAATAACTGGGCAGAAGACCTAAATAGACATTTCTCCAAAGAAGACATACAGTTGGCCAACAGGCACATGAAAAAATGCTCAACATCGCTAATTATTGGGAAAATGCAAATTAAAACTACAAGGAGTTATCACCTCACACCAGTCAGAATGGCCATCATCAAAAAGTCTAAAAATAATAAATGCTGGAGATGGTGTGGAGAAAAGGGAACCCTCCTACACCGTTGGTGGAATGTAAATTGGTGCAGCCACTATGGAGAACAGTATGGAGGTTCCTTAAAAAACTAAAAATAGAGTTACCATATATGATCCAGCAAACCCACTCCTGGGCATATACCTAGACACAACTATAATTCAAAAAGATACATGCACTGCTATGTTCATTGCAGCACTATTTACAATAGCCAAGACATAGAAGCAACCTGAGAGTCCATCAATAGATGAATGGATAAAGAAGATGTGGTGTATATACAATGGAATATTACTCAGCGCTAAAAAAGAATGAAATATTGCCATTTGCAGCAACATGGATGGACCTAGAGATTATCATACCAAGTCAGACAGAGAAAGACAAATATTATATGATATCACTTATGTGTGGAATCTAAAAAAAAAAATACAAATTCATTTATTGACCAAACAGAAACAGACTCATAGACATAGAAAACAAACTTACGGTTACCAAAGGGGAAAGGGGAGGCGGAGGGATAAATTAGGAGTATGGGATTAACAGATACACAGCACTATATATAAAATAGATAAACAACAAGGATTTACTGTATAGCACAGGGAACTATATTCAGTATCTTGTAATAACCTATATTGGAAAAGAATCTGAAGCTGTATGCCTGAAACTAACACAGTATTGTATTCCATTGTTTTTTTTCTTAATTAATTAATTTATTTATTTTTCACTGCACTGGGTCTTCACTGCTGCGTGCAGGCTTGTCTCTAGTTGCGGCGAGCGGGGGCTACTCTTTGTTGCAGTGCACGGGCTTCTCATTGCGGTGGCTTCTCTTGTTGTGGAGCATGGGCTCTAGGCACGTGGGCTTCAGTAGTTGTGGCTCGCAGGCTTGGCTGCTCTGTGGCATGTGGAATCTTCCCGGACCAGGGCTCGAACCCGTGAACCCTTCATTGGCAGGCAAATTCTTAACCACTGCCCCACCAGGGAAGTCCCACAATATTGTAAATCAACTATATAATTTTTTTTTAAGTCTTCCTGATGAACAATGGCTATGGTGGCAGTTTAGCAAAGACCACCTGTGTGGGGATGAGGACTTTTCTCTGGTTGTGAATGGGAGTCAACATTTGTCTAAAGAATCCCAAGCAGGGCTTCCCTGGTGGCGCAGTGGTTGAGAATCTGCCTACTAATGCAGGGGACACGGGTTCGAGCCCTGGTCTGGGAAGATCCCACATGCCGCGGAGCAACTAGACCCGTGAGCCACAACTACTGAGCCTGCGCGTCTGGAGCCTGTGCTCTGCAACGAGAGGCCGCGATAGTGAGAGGCCTGCGCACCGCGATGAAGAGTGGCCCCCGCTTGCCACAACTAGAGAAGCCCTCGCACAGAAACTAAGACCCAACACAGCCAAAAATTAATTAATTAATTAATTAAGGAGCCAGATTAAAAAAAAAAAAAAGAATCCCAAGCAAAGGTAGGTGAGAAATACTGCCCCATTTTCCTGACACAGACAAAGTTGGCAGTTGAGGCAGGGAGGCCCACAGACAGGCCAGTCAGACATGGACAGAAATCAGAAGGCTCAAGAGTGCTCAGGTACTGGTTTAGAGTACAGCACACTGACTACAGCAAAGAGGAAAGGGGCCAGCATTAGGGCAGCCAGCGTAAATAGGCAACAGGACCAGAGAACGACCTAACAGCAAGGGCACAGCGAGGGCACTAACTAACTACACAGCCCATGGGAAAGGTAGGGCTTTAAAGTGCATTCTACTGTTACAAAAGCAGACCTTAATGAAAGCGTTAATTTGTTCTTCCTTTCAGTCACTCCACAAACATTTATTGAGAACCCACTATATCACAGGCACAGCAGGGCACTGCGACAGAAAGCTGAATATAATCTCTGTTGTCCAGGGGCAGCCTTCTATAAAAGAGGCAGACATATAGAGAGATCCTGATGTTTATCAATACAATGAGAGAGATGAAATGGCCACTGGCACTACAGGGCCTTCAGAGGAAGGGCATCTGACGCCACCTGAGAGGGTCAGTGTAGTTAGCTGTTTCCTAACACGGGTAAAAGAATTAGTGTCTTATGAGTAGCCAAATATTCTATATTATCAATGTCCAAAGAATTAGAATGTGATAAAATGTAATTATAATCAAATACTATCAAATCCCAGCAGTCTTGCTCTGATTAGCGAGGTGTGTTTGGACCTTCTAGAGCTTACAGGTCAAGAAGTGGTCAAGAGCAGAGCCCTGGGGCCAAGTGTGTACCACTGACAGCTCGGCAATGACTTGGCCTCCCTGATTGGTTTAGGCATCTGCACAAGAGGGACACTATCAGTGCCTACTTCGTGCAGTTGTCAAGATAATGCACCTAAAAGCTTTTGCAAAGCATCTTTGATGAATGGCAATTGCTCAATAAATATTGGGCATCGTAATTATTATCGTAGACGTGCTGAGTAATGGCAACTTTAAACAACACAAGACAGATTAAGACATCTGCTGCACAAATTTCTACCTTGGTCATATTGGGTGGGAGTCACGAGATTTCAGGCCCTAGGCATGAGTGTGGGCTGGGTTTTGGCAGGCAGGGAAGCCTTTGGTGTGGCCAGTATGTTGGGTAGGACGTGCTTTGGGGCTCACTGAGACACCCAGAAAGCTAAGCTGTGCTCTTGATGTCTCAGTGATTCTTGTCAATGAGTCAGGACCACTTCATCGCACACATGGAAATTTCTTGGTTTTTCCCAGAAGTACCTTTATTCCTAAATCAGACAACTGTCACCATTGGGATTTCTTTACTTTCTTAGGAACACAGGATTTGAAAGCCATCTGAGTGTTGTGGGTGACACAGCGTAGATGGGTACAACGGTGTTCAGGCCACAGGCTCTGTTTTTAAAAAATGTAATAAAGAAATAAATGAATAAGGCCCTGATGTGTAGGACTCTCCAGTTTCTGTGATATATATACTCCCACCGTAGCCTATTTCAAGCTACCAACAGTTTAAAAACTGGCTCGCAAAATTCCTGAACACATAGCAATCCGGGCCCCTGAGCCAATGTGAGCTGGCACCATCACCCACTGGATGGCTGTGAACATCTGTCGCTACACCCTGGGAGGCTCTGGTGTGTCTGTGCCTAAGGTCCACTCCAGGACTGATGTCAGCAGATCTTGCACCATTGTTCTAGATTTTTTTTTTTTTTTTTTGCTCATGTTGTTTTGAAACGAGGCATGTTGAGAAATATACCACTTTTTCCAAACTTAGAGTGAACCATCTTGTACAATGATTATGAGATGGACCCACTGAAATGTAGGTGTCCAACTTCATGTGAAGTGAAAGTTTAGTTCAGAACCATTCTGAAAAGCTTATTTGGTACACAAATGAGCTGGATTAGCAAAAACCCACTTTTTTCAAGCCTTTTGCTCATCCTCCCAAGGGGGAAAGAGAAATTGAAAATGCCAAGTATGTTTCTGTATTATCGCTTTTTCTGCCCCCAGAACACCGGAGCCGGAGTGATCGCCGCGAGCAGAGAGCTGCTGCACCCCTTTCCGTAGTAGCTCCTCCACTGCCCGCCTACCCCCCAGCTCACAGCCAGAGAAGACGCGAACTTAAGGACCGGCACTTCTTAACGGTGAGCTTGATGGCCAGGCGGCAGCCCTGTACCTACTCAGCGGGAAGTATGAGTGGGTCTTGGGCGTCAGTTTCACTCCTCCTACTGAAGGAGACTGGGCTGCCTGAAAGAGCTAATCATGGGCATTTGGAAACTGAATTTTTCCCCTTTCATTCCTGAAAGGAATGCCTCTTTTTTGGGGAACAGAGTGGGGATACAGATTTTTTAAAAAAATTTAATTGGCTGCACAATGCAGTAAAGCAATAATAGTTAAGGACTCTAGAATCAGGGAAGTTAGGAATATTGGATTAGCAGATACACGCCACTATATATAAAAAAGATAAACAACAAGGATTTAGGGCTTCCCTGGTGGCGCAGTGGTTGAGAGTCCGCCTGCCGATGCAGGGGACACGGGTTCGTGCCCCGGTCCGGGAGGATCCCACATGCCGCGGAGCGGCTGGGCCTGTGAGCCGTGGCCGCTGAGCCTGCGCGTCTGGAGCCTGTGCTCCGCAATGGGAGAGGCCACAACAGTGAGAGGCCTGCGTATCGCAAAAAAAAAAAAAACAAAAAAAACACAAGGATTTATTGCGTAGCACAGGGAACTCTTTTCAATATTTTGTAATAACCTATAATGGAAAAGAATCTGAAGAAAAAAATATGAAACTGAATCATTGTGCTGTATAACCGAAACTAACATAATACTGTAAATCAACCATCCTTCAATAAAAAATAAATAAAATAAAATCAGGGGAAAAATTGCTTCAAATCCTAATTCTTCTGCATACAAGCGGAAAGATTTAGGGCAGGTTATTTACCTTCCTTGTGCTCAGTTCCCTCATCTGTAATATGGGGATATTAATAGTAACTAGCTTATAGGGTTTGAAGCTTAAATGAAATAAGGCATGGAAAGAACTTAGCACAATGCCCGACATAGAGTAAGACCTCAGTAAATGTTAACTGCTGCAACCACTACTATTATTACTAGTCAGGCGATCGTGTGGCTGACTAGGTAGGGTGAACTGAGAAAGAACTTACATGATGTGAAAAATTACCATTTGAAGATGAATCATCTCGTAATTTCATGCTTCCCCCATTCTATAAGGGAAGGTGCTCTTCTGAGTAACCAGTTACCAGAGTGATGTCATCACCACTGGTGATGTCAGCCTTGCCTGGGTGGGTGTGGCTGTAACTCAGCTCAAGCCCCCAAGTATGGATCAGAGATGATGAAGCTGAGACCAGCTCAGAATACCTGGAAACACCATTACCCCAGGTGTGCCTTCTGAGGGCTCAGTGGGGACAGGTGAGCCCTTTGTGCCTCTGAGTAGGGCACCACTGAGGCGAGAGACTATGGTTTCTGTGACCAAATCAGCCTACACAGCCTGCCTGAATGGGTAGACCCCTGCTCCCGTCATGCCAGTTTGAGGCCCTAAGTCTAAAGAAGTTACAATAGTGTAGGTAGAAGTTGAGGTTTTTATTTGAAATTAAGGTTGTATGTATAATTATAAACCCTGTACCCTTATGGCTTTACAATATGCAAATTAGATGCAAAATATTTGGGTCACATGATGCCAGACACCAAGCTGAGAACAGATTTCATCTAAATGACTCTCATGATATATCCAGATAAAACAGTGAGTGATATTGAACAGTACACAGACATTTTTCCGACTCGTGGCTGGACAGTAGGTTTCATGTCCCTCAGGCTCATCAAGTGTCTACTAAGTGCCATGTCAAACTCACCATACTGCTGCAATGCAGCCCAGGGATAAGAAAGGAAGGTAAGAGTCTCTTATGGCTTTCTGGGTCTTTACATAGAGCAGTTACAACATGCTAGTGATTTGTCATAAAAGCCCTGCTCGACAAAAGTTCCTATTAAGCTCAAATCTGCTTGCTGTAGCATTTGCTTTTAATGAGGCATTTTCTGCATAAAAATGCTAAAAATATTTTTCCCATTCATTATAATATGTTTTGTGGCTCATTAAGCTGGCTTTCTTGGCGGGGGGCGGGGGGAGAGAAGAATGTTAAGCATTTGCAGAAATGACATAAAAATATTACCCTTTGTCTTAATCTGCATAATTTTTAATAATGTCTAAATACCAAAATAAGACTATAGGAAAAAGCTTAAACTAATGAATAGCAATGAGTGTGCTTCATTTTCCCAACAAACATTAATAAGAGGTCATACTTATGTAAATCAGAAAATTTACCCATCTCAATAACAGTATTTCTAAATAATTTGGGGAAATTTTAACTGTTCCATTTGTTTGATTGAGTTTCGGTCACCAAGGTCATTGGAAGATTTCCATTCAAGTTGAATCCCTCAGACCTGGAGCTGACTCAGACTAGAACACTGTTCTATACATTAAGCTTTGTTTACAAAGGCTGTATACTGCTGCAAGAGGAAAGGCTGTAGGGATAGGGATAGGAAATCTGTAGCCAAATTGCTAGACAGACGTTTTCGTAAACAGCAACTCTTTCCTTTACGAGACTTCAGTTAAACCATTTTTCTCCCTTTAAAAAAGCATTCATAATGAGATTCTGATATACACTCATCCACAATTCTATAAACTGTTATACTGTACTTTGGTCATTAAAGACATGATCTGTGAAGCCAAACTGCCTGGAATTGAAGACCAAGCTCTACCATTTACGAGCTATGTGACCCTGGACAAGTTAACCATTTCAGTGTCTTGGGGATAATGAGAGATAGTACCTTATAAGTTTAAAACAAGGATTGAATGTGTTAATACATGTAAACAGTACCTGACACATAAAAAGCACTTAATATGTATTAGACATCATCATCATCATTATTATGATTAGGCAATCCAAGTCCCTGAGGTATCAGTGATATAGTGATAAGACCATAGGTCCAACTAGGCTTAAATCCCAGCTCTGTAAGCTGAAAATTCAAGGGGTGTCTCCTAATGAAAGCCCATATGGAAGTCCTCCCTCATCAAGGGTGGCAAAGGAGGTGATTTCAGGCCGAGATGGTTTCACAGAGGAATTCTACTAAACTTTCAAAGTCCAGATAATCTCAACGCTCTATCAGTTGTTTCAGCACATTGAAAATGAAGAACTTCTCCATTTCTTTTATGAAACTTTTCTGAAGGTTTGATACCTAAACCTGATAAAGACAGGAGGGAGGGAGGGAGGGAGGGAGGGAGGGAGGGAGGGAGGACAGACCAATATCAACTCATGATTATTGATGCAAAAATGCTAAATTAAATGTGAGCAAACAGAATACAATATCATACTGAGAAATTAATACACCATGACTAAATGGGATTTATTCCAGGAATGGAAGGTTGGTTCAATATTAGGAAATCTATTAGTACCATATACTATATTAATAGATCTAAAGGGGGAAAATCCATATGATTACTTCCATAGATGCTGGAAAGGCCTTAAATAAAATTCAAGACCTATTCTTTATAAAAAGACTTGAGAAAATAGGAATTCAATGGTACTTCATTAACAGGATAAAATATATATGCCTTAGTCCTAAAGCCAGTATCTAACTTAATGGGGAAACATTAGAGGCATTTCCATTAAAATCAGAAACAAGGCAAGGATACTCACTATCTGCTACTAATTAGCATTATATTAGAGGGATTAATCAATGCAGTTGGACAAAACAAATCAATTACAGGCATAAGAATTGGTAAAGAAGAAGTAAACCTGTATCTAGTTGCAAATGATGTGATACTATACCAGGAAAATTCTAGAGAATCAATTATAAAACTAACTTAAACAATAAAAGAATTCAATAAGTAGCAGGATAAAAACACAAAAATCAATATCCTTCACTTACACAAAGGATAGACAATTAGAAGACCCAGTGTTATAGAAAACTCCATTTACAGCAATAACAAAGAAGATTAAATACTTAGGAATTAATTTATCACAAATGTGCAAAACCTATATTAGGAAATTTGAAAGCATTCCTAAAAGACACAAAATTATACTTTCTCAAGTGGAAGGACACCCCTTGTTCTTGGATAGAATGATTCAGCACTATAAACAAGTCAGTTCTAAATAAATTTATAAGTTTAACACAATCCTAATAAAAATTACCAATAAGCTTTTTTAAAAATGGAGTTTGACCCATTGATACTAAAGTTCTTATGGAGAAATAAACATACAAGAACAGCCAAAGGGAATTTGGGCCAAGATGGCAGAGTAGAAAGACCCTGAGCTCACCTCCTCTCACAAGCACACCAAAACCACAACTATCTGTAGAACCATCTATGAAAAAGACCAAAACCTATCCGAAAAGATCTTTAACAACTAAGACATAAAGAAGGAACCACAACAAGATGGGCAGGAGGGGCAGACTTCTCATATAATCAAGTCCCATACCCCTAGATGAGTGACCCACAAACTGGAGAATAATTATATTGCAGGGGTTCTCCCACAGGAGAGTTCTGAGCCCCATATCAGGCTCCCCAGCCCAGGGGTCCTGCAATGCTCTGGGAAGATGAGCCACCAAAGCACTTGGCTTTGAAGGCCAATGGGGTTTAATTCCAGGAGTCCCAAAGGGCTGCAGAAAATAGAGACTTCACTTTATTTATCTGATTGCACCAGGTCTTAGTTGTGGCAAGCGGGCTCCTTCATTGCGGCACACGGGCTCCGTAGTTGTGGCATGAGAACTCTTAGTTGCAGCATGCATGTGGGATCTAGTTCCCTGACCAGGGATCGAACCCAGGCCACCTGCATTGGCAGCATGGAGTCGTATCCACTGCACCACCAGGGAAGTCCCAACACCACTTTTAAAGGGCGCACACAAAACCTCATGTGCACCAGGACCCAGGGCAAAAGCAGTAACTTCATAGGAGCCAGGGCCAGAACTACCTGCTGGTCTTGAAGAGTCTCCCAAAGAGGTGGGGGGCAGCTGTGGCTCACCCTGGGGACATAGACACTGGCAGCAGCCATATTTGGGAGCTTTTTCTACCCCATGGAAGCCAGTGCTGGTGGGTGCCATTAGCTCATTAGCACCAAGACCTGGCCCCACCCAACTGCCTGTAGGTACCAGTGCTGGGACAGCTCAAGCCAAATAACTAACTGGGTGGGGACACAGCCCCACCCATCAGCAGATAGGCTGCCTAAAGACTTCCTGAGCTCACAGCCACCTCTAGACATGGCCCTGCCCACCAGAGGGCCAAGACCCAGCTCCGCCCACCAGCTGGCAGGCACTGGCCTTCCCCTCCAGGAAGCCTGCACTAGCCACTAGACCAGCCTCACCCACCAGGGGACAGATATCAGATGCCAGAAACCCACAATCCCACAGCCTGCAGACCCAGCCAGCCAAAAGCAGGCCAGACCCAACCCTGGGACAAGCTGGGCCCTGGCCCTGCCCACTAGCAGGCCAACACAAGTTTTGGGACACCCCAAACCTCATACCCAATTGTGTCAGGAACTGGCCCCTCCTACCCATCAGTGATCTGACAGCACTCTGGGATCCCTGGACCCTGCAGCCAGTCTCCAGGACCAGCTCTGCCTACCAGTAGTCCAGCACTAACCCCAGGGCCTGGCTTCACCCACCACTGGCAGGGGAGAATAGCTCCTGAGTCTTCTGGACCCTGATTCCTCCCACCAGTGAGCCAGCACTAGCCCCAGGGCCCCCTGGGGTTCTGCAGTCAGCCACCTCATGACCAGGCCCACCAACCAGTGGCATCCACACAAGGCAGGGCCTGGCAACCAATCACACCAGAGGCCGACCAAGCCTACCAGACCACCCAGACAGTCAGCCCACCACAACAGAAGGACCCACGCAGCCCTCTTAGGGGGAATCCCTAGAGCATGCAGCTTGGGTGACGAGAGGGGAGTGTGCTGCAGGGATGCATAGGACTTGTCCTACAGAAGGCCACTTCTCCAAGGTCGAGAAACATAACTAACCTACTACATACATAAAAATGCCAACAGCAACTTAAACAAAATGAGGTGGCAGAGGAACATGTTCCAGATGAAGGAACAAGAAAAAACCCCAGAAAGAACTAAGGGAAGTGGAGATAGGCATTCTACCTGAGAAAGAATTCCGAGTGATGATTGTAAAGATGATTAAAGAACTCGGGATAAGAATGGATGCATAAAACAAGTTAGAAGTTTTCAACAAAGAGTTAGAAAATATAAAGAACAACAAAACAGAGATGAAGAATAACTGAAATGAAAAATACACCAGAAGGAATCAATAGTAGACTAAATGATATTGAGGAACAGATCAGTGAGCTGGAAGACAGAGTAGTGGAAATCACTGCCACTGAACAGAAAAAGAGAAAAAAGAATAAAAAGAAATGAGGACAGTTTTAGAGACCTCTGGGACAACATCAAGCATACTAAAATTCACATTAAGTTCCAGCAGGAGAAGAGAGAGGAAAAGAGCCTGAGAACATATCTGAAAACCTAGTAGCTGAAAAATTCCCTAACCTAGGAAAGGAAACAGTCACCTAAGTCTAGGAAGCGCAGAGTCCCATACAGTAGAACCCAAAGAGGAACACACCAAGACACATTGTAATTAAAATGACAAAAATTAAAGATAAGGAGAGAATATTAAAAGCAGCAAGGGAAAAACAACAAGTAACATACGAGGGAACTCCCAAAAGGCCATCAGCTGATTTTTCAGCAGAAACTCTGCAGGCCAGGAGGGAATGGCACAATATATTCAAAGTGATGAAACAGAAAAACCTACAACCAAGCATACTCTACCCAGCAAGGCTCTCCTTCAGATTTGATGGAGATCAAATGCTTTACAGACAAGCTAAAAAGAGTTCAGCACCACCAAACCAGCTTTACAACAAATGTTAAAGGAACTTCTCTAGGCGAAAAAAGAAAAGGCCACGATTAGAAACAAGAAAATTACAAAATGAAACAGCTCACCAGTAAAGGCAAACATACAGTAAAGGTAGGTAATCATCCACACACAAAGCTAGTAGGGAGGTTAAAGACAAAAGTAATAAAATCATCTATATCCACAATAAGCAGTTAAGGGATACACAAAATAATTACATATAAAATATGATATCAAAAATAGTAATCGTGGGAATTCCCTGGTGGTCTAGTGGTTAGGACTCTGCACTTCTAATGCAGGGGGCACGGGTTCGATCCCTGGCTGGGGAGCTAAGATTCCACAAGCCTTGTGGCCAAAAGAAAAAAAAAAAGTAATCATGAGGGGAGGAGAATACAAATGCAGGGTCTTTAAAATTTATTTGAAATTAAGAGATAAGCAACTTAAAACAATCACACACACACACACACACACATATATAGACTGCTATACAAAAACCTCATGGTATCTGCAAACCAAAAATCTGTGATAGATATACACACAAAAAAAGAAAAAGGAATCCAAACATAATGCTAAAGACAGTCATCAAATCACAAGAGAAGAGAGCAAAAGAAGAAGAAAAGAAGACCTATAAAAACAAATCCAAAGCAACAAAATGGCAATAAGAACATATATATCAATAATTACCTTAAATATAAATGGACTAAATTATCCAACCAAAAGACAGAGTGGCTGAATGGATACAAAAACAAGACCTGTATATATGCTGCAACAAGAGCCTCACTTCAGATCTAGAGACACACACAGACTAAAAGTTAGAGAATGTAAAAAGGTATTCCATGCAAGTGGAAATCAAAAGAAAGTCAGCATAGCAGTAAGTATATCACACAAAATAGACTTTAAAATAAAGGCCGTTACAAAAAAGGACACTACATAATGATCAAGGGATCAATCCAAGAAGATCTAACAATTGTAAATATATATGCACCCAACATAGGAGCACCTAAATATATAAAGCAAATATTTACAAACATAAAAGGAGAAATCGACAGTAACACAGTGACAGTAGAGGACACTAACACCCCACTCACATCAATGGACAGATCAGCCAGACAGAAAATCAATAAGGAAACTGGCCTTAAATGACATGTTAGACCAGACAAACTTAATTGATATACAGAGCATTCCATCCAAAAGCAGCAGAATACACTCTTTTCAAGTGCACACAGAACATGCTCCAGGATAGATCACACGCTAGGCCACAAAACAAGCCTTAGTAAATTTAAGAAAATTGAAATCTTGTCAAGCATCTTTTCTGACCAAAACGCTATGAGACTAGGTATCAACTACAAGAAAAAAACTGCAAAAAACACAAACACATGGAGGCTAAACAATATGCTACTAAACAACCAGTGGCTAACTGAAGAAATCAAAGAGGAAATAAATACGTAGAGACAAATGACAATGAAAACACAACAATCCAAAACCTAAGGGACGCAGCAAAAGCAGTTCTAAGAAGGAAGTTTATAGCAATACAATCTTACCTCAGGAAACAAGTAAAATCTCAAATAAACAAGCTAACCTTACACTTAAAGCAACTAGAGAAAGAAGAACAAACAAAACCCAAATTTAGTAGCAGGAAAGAAATCATAAACATCAGAGCAGAAATAAATGAAACAGAGACTAAAAAATAATAGAAAAGATCAATGAAAGTGAAAGCTGGCTCTCTGAAAAGACAAACAAAATTGACAAACCTTTAGCCAGACTCATCAAGAAAAAATGGGAGAGGGCCCATATCAATAAAATCAAAATTAAAAAGGAGAAGTTACAATCAACACCACAGAAATGCAAAGGATCATAAGAGACTACTATGAACAACTATATGCCAATAAAATGGACAACCTAGAAGAAATGGACAAACTCTTAGAAAGGTACACTATCCCAAGACTGAACCAGGAAGGAATAGAAAATATGAACAGACCAATTACCAGTAATGAAATTGAATCAGTAATTTAAAAACTCCCAAAAAACAAAAGTCCAGGACCAGATGGCTTCCCACGTGAACTCTACCAAACATTTAGAGAAGAGTTAAGACCCATGCTTCTCAAACTATTCCAAAAAACTGCAAGGGAAGGAGCACTTCCCAACTCATTCTATGAGGCCAGCATCACCCTGATACCAAAACCAGACAAAGATATCATGAAAAAAGAAAATTACAGGCCAATATCACTGATGAACATAGATGCAAAAATCCTCAATAAAATGTTAGCAAACCAAATCCAACACTACATTAAAAAGATCATACACCATGATCAAGTGGGATTTATCCGAGGGATGCAAGGATTTTTCAATATCTCCAAATCAATCATTGCAACACACTACATTAACAAATTGAAGAATAAAAGCCATATGATCATCCCAATAGATGCAGAAAAATCTTCTGATAAAGTTCAACATCCATTTATGATAAAAAAAAAAAAACTTCTCCAGAAAGTGGGCATAGAGGGAATATAACTCAACATAATAAAGGCCATACATGACAAACCCACAGCTAACATCGTACTCAGTGGTGAAAAGCTGAAAGCATTTCCTCTAAGATAAGGAACAAGACAAGGACGTTCACTCTTGCCACTTTTATTCAACATAGTTTTGGAAATACTAGCCATAGCAATCAGACAGGAAGAAGGAATTCAAATTGGAAAGGAAGAAGTAAAACTGTCACTGTTTGCAGATGACATGATACTATACATAGAAAATCCTAAAGATGCCACCAGAGAAGTACTGGAGCTCATCGACGAATTCGGTACAAAATTAAAGTACAGAAATCTGTTGCATTTCTATACACTAATAACGAACTATCAGAAAGAGAAATAAAGGAAACAATCCCACTTACCACTGCATCAAAAGGAATAAAATAACTAGGAGTAAACCTACCTAAGGAGGTAAAAGACCTGTACTTGGAAAACTGGAAGGCACTGATGAAAGAAATTGAAGACAACACAAACAGATGGAAAGATATAACATGTTTAGATTGGAAAAAGTGATATTGTTAAAAGGACCATACTACTGAAGGCAATCTACAGATTCACTGCAATCCCTATCAAAATACCAGTGGCATTTTTCAAAAAACTAGAAAAAATAATTTTAAGATTTATATGGAAACACAAAAGACCCTGGATAGTCAAAACAATCTTGAGAAAGAAGAACAGAGCTGGAGGAACCATGTTCTCAGACTTCAGACTATACTACAAGGCTGCAGTCATCAAAACAATGTGGTACTGGCACAAAAACAGACACACAGATCAAAGAAACAGAACAGACAGCCCAGAAATAAACCCACACACTTATGATCAGTTAATCTATGACAAAGGAGGCAAAAATATACAATGGAGAAAAGACAGTCTCTTCAGGAAGTGGTGCTGAGAAACCTGGACAGCTACATGTAAAAGAATGAAATTAGGGGGCTTCCCTGGTGGCGCAGTGGTTGAGAGGCCGCCTGCTGATGCAGGGGACACGGGTTCGTGCCCTGGTCCGGGAAGATCCCACATGCCGTGGAGCAGCTAGGCCCGTGAGCCATGGCCGCTGAGCCTGCGCGTGTGGAGCCTGTGCTCCGCAACGGGAGAGGCCACAACAGTGAGAGGCCCGCGTACCGCAAAAAAAAAAAAAAAAAAAAAGAATGAAATTAGAACATTCTCTAACATCATATACAAAAATAAACTCAAAATGGATTCAAGATCTAAATGTAAGACCAGATACTATAAAACTCCTAGAGGAAAACACGGGCAGAACAGTCTTTGACATAAATCACAGCAATATATTTTTTGATCCATCTCCTAAAGCAAAGGAAACAAAAGCAAAAATAAACAAATGGGACCTAATTAAACTTAAAAGCTTTTGCACAGCAAAGGAAGCCATCAACAAAATGAAAAGATAACCTACTGAATGGGAAATGATTACTTACAAATGATAATGACCAATAAGGGGTTAATATCTAACAACTATAAACAGCTCATACAACTCAACATCAAAAAGCAAACAACCTGATTACCAAATGGGTGGAAAACCTGAATAGACATTTTTCCAAGAGGAAATGCAGATGGCCAACAGGCACATGAAAAGATGCTCAACGTCACTAATTATTAGAGAAATGGAAGTCAAAACTACAATGAGGTATCACCTCACACCGATAAGAATGCTATCATGAAAAAGTCTACAAATAATAAATGCAGGAGAGGGTGTGGAGAAAAGGGAACCCTCATACACTGTTGGTGGGGATGTAAATTGGTGCAGCCTCTGTGGAAAAACAGTATGGAGATTTCTCTAAAAACTAAAAGTAGAACTACCATATGACCCAGCAATTCCACTCCTGGGTATATATCCAAAAAATCCATAAACACTAATTCAGAAAGATACACACACCCCAGTATTCATAGCAGCATTATTTACAACTGCCAAGATATGGAAGCAACCCAAATGTCATCAACAGAAGAATGGATAAAGAAGATGTGGTGTACATATATATGTATAATGGAATACTACTAGCCATAAAAAAATGAAATTTTGCTATTTGCAGCAACGTGGATGGACTTGGAAGGCTAAGTGAAATAAGGCAGACAGAGAAGGACAAATACTGTATGATATCACTTATATGTGGAATGTAAAAAATATTAATACAACAAACTAGTGAATAAAACAAAAAAAGAAGCAGACTCCGAGACAGAGAGATCAAACTAGTGGTTACCATGGGGAAAGGGGAGGGGGGAGGGGTAATATAGAGGTGGGTGGAAAAAAAAGGTTATTATGGGATTATATGAAATCATGTGTATGAAACTTTTGAAAACTGTAAACCTCTATAGTATTTTAAGACTCATTCAATTAAAAAAATAGTCTATTAAATTTAAAAAAATAGCCAGAAAAACACTGAAAAAGGAAACACATAAGGGGGGATTAGCCCTAACAGATATTAAAATATTTTTTAAAGCCTTTATAATTACAACCGTGTGGTACTGGCACAAATACACCAGCAGGACAGAATACAAAGGCCAGAAACGGACCCAAGTATATATGAAAACATCTGGTAACTGTGGTATCTCTAAACACTGAGTCAAAAAGATGGAGGGGTGTTTTTTTGTTTTGTTTTTTCTGTTTATTGTTTGCGGGATGTGGG
Organism: Stenella coeruleoalba; assembly: GCF_951394435.1. NCBI lineage: Eukaryota > Metazoa > Chordata > Mammalia > Artiodactyla > Delphinidae > Stenella > Stenella coeruleoalba. The sequence goes on from NC_137152.1 coordinate 13,810,427, forward strand.
CCTTTCACTGTTGTGGCTTTTTTTTTTTTTTAATGATGCTGGAACAACTGGGTAGCCACTTGTTGAAGAAAAACATTTTATCAGAGTTTCTCAACCTCGACACTATTGACATTTTGAGTCGGATCATTCTTTGCCGTGGGAGGCCGTCCTGTGCACTGCAGGATGTTTAGCAGCATCCTTGGCCTCTACCCACTAGATGTCAGCATTCTTCCCCCTAGTTTTGACAGCCCAAAATGTCTCCCGACACTGCTACACGTCCCCTGGGGGGACAAAATCGCCCCTGGTTGAGAACCATTTAATTAGAGCCATACTTCACACCATACACAAGATTAAACTCCAAAGGGATCAGAGACCTAAACATTAAAAAATGCAACCATACAAGTACTGAAAGAAAATAGGGGTGAATTATTCTTTGACCTCAGTCTAGGAAATGGCTCTCTAACTCTGACTCAAAATAGAGGCAATAAAAGAGAATATTGATAAATTTGAACATTCAATGTTTCTGCATGCTCAAACACCATTAACAAAGTCAAATGACAACTAAAAACTGAGAGAAAATATGCGCAACATATACCACAGAAAGACTGAATCAGGAAGAAACAGAAAATATGAACAGACCAATCACAAGCATTGAAATTGAAACTGTGATTAAAAATCTTCCAACAGGGCTTCCCTGGTGGCACAGTGGTTGAGAGTCCGCCTGCCGATGCAGGGGACACGGGTTTGTGCCCCAGTCTGGGAAGATCCCACATGCCGCGGAGCGGCTGGGCCCGGGAGCCATGGCCACTGAGCCTGCGCGTCCGGAGCCTGTGCTCCGTAATGGGAGAGGCCACAACAGTGAGAGGTCCACGTACCAAAAAAAAAAAAAAAAAATCTTCCAACAAACAAAAGCCCAGGACCAGATGGCTTCACAGGTGAATTCTATCAAACATTTAAAGAAGACCTAACATCTATCCTTCTCAAACTCTTCCAAAATATAGCAGAGGGAGGAACACGCCCAAACTCATTCTACGAGGCCACCATCACCCTGATACCAAAACCAGACAAAGATGTCACAAAGAAAGAAAACTACAGGCCAAAATCACTGATGAACATAGATGCAAAAATCCTCAACAGAATACTAGCAAACAGAATCCAACAGCACATTAAAAGGATCATACACCACGGTCAAGTGGGGTTTATTCCAGGAATGCAAGGATTCTTCAGTATACGCAAATCAATCAACGTGATACACCATATTAAAAAACTGAAGGGCAGAACCATATGGTCATCTCAACAGATGCAGAGAAAGCTTTCGACAAAATTCAACACCCACTTATGATAAAAACCCTGCAGAAAGTAGGCATAGAGGGAACTTTCCTCAACATAATAAAGGCCATATATGACAAACCCACAGCCAACATCGTCCTCAATGGTGAAAAACTGAAACCATTTCCACTAAGATCAGGAACAAGACAAGGTTGCCCACTCTCACCACTCTTATTCAACACAGTTTTGGAAGTTTCAGCCACAGCAATCAGAGAAGAAAAAGAAATAAAAGGAATCCAAATCGGAAAAGAAGAAGCAAAGCTGTCACTGTTTGCAGATGACATGATACTATACATAGAGAATCCTAAAGATGCTACCAGAAAACTACTAGAGCTAATCAATGAATTTGGTAAAGTTGCAGGATACAAAATTAATGCACAGAAATCTCTGGCATTCCTATACACTAATGATGAAAAACCTGAAAGTGAAATTAAGAAAACACTCCCATTTACCATTGCAACAAAAAGAATAAAATATATAGGAATAAACCTACCTAAGGAGACAAAAGACCTGTGTGCAGAAAATTATAAGATGCTGATGAAAGAAATTAAAGATGATACAAATAGATGGAGAGATATACCATGCTCTTGGACTGGAAGAATCAACATTGTGAAAATGACTCTACTACACAAAGCAAACTACAGATTCAATGCAATCCCTATCAAACTACCACTGGCATTTTTCACAGAACTAGGACAAAAAATTTCACAATTTGTATGGAAACACAAAAGACCCCGAATAGCCAAAGCAATCTTGAGAACGAAAAATGGAGCTGGAGGAATCAGGCTCCCTGACTTCAGACTATACTACAAAGCTACAGTAATCAAGACAGTATGGTACTGGCACAAAAACAGAAATATAGATCAGGGCTTCCCTGGTGGCGCAGTGGTTGAGAGTCCGCCTGACGATGCAGGGGACACGGGTTCGTGCCCCGGTCCGGGAAGATCCCACGTGCCGTGGAGCGGCTAGGCCCGTGAGCCATGGCCGCTGAGCCTGCGCGTCCGGAGCCTGTGCTCCGCAACGGGAGAGCCCACAACAGTGAGAGGCCCATATACCACAAAAAAAAAAAAAAAAAGAAAAAAAAAGAAATATAGATCAATGGAACAGGATAGAAAGCCCAGAGATAAACCCACGCACATATGGTCACCTTATCTTTGATAAAGGAGGCAAGAATATACAGTGGAGAAAAGACAGCCTCTTCAATAAGTGGTGCTGGGAAAACTGGACAGGTACATGTAAAAAGTATGAGATTAGAACACTCCCTAACACCATACACAAAAATAAACTCAAAATGGATTAAAGACCTAAATGCAAGGCCAGACACTATCAAACTCTTAGAGGAAAACATAGGCAGAACACTCTATGACATAAATCACAGCAAGATCCTTTCTGACCCACCTCCTAGAGAAATGGAAATAAAAACAAAAATAAACAAATGGGACCTAATGAAACTTCAAAGCTTTTGCACAGCAAAGGAAACCATAAACAAGACCAAAAGACAACCCTCAGAATGGGAGGAAATATGTGCAAATGAAGCAACTGACAAAGGGTTAATCTCCAAAATTTAATAGCAGCTCATGCAGCTCAATATCAAAAAACCAAACAACCCAATCCAAAAATGGGCAGAAGACCTAAATAGACATTTCTCCAAAGAAGATACACAGACTGCCAACAAACACATGAAAGGATGCTCAACATCACTAATCATTAGAGAAATGCAAATCAAAACTACAATGAGATATCACCTCACACCGGTCAGAATGGCCATCATCAAAAAATCTACAAACAATAAATGCCGGAGAGGGTGTGGAGAAAAGGGAACACTCTTGCACTGCTGGTGGGAATGTAAATTGATACAGCCACTATGGAGAACAGTATGGAGGTTCCTTAAAAATGTAAAAATAGAACTACCATACGACCCAGCAATCCCACTACTGGGCATATACCCTGAGAAAACCATAATTCAAAAAGAGTCATGTACCACAATGTTCATTGCACCTCTGTTTACAATAGCCAGGACATGGAAGCAACCTAAGTGTCCATCATCGGATGAATGGATAAAGAAGATGTGGCACATATATACAATGGAATACTACTCAGCCATAAAAAGAAACAAAATTGAGTTATTTGTAGTGAGGTAGATGGACCTAGAGTCTGTCATATAGAGTGAAGTAAGTCAGAAACAGAAAAACAAATACTGTATGCTAACACATATATATGGAATCTAAGAAAAAAAAAGTCATGAAGAACCTCGGGGTAAGACGGGAATGGAGACGCAGACCTACTAGAGAATGGACTTGAGGATGTGGGGAGGGGGAAGGGTAGGCTGTGACAAAGTGAGAGCGTGGCATGGACATATATACACTACCAAACGTAGAACAGATAGCTAGTGGGAAGCAGCCGCATAGCACAGGGAGATCAGCTCGGTGCTTTGTGACCACCTAGAGGGGTGGGATAGGGAGGGTGGGAGGGAGGGAGACGCAAGAGGGAAGAGATACGGGAACATGTGTATATGTATAACTGATTCACTTTGTTATAAAGCAGAAACTAACACACCATTGTAAAGCAATTATACTCCAATAAAGATGTTAAAAAAATAATAAGAAAAACATATACCACAGAAATAAAAGGACTAATATCCCTAATAGATAAATACTTCTTAGAATTCAGGGACAAAGAAAGGAGCCAAAACCTGGTAGAAAAATGGGGGCGGGGGGAGAAGCCTGAACAGACAATCCAGAAAAAACACAAAAATGTTTCTTAAACTTAGGGAAAATTGTTCAAACTCACTCGTAATTAGAGAAATGCAAACAATATAGATACCATTTATCACCTATTAGATTAGGAAAAATTAAACAATATGACAACATTCTATTGGTGAAACTGCGGGAAAAACAGGTACTCACATACAATGCTGGTGGAAATTCAAACTTTTTGGACAACCTCTCTGGAAGGGAATTTGGCAGTATCTAACAAAACTACATATGCACTCACGTTTTGCCCTAGCAATCCCACCAAACCTCACCTCCAATAATACAGAAAGGTTATTCATTGCAGTATTGTTTATGAGATATTGAAAACAACCAAGGTGCCTATACACAGATGGAAGTATTTATCCATTAGTGATTTTAACCCTTTTTCTGTGGTTATGTACATGCAGTGATGGAATAAACTATAGGACATCCACATAATGTAGTACTATGCAGCTGTTAAAAAAATGAGGAAGATTTTTATGAGCTAATAAGGAGTGATTTCCAGGACGTACTCTTAAGTGACAAAGGTAAAGCCCAAAAGAGTGTCTATAGTATGCTACCCTTCATGTTACAGAGAAGGGTATATATGAAGATATGCAGGTATCCACTTATTTAATAGTCAATTCTGCTATAGCACAACATAGCCATCCTTATAAATCTCTACATTATGCAGAACTGCACAATAAAAACCAAAGGGTTTATAGAGAAAACAGAGCACAACACTCAAAAAGCTTCTGTGACACACACACACACACACACACACACACACACACACAGATAGGAACCTAATAAATAAACAGTAGCACAATTTTACACATGTGAAATGGTTAAGAAATACATAATACATGTGTCACTTTCCCTAAAAAAGGCCCTGAAGTTTGCTTGCGGAGTGGGCGTCAAGAGGCGGGGTAGATGCAGGGGTACCTGAAATCAGAAGGCAGGCTGTAATAGCAGATGTGGACAGGGGTGGCTGCTAAGACACGGGGTGAATCGAGGGGGCACAGAGGTGTTTGAGGTGTGTGTATTTTGTGTGTTTTTACACAGCTCAGGTCAGCTGGGTGCAGTTTCTGCATTCACCTCGAGTTTCTCATATGTGAAATTGTGCCTTAACACACGCAAAATTCACACTAAGCTCAACTTGTGCTCTAAGATATCAATCACGTTGGAACAAATTCACTTTTTCAAAACAAGAGTTACAGCAGAACTGACTGTATAGGAGAGATAAACCAGAAGCTAATGAGATTGGTTTACCAACAGGGCATAGGTGGGAATGGGGTAGAAAGAATGGGGGATGGCAAGGAGGTAGCAGGGTCAAGGCAGCGTGACACTTCTCTGAGTATATTTTTGGGAAGCTCTAACCCTTAGAACCTAGGGTAATGTTTCACATACCCCCCCCCCCGTAAATAAATAATTAACATCAGCCAGAATGTAAGGAGAATCCAAAGTGGAAAACACGCAGTAACAAATAAACCTAACTATATTACAAGTGAATATCCTAACCACGCTGAAGGAGATGGGGAAGGAAATAGCTAACCTAAGTAACTTTGGAAAGAAGTATTTTTATTTTGTTGTTTTCTTTTAACCACAAATATTTATTGATGGATTGATGAATATAATTTTAAACAGAGCAATAAGACACAGCCATGGATTAAAACAGTGTGCTATACTGCCAAAAGAGGGCAAAGGCATAAACTCGGGAACTTTAAATATTCAAGTCAAAGAGCCTCTGAGGTACTGAATAGAAAATTATCAGACAATCTTCCCTTTTACACAGTTCCTGTGTTACATCACTTGATCCTAAAGTCAGAATGGTACGTCATACAGAATTTCTCATTCATTTATACTTGAGCCATCTCGCCTGGCCACTCCTCTCTCCCCCATTCTTTTCCCTTCCCTTTGCAGTGGTGTTCTTTGGCCATTCCCTTTCTAAAGAATTGCTTCTTCTTAAGCAAGAAAGCAAGCAAGCACGTAGTGAGTCAGAGAATGTCCACCACAGGCAGATACATGCGTGAATGGACTTAGGTGTTAGGATGGCAACAGCCTAATTCAGTGAGGTCTAAACTAAGCTGACTGGCAAAGAAGCTGCCCTGGCTCCTGGCTCGCTGAAAGGTCTACAATTGTACCTCAGGTTGTGCCACCATTGCCAGACCCCGTGTTTCTAAGCGATTAGCAGTGGAGGTAGGAAGCCAATGTAACCAGGCAGCTAATGTGACAATACAGTCAATGCTTTGAACCTCTACTGGGAGCTGACTATGGCTTCTGACATAATCATTGGCCAAGTGCAAAAACCTTCAGGATACTGAGGACGATCTTGAAATCTCTTGGACAGGATGAGTTAGGCATCTCCATAACTCTAATCTTTCTACTTGGAAACGTGAAGTGAAAAACATCCCAGGGCATGCAACACTGAGGTATAAGCCACGCTACAGAGGTGGTAACACAGGAAGCTTTTAGGGTGCCCAGCCTCCTTGTTCAAAGAGCCATGAGGAAGTCCCCAGGCAAATTGTCAGGGCGGCTCTTCTGGTGGCGACAGTGCCCCAAAGCTGACCGGACCAGCAGGCATATGGCTATTTACTGAAGAACCAACCCTGTACTAACAAGAGTAGCCACAGAGTAGCCACCCTACGTGTGCAGAATCAGAGGCCAGAGGTCGAGTGACCTGGGCAAGCCACCTAGAAGGGATGGCTCGACACATTTTAAGAAGAACATTTCCATCCAGTAGCCCTTTGATGACAGAGCAGAGTACAAGGGACCAACAGATGGTCACATTCTTCTGAAGAGAGATGCTCCTGGGGAGAGAACATCCCAGAGGCTCATTTGTGAGCAAAGGGAAATGAAAACTGCCAGACCACAGAACCACCTTGTCAAGTTAGACATATATTTAAGGGGGTGCCTGGTAGAAGAGAGCGGATTTTGAGGTGGAACAAAGAGCACGCAAACTGAAAGGTCTAGTGAATGGGGGGTTGGGGGACAGAGAAACAGGACGCAGAGGACAACTGGGAAAGGCTGAAGGAGCATGCTGAGGCCCAGCGGGAGGGGAAGCAGCATGGCCAGTCGGCATCCGTGAAGGAGCTTGCTCGGGTGCTTCTTGGCCTGAGTCCCTCTCTCGCTTTCTCAGTCTGGATGGATGTGTGGCATTCAGCAGCGTAACTGGGGAACTGGTGAATGGGTGAATGGGCAGTGAAGAGAAATAGACTGGGTGTGCCATTCTGTAATGCCCCGTGTACTGGGAAAAGCCAGTATCCATCTTGATCTCCTCAAGCTCCTCCCTCCACAGTAACGTGGAAGTCTGAGATCCCATCCCCATGCGGGAGCTTCCCGGGGAGCAGCCGCGGCTAAAGCAACCATGTAGATGAAAGACAAAAGGAACTGTACACAAATATTGTACTTTAGTTAGTAAATTTGTTCTTTACAAGAGAAGGAGTTAGAAATTCTGAAACTACTTTTTGTGTGTGCTAGGATTGAACAAATAAATAAACATGTTATGGATAATGACAGTTTGTCACCGTTGGAGAAAGGAGTTAGAAGGAAAGAAAGACATCAAGGATGAATACTGTGGTGTTGGATTAGAATCCAAAGCATCAGTATAAATTCATACATATATTCTCACACACACACACACACATACATGGATATGCAGGTGGGGAGGCACAAGATAAATATGTGCACATGTGCATGTATGAGTATACAGACGTATTTCCTCGCTCTGTCACCTGAGAGTGCCTTAGAAGCAATGACACTCTGGTAACACTGAGCACATCTAGTGCCCAGATCTTGTTTCTAAATACCACTCTCTGATAAGAGAAACCAGGACTCCTTTCCAGGGCTGGCCAGGGAAAACAGAAGATAAGCCTGGAATATCTTGAGAGGCCAGAAAGCAAGAAAGTACTAAAATAAATAATAATAGTGGCATGTCAGAAAGGCACAGGAGGCAACTTGAAGGTGCTCCCGATGGCCAAATCTGGGACAATACAATAATGATAGTAATAGATGATAACACACAGTATAAAAGAACTGTCTATGAGTCTATACTGTCTATAAGTAATTGGGATAAGTAAATGAATACATGGGGGTGGGGTACCTCTTCCTTACAGAAGAATTCTAACTAATAAATGTAGAAATACTGATGGAAATTTTTTTAAATCACTGTTAGCCAAATATGACAGCAAAACTTTTTACAGACAGTAATCATCACAGGATGCTAAAATAGTTGGGTGAAATTATGTTGAGAAACAGGATATTTGCATACTTTCAAAATTTCGCCCCACAAGATACTTGTTGATTACAAACAGAAAATAGTAACTTCAGCTGCAAAAGCCTGGCAGACACGATCTTAACCAAGTGATCAAAGTTAACATCCGCAGTAAAAGGGCACGCCTGTACATGAGCCCCCTGACATCATGCACTGAGGTAACACTTCTGTGGGATTCTCGCTAAAAATGAGTAACCTCAATCTAATCATAAGACAACATCAGACAACTCCAACTTGAAGACCATTCTAGAAAATAATTGGCTAGTACTCTCCAAAAGTATCAAGGTCACGTAAGGCAAAGATTGAGGGACTATCACAAACTGAAGGAGACTAAGGAGATTTGACAACTAAATGCAATGTGAGACCCTGGACTGGATCCTGGACCAGAGAAAGGACATTAGTGGGAAAACCGACAAAATCCAAATAAGGTTAATAGATTAGTTAATAGTATTTATGAATGTTAAGTTCCTGGTTTCAATAAATGTACTATGGTTATGTAAGATGTTAACATTAGGAAAACCTAGATAAGGAGTATGTGGAAACTCTACTATTTTTTTTACAACTTCTCTGTTAAGTATAAAATGATTTCAAAATACAAAGTTAAAAATACATGTAAACTCTTAGCCATGGATATTTCACAATTGGGACTTACACTCCAATGCCTATGATACATATATGGCTTCAGGATAAGGTAGGTTCAACCAGGAAATGCTTAGTTCAGAATTTCTTTACTTTAAATAGCAAAATTTAGAAGACCACAGAAAATCTAATCTCAAATGGTTAGAAGTTGCCATGGTATATGACACTTTGGCCCTTAACGTACCATCATGGCATAGATTCCCATTTCAGAGTGTGGAGTCAGTTTATCATAGCAGTTCACCCTGATCCCCTGCTGAATGGAATGTCCAGCTTATCTGTTCTCATCAGTCAGGGCCCTTGGTCCACGCCCAGATCTGCGAATACGTGGAATATTCACGTGCTCTTGCCCTGCGTAAGCCTAAGGCAGGCATTCCCAAGAGATTATAGCACTCTTTCCCACACAGTCCCCACCGCCCCTACTGATCAGAGTCAGCACTTGAGCTGAACCATCTATTGCTGTGTTCGGCCTGCACTCAGGTCTATGGGGACTCTTGAGGTCTAAGTCCCTGCTTAGATTCTGCTGTCCAGATAGACAGGCATGGAAGTCACCCTTCCTCAAATATGGGAAGAGACTCCAGCAGTCTCACCAGTGTCCTTCTCCAAGCTTCATCAGTGATCCAGGGTAGACTGTCTAATGGTCCCTGTGGTATTAGATAAAGATGCTTGACATGAGATGGAGCCTGATGACAAAAGTTGACCAGGTTCCACAGAAACACTGAGGCCTAAATCCTTATCATCAGGAGTGACAGTTAACTTATTCCGATCGTGTTCACAGTAATATTCTTTGTCAGACTTGATAAAATGAACGAGGAAAGAATATCAGAGATTCTTTGTCATTTCATAGCGTGACAGTAGTCTTCTAACTTATCACACTGTGGCATCCAGGGATATTAAAATAAAAATCTGTCAAATCATACTTTTCTTATTAAGGGGATGCATTTGCAGGACAGGGGACATTCCAACAGCCTTATTCAGAAGTAAATGGAGGTCATCACTCAAATTCGGACCCAGACCCCTTTGGTCATAGTCCAGAGCTATAAACAGTGACGATGTTTACTCTTCCATTTTCTATCGAGAAGAAAAAAATAGGACTTACCAGAAGGCAGCTTCTGAGAAAAACTAAACTAGCTTACAGAAGAATCAGAAGGCTGAGAGTGGAGTTCCGAGCCAGGAGAGATTAAAGACTAGTGCCGGCAGGAGAGGGTATTTCAGTAGTATTTACCTGCCCTAGGATAAAGACCTTCTCACTGCCTCACCCTCTCTCCCATCCCCAGCTCCCTCTTCTCTTATCCAGTCTCTCCCCTCCTTCCCTTTCTCCATGGGTGCACATTAGAGATTTTCAATATTCTAGTGGTTTATAAGAGTTAGGACTAAGAAACGCTACCAAGCCTTTCCTTTGCTATAAAAGAATTATACAGGGCTTCCCTGGTGGCGCAGTGGTTGAGAGTCCGCCTGCCGATGCAGAGGACATGGGTTCGTGCCCCGGTCCAGGAAGATCCCACATGCCGCGGAGCGGCTGGGCCCGTGAGCCATGGCCTGCGCGTCCGGAGCCTGTGCTCCGCAACGGGAGAGGCCACAACAGTGAGAGGCCCGCGTACCGCAAAAAAAAAAAAAAAAATAATAATAATAATAATTATACATACCACAGAGTCCCAGACAAGTCTCGTTTTGCTTTTACAAAATATCTTCATAGTTTTGCAAGCTCTCTCAGAAGCATTCTGTTGTTTTATGACCTTTCTCAGAATGGTACTGGCCATCCAAATTAAGTCTCTCTTGCTTCAGCTTACGTATTTCCCTTTATCTCATCTAGTTTGCTCCTTTAAACCAGTTCAGAAAAATGCTAACTTTGGTATGAGAACCTTTGACATACAAATTCTTCCCTAATACTAAACCTTCTATTTCTCCATTCTGCCTAAAGAAATAATTTCAAATCCTTAGCCCAACTACTCTCCAGCCTCTGTGCAATCTGGTCCTAACTTACCTTTCCAGATGGATTTCCCACAAGTTCTCTGTACACACCCTAGATCTCAGCCAAACCAAACTCCATGTGCTTCTGTAGAAAAATATCCTGCACTCTCAAAACAGTATTGCCACTTGGAATGCCCTTTCCCCTATTATAGCTTCTTATTTATTTCTTCATTTTGAGAAAAAAAAATTAACCCAACACCTACTATTAATAAGTACTGGAAGGATACAAAAATGAATGAGACATAATCTCTGCCATCCAGAGTACATGACTACTAGAGGAAATTATGTGGTATTGAGTATCAGGTGTTAAGACCTAACTGGTGTGGGGTGTTAGAATGGGGTCAATGTTAGGATTAAACTTCATGGAAAAGGTAGCATTTGCGAAGACCCTGAAGGATGGGGTCGAATCCTGAAAAAGATTGCAGGCCGAGGAAACCATGAGAGCAAGCACACAGAGGCGGGAGAAAATGGAGCGTATATACAGAAATTCAGATACTTTGGTTGGGCTGCAGTGCTTCAATAGACCAGATCTTGAAGGATCTTGAATGTCAGACTAAAATGTTTGAATTTATTCCATACGCAGAGGAAATTATTGAAGGGTTCTGAGCACACAAATAACATGATCAGAAAGAGCAATGCTTTATGAAGGTACGAGGCTGTGTGTGTACAGGATTAATTTCCTCCATTTCTAGTATGGTATTTCTTCATGGTATACTAGGGAGAGAAAAGCCTGACTTGAGTTTCAAATATAGGATTGCAGGAGTGGGGATGCCTATCACACCCTCCATTTAACTCACCCGTCTGGTCTTTGCAGCAGGTAGACAGATCCGGGAAACTGGCCATAAGTAGTTTGTGACTCTGTAGCTGCTATTCCAATATGGTATTTTTCTTAGAGTAAATCAGCACAGCACCTAGCATGTGGAACACAGCTACTGACCCTAGCAAATACTTTTTCCCTCTATACCCATTTTCAAGGGTCATCAGAAGCAATTTGCTTTTGGCACTATGTCAGCTCTCCTGCTCTCTGCCATAAACTGCAGAGATCATTATCATCTTGACACCCCACGGAACATCACACTTGTTCATGTTTTCCTCCCTTGACTGAGGAACTGGAAGTAGCAAGCACCTCAGATGCCTCAGACACAAGCAAGCCAGGGGCAAAAGCCTGGTACTTCATCAGTCAAGGTCCAGTCAGGAAAACAGAAACCACACCAGTTATTTTAAAAGAGAGAATTCAATACAGTGAAGGCATTATAAGACTGACATGGCAAATGGGAAACTGAGGTGACACAGATATAGTGACTGCAGAAAGCAGCTGACACTCCGAGGGCAGAACCTAAGAAGGAGCAGCTGGTGCGGAAATGTTTGCAGAGTCCCAGCAGTAACAGTGCAGAGTATGGAAGAATAGATTTGCAGCTGACAGACAACAGCTTAATAGCCAGCACAATAGCTAAGGAAAGAATTACCCAATGAGTCTGGTTCATATTAAATATTGTGAGAAATAAAGAAAATTCCCTATTGCAGACTTTAGCTTTGGAATTCTTTCTTTCTTTTTAAAACATTAGCCTGACTGTGGAACAGCCAATAAAATTACTTGTTTGTACACATCATTACAGAACATTCTCAGGTTGACATTCTCTTGCATGCCTGAGACATTTCATTGTTCAGAGTATAAGCAGACAATGGAATACTACTTGCAATAAAAAGGAACGAATTACTGATACACACAAAAAAGGATGGATCTCAAAGGCATTATGCTGAGTGAAAGAAGCCAGTCTCAAAAGGTATGATTCCATTTATATGACACTTTCAAAAAGACAAAACCATAGTGATGGAGGACAGACTAGGGGTTGCCACAGGTAGGAGGAGGGGGAGACTGTGACCAGAAAGGGATAGCACGAGGGACTCTGCTGGGATAATGGAAATGTTCTGAATCCTGACTGTGGTAGGGTTACAGGAGTCTATGCATGTGATAACATTCATAGAGCTGTACTCAAAAAGGAGTCAATTAAAAAAATGAAAAAAACAGGGGGAAGGTAAAGAAGGAGCATGCATGGCTTGTGTGCGAGGAAGTATCGCCTTTTTGTTTTTGTTTTTTAAATCTGCTGTGGTAAGGTCAAGTATGACTCCACGGAGCTTTTGCCACATCTGGCCTGAGTTACAAGGGGAAAGTGTCCCTTGGCGTGAGACCGGATGTTCAATAGCTCTTCGGTTACCGCACACCTCGGAGACCCCAGCTGAGGGCAAGGCACAGAGGGTGAGGGAGGAACCTCCCTACGCCTCTGGTCTGTTCTGGGACTCACACTGCCAGCTCCTATGATCTAGGGGAGGGTATTTGTGCTGTTTGCAGCAGTTCAAAGCCTCCTTCTGCCCTGCACTTCAAAGCCTGGCCTGCTTTTCCCCCACTCATGGCTTTTATTTGGTGCTAGCGACCTTTGAGGATTGACGCTGAGTGGACCTTGGCAGTGACCCCACTAATTGGCAAAGCTGGCCACAGGGGATGAATAAGATACTCACTGGCAGCAACATCACAGTGACTGCGGTCCAGTGAGCCTTGTTTTGTGTTCTTGGCAGTCCAGAGCAGTTCCCATGAATAAACAACTGAGCGGCGGTGGGAAGTGTGCTTCCTCCCAGCCTGCCTGTAGTCCTCTTTTCCATTCGCATGGAGACTACTTTCCACACAGGCTTCAAAATGCAATTTTGCTGTGCTCTGCACATTTAAATTACTTCGTTAATAGAATGCCGTTAAACAAAGGGTTGCTGAACTTTGAAATACATACAATCATTTTGCATTCCATCACCCTAAGAATTTTTGTTCAATTCCAGCTGAGATCAAAAGGAGGGAGATTCTCTGCAGTTCCAGTCTTTCAGAAAGCCTCTCTTAGGGTGAAAACTGCACCACTGCCATTGCCACCGCTGTTCAAGCTCTGCTCAGTAGGGGCAGATCTCTCTCTCATACACAAAATGTCTATCAATCTATCAACAGAATGGGATTCAAAAGTGAATGAGCACGGTACTCTTTTGTGTGTGGCTTCTTTCGTTCCACATGATTTTTTTGAGGTCAATGTTATACGTATCAATGGCAGGTTCTTGTTTATTACTGTGTAGTATTCCATGGTATGAATACAGTAGTCCACAACTTGTTTATCCTTTCTGCTGTTGGTGGATATTTCTAGTTAGGGCTTTCTTTTTGCGGGGGGGGGGGGGGAGGCTTTTATGAATAAACTTGCTGTAAATATTTTTGTGAAAGGCTTTTTGTGGACATACTCATATTTCTTACTTCCGTATACCTAAGAGGGAATTTAAAGGTAGACATATGTTCTATTGATACAAATAATAAATGCTGGAGAGAATGTGGAGAAAAGGGAACCCTCCTACACTGTTGGTGGGAATGTAAATTGATGCAGCCACTATGGAGAACAGTATGGAGGTTCCTCAGAAAACTAAAAATAGAGCTACCATATGATCCAGCAATCCTACTCCTGGGCATATATCTGAAGAAAACTCTAATTCAAAAAGATACTTGCACCCCAATGTTTATAGCAGCACTATTCACAATAGCCAAGACATGGAAACAACCTAAGTGTCCATCAACAGATGAATGGATAAAGAAGATGTGGCACATATATACAATGGAATATTACTCAGCCATAGAAAGAAACAAAACTGAGTTATCTGTAGTGAGGTGGATGGACCAAGAGTCTGTCATACAGAGTGAAGTAAGTCAGAAAGAGAAAAACAAATACCGTATGCTAACACATATATGTAGAATCTAACAAAAAAAATGGTTCTCGTGAACCTAGGGACAGGGCAGGAATAAAGATGCAGACGTAGAGAATGGGCTTGCAGACACGGGGAGGGGGAAGGGTAAGCTGGGACGAAGTGAGAGAGTGGCATGGACATATGTACACTACCAAACGTAAAATAGATAGCTAGTGGGAAGCAGCCGCATAGCACAGGGAGATCAGCTCAGTGCTTTGTGACCACCCAGAGGGGTGGGATACGGAGGGTGGGAAGGGGGGAGATGCAAGAGGGAGGGGATATGGGGGTATATGTATACGTATAGCTGATTCACTGTGTTATACAGCAGAAACTAACACAACACTGTAAAGCAATTATACGCCAATAAAGATGTTTTAATAAATAAATAAATAAAAGAAATAAAGGGATGACTTGGAAAAGCAGACATGACAATGATAAGGCCATTTTTCCCAGTCCTGAATATTTGTGTATTTTAGCACTTTAAATAGATATTAGTGTATACAGTGGTTAAAAGAAGAACTCAGTAGGCACCTGTTCTCAAATATCTTCCTCTTAGCCTACAACCACTGTCCAGAATTCTGCTTGAGATTTATTCCTTTGGGTTTATCACCAGGAGTTCTCAGCACGTTGATGTGAGCTCATCTGCAGGCTTCTTTCCAGCCTCGCAACTGGCTGGGAGAGTGGCGTGAAGGGTTTGGGCACGTGGGGTGCTGCATTCAGGCCCTCTGGGGAAGAGTGAAGGCCTTGCTTTGCCTGGGAAAGAGTGGTGACAAAGGAGGAACCAGGAAAGGGACAGGGAAAGCCTAGGATGGGCCCTAAACTTTGACTTCCCTCATCGTTTTGTTTTCCCCATGGTTGTACACTTTGGTGAAGGTTGGAGTTGAGAAGAAAGGAAAGGGAGAAGCACAGTAGGAGTTTAACGTGATGTTATTGAACATGTTTGGAAGATAGGAGCCCAGTGTGAGCCAGTAGGAGACTCTGGGACATTCTCAAGGGAATAACAGTGCTATGTAATTGTAGCAGCAAGAGCGATATGTGAAGAAGGTATTGCCAGACTCTTTTAAGCCTTCCAGAAAGATCAAAGCACTTCATATTTATGTACAACACATACACACACTCCAGTGAAGAAAAATCTGAGGCAGCCAAGTTCCCCTCTATCTCACAGACAGGCCATAATACGTGCAGAAATGCAAAGACTCGGTCTAAGGACAACAAGCCCCAGGGTAGAATGAGAATAAGATCTCAGCTCACCTACTAGGAACCCAGCATGGCTTGCAGTGGACATCTTCGCTCTAAGGTTTTACTCCTGTATTCCAGTGTGCCACGGCATCCGTTCTCTAGTAAACAATTCTCATGTTTAAGACAGCATGATAGTAATAAATCAGCTCGGAAAGTCTACTGCTATAAATGCCATGTGGTATCGGTTAGATCACAAACCAAAGCCAATTTTTCAAAACACTTCCTGCTGGAATTACCACAACATTTTAACAGATGTCTTTTGGAAAGTTCTGAAGCAAAACAAGCCCCCATCAGAGTATGAAATAAAACCGAAAAGAAAGTAAACTGTGGACGGATTATTTTTTTTCTTTCGGCAGTAAGAGAAAGACTGGAGAAAGTCTTGAGATCTTTGGAGAAATACTTGTTCATAGCCACAAAAGTGGAGAAATTAACTTTTCTCTCACACACACACCACAAGGAGAAACTGGGGTTTGGAAAATATTCCTTCATCATTCACCAAAGAAATTTCTTTGACAGCTTTGAGTATAATGTCTGTTATTTCTTGTTCCGAACACTGGTTATAACTCCAGCTTTTGTTGAAGGAGTTCCATAGGAAGCTAGGGTAACAATTTGAGGCTATAACTAATGGGGCCAGCAGGGACAGAAATGCAGTGAAAGCATCAAAGAAGCATCTTTTGTCAGGGACAAGATGACTGGTGGTGGCTGATTCTAAAATGGTGCAGTACGGAGTCTGAGGCCTCTCAAAATCAGTGGGAGGGCCAGAGTGGAAGCCTGGAAAAGGAAGGAGATATTTCTTTTTGCACCTTTCTTCAATGTTTTGTTATGAAAAGTTTCATGAAAAGTACAGAAAAGTCAAAAGAACCATACAGTGAACACGCATATAACTCATGAAGGTGATATTAGTTTTCATCTGACAATTTGTTTATACTGGGGCTGATTCTGACCCTCATCAAAGAAGTGCTTTCGAATGAATGAATGAGTGGTCTAACAATCTTGCCACACACTTATTCTGGGGAAGCCAATGTTGCTCACTGCTACTCGTGCATGGAGTAATAATTCCAAAAGCAGATTTCCCCATGGGTCTGCTTCTGTCATCTGCTGTTTTGGATGCTTCTTGTTCATGCTGATTTGTCTCCTCCTTGCCTTGTTATCTTTGACTTTGTGCTGGATGTTATACTGAAAAATTGTATGTAGAAATAATTTGACAGCTTCTTTATAGAAGATTTTTGTTTGCTTATGCCAGGCACACGGGGGTGTTAGCAGTACAACAAATATTTACTGAGTATTACTGAGGCAGTAGGAATACAGTTATGAACAAGAAATGGTTCCTGCCCTTACAAGTCTTAGTCTGAAATAAGCAACAGGATTAATTTAAATAGAGCCTTTAAAGAATAATTTAGTTCACACAAGTTTGATCAGCATGTAGCTTTTCCTAACCTTATCCATCTACGTTAAGGAATAGCATGCTGGGCCATGCAGAGATACCCCAAGGTAGCAGTTCTCTTGCAGTTTTATTTCTTAGATAATTTAAGAAAAAACTGTATGAACTGACTATTGTATTTGCCATATAAAAACCTAATCAGAAATAATCAGAATGATTTTATTTCCTTTGACCAAATACCCAGGAAAGAGGATGCTTTAAAACACTTCGCTAGGGACTTCCCTTGTGGTGCAGTGGTTAAGAATCCGCCTGCCAATGCAGGGGACACCGGTTCGAGCCCTGGTCCCGGAAGATCCCACATGCCGCAGAGCAACTAAGCCCATGCGCCACAACTACTGAAGCCCACACACCTAGAGCCCGTGCTCCGCAACAAGAGAAGCCACCGCAATGAGAAGCCCGCACGCTGCAACGAAGAGTAGCCCCCGCTTGCCGCAACTAGAGAAAGCCTGCGCGCAGCAACGAAGACCCAATGCAGCCAAAAATAAATAAATAAATGAACAAATAAATAAAAATAAATGTATATTAAAAAAACACTACACTAAGGCAGTTACTAATTCATGGCAAGAATAAAACCATAGCTCACGTGAATATTATAAACTTAAATACTCTACACAGACAGACCATCTGCAGGGGCTTGAGTGCTTGTGTCTAGGTGGTGGAACCAAAGAACACAATCCTTCCACACACGAGCTCAAGAGTACCTAGTTTCAGCCCTCACAAGCTGGAGGTTGGAGCTACTATCAAAAGAGTGGATTGTACACCTGAAAACTAACACAATATTGTAAATACTTCCATTTAAAAATTAAATTTTAAAGAAGAGTGGAGACGCTGATTAGCTGAGAAGGAATCTTCTGTGGAGTGTAACCCACGCAGACCTTGATTTAATGATGGTGACCAAAACTGAATGGTCTGAGCTCTCTCTCTGGACTTGCCGTCCTTAGTCATTTCCAGGTGTTACCTCATGTTTGTTTAATGGGATGGGGGCGTTTCTCAAACAGATGAGAAATAAAAACCATGCCTCATCCCTCACTCCTGGAAAAAATACTCAACAGGAAAGCTGACTAAGGAGATTTAAGACAAACTACCAAAATTACTATATTAACATCACTAATATATTTTCTGCCTTGCAGTTTCCTCCTGTGTAATTTTTTGAAATCCTTTCATGAGACACCTTTTGTTTCTTGGAAACAGGTTCGATTTCCATGTAGGCTTTGCATTCAGGTTCCTTTTCCTACTTCCATGAGTTCTCTATTTTGCACACTATAGCGTCTTACTCGAGACCTGCACATCACTACCTATGACTGATTCTTATGACAGAGCCAAGTTAGTCTCTGGCCACATATACCACATCTGTCAAAATGATCGCTTTCAACGTGGGAGCCACAGACCCTATGAAATTATCTTCTTAAATACGATCTAGATCAAAGTTAACTGGGCCTGAGGAGATGGCATTTGCTTTGCTTAAAAGTTAATGAGCAACCCTGTCAGTTAAAATTTAGAAACGTAGAACAGAATTAGACCTTGAGTGTTCCTCCCCCGCCATAGGCTTAAGAAGAACTAGAACTGCATACACCAATGCTAAGCCTCTGATGGAACCGAGCATTCCTTGTGGTTTCCTCTATTTGTTTTCACCTATTTGCACTAAGATGGTAAGTACCCTTGAAGTCCGTGGTGTCTGCTTCCTCCTGAGATCTTGAGCATGACCCTTACTTTATTTGGGTTTCCCATCACTGTTAAGACACACAGAGCTGGTATCATTCAAGTGCACAAATAATTTGTTGAGTTCTTGCAATGAGGAGGCATTTTGCTGACATCATGGAAGACTGAAAGGAAAATTAAATATGGCCCCTGACCTCTAGGAATTCATAATCTAATAGATGAAAAGACACATCCAGGGATAATTCATGTTACAGTAAAGCAATGCTATATGGAAAGTGCTGTACTAGAGGGCTAACTGAATCCAAAGCTGACATGGTTTAGAGTTTAAAAGAGTTTCACTGTCCTTCTCAAGTAGATCCTGCAAAGGGGATTCTGGTTACTAGATTAGTCTCCTAACAGGATTGGCTACATGATTTGTGGGGCCCAGTGCAAAATGAAAATGCAGGACCCATTACTCAACAACTAAGCATTTCAAGACGGTGACAGCACGGAGCCCTTCTGAGCGTGGCGCCCCATGTGGCTACACAGGCCACATGCCCATGAAACCGGCCCTGTCTTCAAGTACAGACTATGAATATGAGGAAGGGGCACATTTGGAGCAGTCCAGAGGAGGAAATAATACACAAGAAAGTTTCTTCCGAAGAGTTCAGAGGAAAATAAACTCACTCTAAGAAGATAATTTGGTCTTTCCCAAATTAGCAAATGGCACTGGGATCTAAAAGATACAAAGTTACAATTTACAAAGACAATTTCACAGATATTTTACAGCTACATGGTAAGGATAATAGTAATAGGAACAGTAGCTGACACTAACCCACAGAGCTTCTTAAGTGCCCAGATTCTTCTAAGCCTATTATTTATATTTACTCATTTAATCCTCAAAATGGCCCTGGAAGGTAGATACTATTCTTTTCCTATCTTAAGGACAAGAAAACTGACCTTAGAGCCCCTGGTCACACAGCAAATAAGTGGTAGAAGCAGGATTCAAACTCAGTCTAGCTCCAGAATCTGTGCTCTTAACCATAACCACTACTTATGCTACTTCTCATAAAACCAAGACGCATTCTGAAGGAAGGAAGGGAGTGACCCCAATGTATTCATTCATTAATATCATAGATTTGACTTAACCAGATACTGTGTGTTGTGTGCATGTTTTTAATTTTTTCTTTTTTTGCATTTCATGTTCATAGTTTAACAGCACCCGTTCGCCCTCCCCCACTGAATGTTGCCACATGACCCCATGGAGTAGAAAGGTACTGGTTCTGAGAACGTTCCGTCACAGCCTATCCCATTCTCTCTATACACTTTCACTTTCTTCTCTCTTTCTTTATGGCAAACTGTGTTGTTTCTAACTAACTAACAGGTATTCTTTTAAATCAATTTAAAGAGCGGTATTTTCCTAACTTGAATTAAATAAAATATAAAGTAGACAGTAATATCATTGGCTTTTACATCCCCCCCTCCTCCAAGCTGCAATTAAGGCTTTGTTCAAGGCGTCACCTAACACCATCCCTGGACTCTGCAGTTTGGAGAAAAGAAATTTCAACTTGCCCTATATTTGTTAGAACTGTAAAGGTTCAGCTTCTCAAAGCAAAAGAGAACAGTACAAAAGGATTCGCCGTCAGCCAATTGTCCCTGTCACCATTAAATAAAAAGTGCTTTTGGCTGCCGGCCAGAGCCTGCAGTCAGGTCACTATTCTTTCTTTGTTTCCCAGTCCATTGTTATTCAAGGAAGGAATCGCTGACAAAATGTGGACTGTGGTGTGTGTCGGGGGGCAGGGGGTTCTCTCCAGCTCCTGCTCTCTCCCCCTCTCTGTCTCTCGGCACACACCAAACCTTTTTGTTTCCTTTTTGGAAGTTACCTAGGAAACAAAGTCTTTTGTGCTCCAACTTTATTTGAGCTATTTGCTTTGCTGGGAATCTGCACAAAAGCTGAAGAGAGAAAGAAGGTTGCAATGTTGTACTAAAAATGTTCATGGCGAACACCTTTTTCTCAAGGGGGGTAATCATATCCTGTTGGGTGTGCTGGGGGGCTTTGCAGGTACCTCTGACAAGGTAAGCAAATGCTGGGGGTTAGTTTAAAACAAGTGGCTCTGGAATCTTCTCTTTAAGGGGACTTTGACAATACGTGAAATCCTGAGTCAACAGGGCACGATGCCTCCAAATGTAAGAATGAGAATTTTTTTTTAATGATCCTGATTTTAGGACAATATTATTAAAACCTAACTGGAATAAGAGGGAAAAATGCTTATTTTACACTAACAGCCACCTCCCAACAAATTGTGGGAAGAAATAAAACTAGGTTCAGCAGCAAAAACTAAGTCTTTTAATAATCTGGTTTAGAAACCCAGCCCTGAAATCAAACTTGGGATGGAGCCTTTTTAATAATCTGGGCTAGGAGCCCAACCCTGAAATCAAAGTTAGACAGTATTAAAATCGATCAAAGGTTTGGATGGAGAATTTGCAAATATCACATAGAAGTCAAGGTCTTTAAATACACAGCTGGAAGAAAAGCTTCGCACTGCGAAGCTGAAAGAAAATAAACTAGGACTATTTTACTCTTCGGAATTTGAAAATGAAACCCACTTGAATCTTTTCCCCCAGTAACAGTATTTGTATTTTCCACTATCGTCGGTGGGAGGAGATTCTTCACTTTTGCTTTTCCACATGCACAGTGTTGACAAAATTGCATTTTAAAACGTCATTCACAAATGCCATCATCCTGCAGTAAAATTAACTCCGTGTATTTGAATCTGGCCTCTCAGATTAGGTCGGCTTGTCCTTCTGGTTATGTGTTCTGGAATGTCTCCTGACTCCAGGCTTTCTGGCCAGTTTTCCAAACCTTTTCATAGGCATCTAAATCATCTTCTCCCTTTGATCCTAGTCACCTAGAGCTTTCAAGAGTTTGAGTAGGAATTTATGGTGAGACAGCTATCCAGAAAGTGAATCTACCTCTCAGCGGATTAGAGACTCACATCTTTCTTCAGTTTGAAGTTTGGGGATTTCTGGCTACCTTGTCTCTCAATTAATTCCCTTTGACCCGAAAAGCATGTTTAGCCTATTTTTTTTCTTTTGTGTTGCTTGACTACTGAAATCGTAACTTTCAGTTAGTTGTACTTACTAACTACGTCTAGGAATTCTTCCTTTGACCTGAAAGCTTATTTCTGACCTCATTTTTCTTAACTCTGAAATATATATGTGCTTACGTATAAACCCTGATGGCTGAGTCTGAATCTGAATGTACTTCGTTTGCAGTCCCATCCCCCGGAGGACGAAGATACAGATGTCATGCTAGGGCAGAGGCCGAAAAACCCAGTACACAATATCCCTTCCACACTGGACAAGCAGACCAACTGGAGCAAAGCACTACCTCTCCCGACGCCGGAGGAGAAGATGAAACAAGATGCCCAAGTGATTTCTTCTTGCATTATTCCCATCAATGTCACTGGTATCGTTCTGTTTTTTTCTTAGGGGCAGTGGGGTCAGAATATTCCATGTATTAAATATGGTCAAAATCTGTGCTGCTTGGTGTACCAGTTAAGAATACGTTTTGTAAACACATGATACCCTTTTCATCAGAATACGACCCAGAAGATGTTCAATATGCTTTTATCAGGTTTTGAACATCAATTTGCCTATGTTCCGCTGGGCTGCTTGTTATGTAAATGATGGACAGTTTCTTTTTGGAAAAAAAAAAAAGTCACCAAATAGCTCTCTGGCCATAGCTGACTGAAATAATGGAGAAAACGGCAGTGATTAATCACATGATAATGATGCGTGGCACTGCAAGAGAGAAAACAGCAAGCCCCAGGTTTCCAAAACCGCAACTAGTGATCCTGTAGACCAACTATAAAATCTGTTTTCATGCTTCCTGGATGGAGGTAGGCTTGTTTCAGAGATCGTCTACACTTCTGCATTGATTTGGGGGGGGTTTGACCTAAAAAATACATGGATTCATAGGTGAAGGCTGAATTCTACTCTAAACGCAGCAAGCCTGGCTTCCATTCACCCTCTGCTTTCCTCCTCCTGTGTATTGAGAGTTTGGCTATTAGTCTAGGTCGAAGGCAAGCCTGTGTGGACTTTTCTTGAAAAGTCTACTGGCAGCAATTGTAAAATCCAGAATTGGTGATCTTAGAATGTGGTAACCTTAGTTGTAAGTAAAATAATGCTATAAAATATTCTAACTTTCAAAGATAGGAATTAAATGATGTACCCATTGGGCTTTCTTTAAGCATCTCTAATAGTTAAATTCTAACTTATTCTTATATTGAAAATCTCAGAATGGCCACTTTATGACTGATTTCCATCCTGGTGCCTTGTAACTAAAGATTGTATGTTGCTCGAGATGCATTTTGGACATGGCTATTATTAACGTCACTCAAATTTGTCTCATATAAAGTGGGGAGCAAATGGTGACCAGGTATCAGGGTAAATATTATTTTCTTCCTGACAAAAGGAGTTCTAGGTGATCGGCTGGTTGTGAGCTGGGACTTAATTTTCCTGATGACCTATTCAACTTGTAGGATAAAGTATTCTAAAGATGTGCACTTTATCTGATCTCCGTAATCTAACTGAGATGGCTTAGGGGAGTTCAGCTGTCAGAATGAATCATTTTGGCTCCGCTTAAACTAACTTTCAGTTCTGGGAACATCTGATTATTAGCAGCACCTGCTTTCTTCATGGCACTGTAAGTAAAGTCTTGTTTTCAAATTTAGTCCTTCGAGTATGGGTCTTGTAATTCAGGAAAAGGGAAGCTCTCTCCTGCTTTATTTCAGGAACTCTCAGACTAAAGCCTAGATTATATGTTGATTTCAAGAGCTTTAGTGAGAAAGTTGTTAACTATGTCCACATGACACAAAATACCTGTGCCTGTAACATAATTATTATGATCAAAAGGAAGGATTTTAATCTTTGGTTAGAACTAAAAAAGGAAAATTTCATTAGGAGGAATTCTGATGGTACTGAAAGTATTCAACATATGACATCTCATACAGATTTTTCAACATGAGTTCTACAAACTGTTGTCACTGTAAAGCTAAGCAGAACTCAAACTGCTTTACTGTATAGCTGAACCAAAGTTTAACATGCCGTCCTGCCCCATGTTTAACAGTCAGGATACACGAGGAAGCAACCAGATCCCAAAGCACTTTTGGCTTATGGCTTTCTGAAGCAGCGCTCACTATGAAAAGTTCCTGGTACATGCCTGTGCCAGGCAGGAGTTCAAGTTCCTCACCTCCTCCTTCATCATTCTAGTTTTGATAGGACTGCATGTAGTGTGTCAATAATGTAATTATGGAAAGAGAAACTAACAAGCGTCATGGTTTCCCCCGTGTATTTACAAAAGAAAACAGACACGTGTAAAGACTGGGAATTCCAGCTTTACTTACAATTGGTACAGAAGATAGATCCACTTAAGTGAAGAACTGAGGACTGCCTTTTATTTTTATTTTATATTGATAAGACACTGCTGCTAAACCAAAATGTGCCCAATTTAGTCAGCAGAGGAAAGTAGACAGTTACATGATGATTTTAAAAATACATCTCTAGGCTGTTGTTTCCAGAGAGAGAGAGAGGAGAGAGGAGGGGGGAGGGAGGGAGGGAGGGAGAGAGGGAGAGAGAGACAGAGGGAGAGAGAGGGGGAGAGAGGGAGAGAGAGGGAGAGAGAGGGAGAGAGAGGGAGGGAAGGAGGGAGGGAGAGAGAGAGAGGGCGGGGGGAGGGAGGGAGAGAGGGTGGGAGAGAGGGAGAGAGGGAGAGAGGGAGAGACAGAGAGGGAGAGACAGAGAGGGAGAGACAGAGAGGGAGAGAGAGGGAGAGACAGAGAGAGAGAGGGGGGGGGAGAGAGAGGGGGAGAGAGAGGGAGAGAGACAGAGAGGGAGAGGGAGAGGGAGAGAGGGAGAGGGGGAGGGGGAGAGGGGGAGGGAGGGAGAGAGAGAGAGTGTGTGAGTGTGTGAGAGAGAGAGAGAGAGTGTGTGTGTGTGTGTGTGTGTGTGTGTGTGTATGTGTGTGTGTAGGGCTTGGGCAGAGTGCAGAGTAGGTAGAGGGGAAAAAAACCCTCACAATGACACTTTTAATGCAGAAATGGGTCAGGATATGTTAGCTGAACTAATTCAGATTAACATCTTGGCTATGTACCTACTATGCAAAGATATCAGCTTCAGAGAGCCCAGAAAGAGACCAGCAAAGAGTAGTAACTAAAGGTTGTAAGTCCTTAAGGAGCCATTTCTGTGTGAGAGTGATTCTTTGATGTTATTTTTCTCTCCTCTTTCTTTTGATTTTCCTTCTTTGCTTCTTACTTTTGGCAGTGCAAGCTGTTGTGGAGAGCTGCATTTAGAAGTAAAGTTTAATGTACTGCAGCATAATTTAAATAAGAGCTGAATAAGGGCTCCCTTATATTTGTTCACAGGCTTAATCCAAACTCTTCCTTTAGTTCCAATCAATAAATATCACTGTGTTCCAAGCAAATGAAAATTTGTTTGCCATTTCTAGAGGCTAATGAGACCTATTTGTGGGTTGCAGGAGTTGGTTTTGACAGAGAGGCTAGTATACGCTGCTCTCTTGTTCATTCACAATCCGTACTACAGCGGAGACGAAAACTGAGAAGGAGGAAAACCATCTCGGGTATCCCCAGAAGAGTCCAACAAGAAATAGGTGTGGTATAAAACTATTAATGGTTAACGTTCTGTCGGGTGCCGATTATAAGGAGACGAAATGGAAGCCAGCCTTTAACCAGCTTCCTTAAAAATAGTCAACGTTGTAACTCGTAGAGGTTTTGAAATGATGTGTACTTGTTTTGTGTTCAGTAAGCCAGGTGGTATTACTTTTTAAATCTCCATTCTTCCAGGCTGTGAAGGCTCGACCTTATGGATTTAGCCATATACATTCAGATTTTATGGCTGAAATATAATATTTTGCTATTTTTAAAAAGTATTATTAAGGCAGAAATTAAGTAAAAATTAACAAGATGCAATGAAAGATTCTTTTAGAGAAATATACATTTATCTGGAGAGAGATATACTTTTATGGCATTAATTATTTTAAAAGGTAAACTTTAAGCATACTCAATTAAATATTGACTATTCATAATATGATACCCTTGGTGACGTTTTTTCTATTTTTTTCTGTTCAATGTGTTTAAGATATCTCTTCCTATGGTTTTTAAAATTATTATGATGATAGCATCTCTTGTAATTAAGATTTTTACTTCATATAATGCATTCTATGATTTCTATTTCATTATGTTTATACTGAGAAATAAAAGTGTATAGTGGCCAAGAAAATAAGATGTATTTTGGTTAAAAAAAAAATAGTAGACACTTACTGGGGCAAAGTAATTTGATCGTGAAGAGAGAGAGAATTCACAAAAGATCTAAGAGCTTATCTTCCCTTAGTATACATACACACATACATATAGTGTGTGTGTATCTGTGTATATATACAGAGAGAGAGAGAGAGAGTCAGAAAGGTAAAGGGACAGAGAGAGACCGCCCAAAGCATTTTAACTTGCTCCTAATTTTATATGCTGATTTTTTTTTTTTTCTGTAAGAAAAAACTCCAACATGCCGGCACCCAGAATTGTGGACATCTCTCAGAATGTCTGTTTATCTGCTGATGTATGAAGTATCTCACTGTGCTTTCCATGTGCCCTAGATTCTGATGAATCGCCCGTGGCCAGGGAAAGGAATGTGATTGTGCACACAAATCCAGATCCTTCCAACGCTGTCAATAGGAGGTCTGGAACCAGGGACTCGGAGTGCCAAACTGAGGACATTCTGATCGCTGCTCCATCCAGAAGGAGAATCAGAGCTCAGAGGGGTCAAAGCATTGCAGCTTCCCTTTCTCATTCTGCTGGCAACATTTCCGCATTGGCAGACAAAGGCGACACCATGTTTACTCCTGCAGTGAGCAGCCGCACAAGATCTCGGAGCCTTCCCAGGGAGGGCAATAGAGGTGGGGATGCTGAGCCCAAAGCTGGTGCTAAACCCTCAGCATATGAAGAGGGGGAGCCTTTCGTGGGAGACCAAGAAAGAACCCTCAACGATTGCAGCGAGGCCCCCAGCAGCCCGAGTGCTCAGGAGCACCAGCCTGCTTTGAGCCTGGCCTGTTCTCAACATCTTCACAGCCCCCAGCACAAGTTAAGTGAGAGAGGGAGGTCACGCCTGCCCCGGATGGCTGCCGACTCTGGCAGCTGTGACATCTCCTCCAACTCGGACACCTTTGGGAGCCCCATCCACTGCATCTCCACGGCTGGCGTCCTCCTCAGCAGCCACATGGACCAGAAAGATGACCACCAGTCATCCAGTGGCAACTGGAGTGGGAGCAGCTCCACATGCCCCTCACAGACCTCAGAGACAATCCCTCCTGCAGCCTCTCCTCCCCTCACTGGCTCTTCACACTGTGACTCGGAGTTGTCACTAAACACAGCCCCTCACGCTAATGAGGACGCCAGTGTCTTCGTGACAGAGCAGTACAACGACCACCTGGATAAAGCGAGGGGCCACCGAGCAAACTCCTTTACCTCCACTGTGGCAGATCTGTTGGATGACCCCAACAATAGCAACACGAGTGACAGCGAGTGGAATTACCTACACCACCATCACGATGCCTCCTGCCGCCAGGATTTTAGCCCTGAGCGTCCCAAGGCAGACAGCCTGGGCTGCCCAAGCTTCACGAGCATGGCCACTTATGACAGCTTTCTGGAAAAGTCTCCATCGGACAAAGCAGACACTAGCTCTCACTTTTCGGTGGACACAGAAGGATACTACACCTCCATGCACTTTGACTGTGGTCTCAAAGGTAGTAAGAGTTACGTCTGTCACTATGCAGCCCTGGGCCCAGAGAATGGCCAGGGTGTCGGGGTTCCTCCTACTCTTCCAGACTGTGCCTGGCAGGACTACTTAGACCACAGGAGACAGGGGAGACCAAGCATCTCTTTCAGGAAACCAAAGGCAAAGCCGACTCCACCTAAACGTAGCTCATCATTGAGGAAGTCTGATGGAAATGCAGACATTTCTGAGAAGAAAGAACCAAAGATAAGCAGTGGCCAGCTCCCGCCTCACAGTTCCAGGGAAATGAAGCTGCCTCTTGATTTCTCCAACACGCCTTCTCGAATGGAAAATGCCAGTCTGCCCACCAAGCAGGAACCTTCTTGGATGAACCAGAGTGAACATGGCATGAAGGAACCTCAGTTAGACACTCCAGATGTTCCACCATTCAAAGATGAAGGTGCTGAATCAACTCACTATGCAGACCTCTGGCTTCTAAATGACTTGAAAACAAATGATCCTTACAGATCTTTATCTAATTCAAGCACTGCTACGGGTACCACAGTTATCGAATGCATCAAATCTCCAGAGAGCTCGGAATCCCAAACATCCCAGTCGGAATCTAGAGCCACCACCCCCTCCCTTCCTTCTGTTGACAATGAGTTTAAACTGGCTTCACCAGAAAAGCTGGCTGGCTTGGCATCTCCGTCAAGTGGCTACTCCAGCCAGTCTGAAACGCCAACGTCCTCTTTCCCTACAGCTTTCTTTTCTGGCCCATTGTCTCCTGGAGGTAGCAAAAGAAAACCAAAAGTCCCAGAAAGGAAATCCTCACTACAGCAACCCTCTTTAAAAGACGGAGTTCTATCACTGGGTAAAGACCTTGAACTTCCAATTATACCTCCTACCCATCTTGACCTAAGTGCTCTTCATAATGTCTTAAATAAACCATTCCACCACCGTCACCCATTGCATGTTTTCAGTCATAATAAGCAAAATGCAGTAGGAGAAACACTGAGGTCAAATCCTCCACCGTCTCTTGCGATTACACCAACAGTCCTGAAATCTGTCAACCTTAGGTCCATCAGTAGGTCTGAAGAAGTTAAGCAAAAAGAAGGCAACAACACAGATCTCCCCTACTTAGAGGAAAGCACTCTCACCATGGCTGCCCTGTCTCCAGGTAAGATTAGGCCACATATGACTAAGAAATCACTATCACGTCAGTACTCCACTGAAGACACCATATTGTCCTTTTTAGACTCCTCTGCAGTTGAGATGGAATCAGATAAACTACAATTAGAAAAAAAACGTTCTTTTGATGTGAAGAATCATTGTGATCCAGAAATGGTAACCTCAGCTGGTACCAACCTTCTAGATTCAAGTGGCACAAAAGACCAAATACATATGGACAGTGAGCCTATTCCAGAAAACACACCAAGTGAAAGTTGTGACTTTCCCGCAGAAGGATTTCAGAGGGTCTCTGCTGCTCGCCCAAATGATTTGGATTGTAAAATGCTACAATGTGGAGCTGGTCCAGATGGAGCCCTAGCGCAGGTCCAGAAGGTATCTCCTGTAGACCGGGAGGAAGCTGCATACCCTGTGTCTGTGGACGTGCTCACATCTCAGTCCAACTCACCAACTAGAGTCACAGACATAAGCAATCAACTTAAGCATCAACTTGGGATGAGCCGCCACCATGACAAAGTGCCTGGGAATATCAGCTATGAAGCAGAGATATCAACTGTAAATCCATGCCCTGAAAAATGTTCTGAGCAGGAAAATATTGCTTCAGGTATTTCAGCCAAAAGTGCCTCTGATAACAGCGGAGCAGCAGAGGAGACCCAAGGAAGTGTGGACGAGGTTTCGCTGAAAGGTCAGTTGTTGACACCTTTGTCACGATGGGAAGGTGTCTCGTGGCACCTCCTGAAGTTTTTTCTTTCTTACCTTCCCCATAATACAGTACAGCCCTGGCTATTGGTTTCCCTCTTTCTTTTCACTTATTAAAACAATTAAGATAAAAGCTTTTATCATGGAGGGACTAAGTGTGACAGACAGCTCCTTCCTTTTAAAAATGGCGGTCAGGTAACTGTTGCTTAGTTGTTCCCTGAGTCAGTGAAGCCCAGCAGCGTGCTGGGTGACTTCTTCCTAAAGATGCTTTTGTTCTTAATTTAAGAATCGTCACCGAGTGATGACTCTGTGATTTCACCACTAAGTGAAGACTCTCAGGCTGAAGCAGAAAGTGTGTTTGTGTCTCCAAATAAACCTCGAACAACGGAGGATTTATTTGCAGTCATTCACAGGTGAGGCAACAATAACAAAGGTTTTGCTTCTTACGTGCTTCTCATCAAATGCAAATATGGAAAAGCCTTGGGTACTTGTAATACATTCAGCAAAAAACATAAGCAAGCAAAGTAAAATTATTTTTCCAAATCAAACTGATAGACTTATATTCAAGTTGGGAAATATGTGGCCTTATATACAGTTAGGTAGACCTCAATTGAGAGACTTTCCTAAGAACTGCTGAGGGAAGCTGTTGTTTTTTCCCCTAGGAAAGACATTCTGAAACAAGTTTTTAATTTGAAAACAATTTGTGGTCAAGTAACTTAAGGGTGAAAGCTCAAACTCTAGTGTAATCTCTGACATTTAAATAATTCCTTAACCTAAAAACACATGCTCAAAGCTATAATCCTACACTATCAGGGGTAAATGTAAGGTGACTCACTAAACACAGCCCCAAGTTTGAGACAAAACAGTATATAAACCTGCCCATTTCATAGCTCACAACAACTAATCACTGCTCTCTTTCTTCCCTCTCTTCCTAAAACTTCCATTTCTGTAGTTAACACTGCCCTTCTCTAACTGTAATGCTCCATATCCCATGAAGAGGGGATGTCCTCTAGGCTGCTTTTCCAGGATAGTGTTGCATCCATGCTGACCATTCATATTCTCTCATCTGACCCCTGGACCCCTGTGATCGAGGCCCCTATTTGCAAGGATACTCCTCACAACCTGTGATCGAAGAACGAAACAGGAACTAGCCCTCGGAAACTGAACCCATATCAGACTGAGCTATCCAGTCATAACACAGCTACTCCTTTCACAGCTGCCACTGCCTACTTCACTAGGCCTTGGTGACCTAGATGCGACTCCCAAGGGACAAAGCTTGGGGACTGTCCTGTCTACCTCATGAAGTTATACTCTTTGAAGCAAGCTCTTTAGAAGCAGCTTACCACTGTTTTTCCCAGGATCCTACTTTTTAGGGGAACTTGTGTTTTCTGTTGATGTGGTTCTCTCACAAAGAAGGAACACTGCCCTTCAACAACTTTTCTTTTAAACGAGCCAATCACAAACACGTTCTGTGTAGACCTTGGCAGGCTCACGTCTCCACTTGGAGAGTGTAGAATCATTATTTTTCTTTGTCCCTGATTATATTCTCCTCACCCCCTTTTATCCCCAACCTTAGGACAAGTTATTAAATGCTGTGAAGTTAAAAAACCAAATGCTAGTGTCTTGAAGAGTGGACAGAATGGAAGGAGTAGAGTCAGAAAGACCTGGAATTGAATCCCAATGCTGCCACTTCCTGTCCAGTCTTGAGTCAGTTAAAACCTGTGTACCTATTTCCCTTGCTGTAACTGGGGATACCTATAGCTCACATATTCAGTTTTGATGATAAAATATCATGTCTGTGTCTAGAATATGGTAGATGCTAAAAGCAGACATTAGTTTGAAATCCCTACCCTATTAGAGTGCCAGACACTGGCATACACGAGATAGCAACCACGAAGCTTTCAGTGCACCATAATCAGGCTGGAGTCCAACTGCACAACTGACATTTTCTCTAACCTACAGGTTTTTAGGCTGGTGAGAAAGCATGCTGCCAGTACGTAGCAATGAACTGGGTCATGCTGACTCAGTGACTAAGTTTACGAAATTTATGCCTGTTTATTTATCAAAAGAAATAATATAATAATGATGGCTGGGTGCCTAGGTTTGGTAGACTTACAGAGTTTGGTAATCTTAGATTTACATTTATGCAGAATTTGTTTGTTTGTTTATTTATTTACGTGCAGCACAGTGACAATAAAAATTTTCTTTTCTTGAGAGTTTATAGTGCACAGAGCTTTCAGAGCTCCAGAGGTGGTCTAGGTTTCCAGCTCCTCCAGAAAGTTGGCTTCCTGATTAATACACTGTACACAGATATTCCTGGGCAGCTATGGCAAATGGTATCTGCAGCCAAAATGGATTGACTTACTCAAGAAGTCATGTAAGAAATTTCTTTATATGGAGGAATTTTAAGAGTAGACAGAATAGTGTAACGCACCACTGCCTGCCCCCACCCCCAGCCAAACACACACACAGACATATCCATCACCCAAGCCTATCGACCGTCAGCCTATGGCCAGTCCTGTCCCATCCACACCTCCTTCCACTTTGCTCTCCTGGTATTCACTGGAAGCCAATCCCAGGCATCAGAGGATTTCATCTGTATTGCAGAGACAGGTTGAATAAAAGTGACCGTCCTTCACCACCTACACTCTAACCACGAGTCAGAGAGCAGTATTTTCTTGTACTCTTGTGAAACTTCCCAGTAAGCCCTCCCCTAGAACCTCTAGCCTCCACATTAGTCATTATTTGAAATGGTCATTTCCAAAACCTAATTCATATCCGCTGGTTACTGGAGAATTTCCCTCAGGCTGTGAGTCCTGCGAGGGCAAGCAATGTATCTTAATCCTCACCCCTACAGCCCTAATGCTTAGGATCCCATCAGACAGGGTACAACAAACTGCTCTTTAAGGAGATGGCTGAGTGTGACGTAACACTTTTAGTTTCATTAAAGTGTATGTGGACTGAGATTGTTCCTTTTCTTGAAAGGTCCAAGAGGAAAGTACTTGGAAGAAAAGATTCTGGGGACATGTCTGTTCGAAGTAAATCTAGAGCTTCCCTGGGCAGCAGTAGCAGCAACAGTGCTGGTTCTGTCACCTCAACCAACAGCAATGTGACCACCCCAAACAGCCAGCGGTCTCCTGGCCTCATCTACCGAAATGCCAAAAAGTCCAACACATCGAATGAAGAGTTTAAGCTACTACTCCTCAAGAAAGGCAGCCGCTCGGATTCCAGTTACCGCATGTCTGCTACTGAGATCCTGAAGAGTCCCATCCTGCCCAAACCTCCTGGGGAACTCACAGCCGAGTCCCCCCAAAGCACCCATGAGGCCCATCAGGGGGCACCGGGAACTGAAGCGCTGTCCCCCCTCTCTCCGTGCTCCCCACGGGTTAATGCAGAAGGTTTCTCCTCAAAGAACTTTGCCACCCCGGCATCGGCAAGGGTTGGACGTTCCCGGGCTCCCCCTGCGGCCAGCAGCAGCCGCTACAGTGTCCGCTGCAGGCTGTACAACGCGCCCATGCAGGCCATCTCCGAAGGCGAGACAGAAAATTCCGATGGGAGTCCACATGATGACCGATCCTCCCAGAGCTCAACATAGGTGGTCCACGCCAGGCTGGCTGTCAAAGGCCAAAACCTTAGTCGTATGAGGATGGAGGAACAGAACGGAAGACTGGGGAGAAGTCAGCACATGGTGGGGTACCATCACGCTTACCAACAAGTTCCTAAATATTTGCTGGGGAAATGGAAGGTGGTTTGGTCTTTCTTGATTATTTTCCATATTTTTAAGTAGCTGCACTGTCTTTCATATTTTTCTTTAGGGTAGTTTGATTTACCCAATCTCATTCCTTTTGATAATAGAGAATTTGAAAATGTCTGCTTTTCATGAAACCTAGAAAAAGTTTTCCCAGAGCTGCCTATTCAGAAAACAAAGCCCTCACTGTCATAATTCTTAAGAGGATGAAATACTCTGGAGGTTCGGTATATTTTTACATTAAAATGAACTAAAGCAAAATTTAGAAGAACTACACACATGTAAATACCATATTTTTGATAAAAATGTGTAAATAGATTTATGGATGACGAGTGGACATGTGGCCAATTATCTACCACACCAACTGCTTATAGAACACAACAAATAAAGTGTAATAACTGTATTCTGTGAATACCATTTTCGTATCAAATACCATATTTAAATGTCCACCAATATGATTTCTGAGTGATAAACCTCAAAATATGAATTTTAAACTGGTGAAATAAAGGAAATCTTGAGGTCATATAGTGAAATGTGATTAATTGAAAATAATGAATTCAGACTTAACCATTTTTGTGACAAACTGCAGCACCAAACAAACTACTGGTAACACGTGGCTGTGATTTGCCATGTGGCAATTTGGACAGAATGAAAAGCATGCTTTTGATTTAAAAAAAAAAAAATCAGTGAGAGAAATCATCATTCTCAACATAAAGCCCTGAACAACAGCACTTGACAGTGTCCTTTAAACTTCAATTTTTCAGTGGATTGCTTTAAAGAGAATGAGTAGGGAAAACAGTAGTTAATTTTAGGTTATGTTTTCTATTACACTACTGGGGACATAAACAGTCCTAATCTGAGGACTAGAATCTTTAAACTCCTTAAACAGTTGAGCAATTAGCTCCAGGTTCTTTAACGAACGAAAATAAAACATAAGCATGCCACAGAGCTGTGGATTTATCAGTAAGTACCTGCAATGAGTTTTCAGTGAAGCTTTCTCTCTGTGCTGATGAGATCCATGCTACCTAAAAATTAACAGAAATGACACTGTGAACAACGTAGTTGGGAAATAGGTATGTGTATATGCATTATTTAAATTCACTGTTAAAATGGGAATGGGGAGCAGCTCTGGTTCACAATGCTACATATAACTGAGTTTTTGTCTGATTTTACTCTATCTGCTTGATGGCAAAAGGGGAGGGTGGTGGGTGGGAAAGGAAATGTCAGGGCAAGTGCTCTGATAAAATGAAGGCAGGGAAACAAGCTGAATTACTTGAATTTTCTTGTCTTAAAACTGAAAAAAAAATGTAGTTACAAGTTGAAATCTGCAAATGGGTTTTACACCTGTGATTTTGACATGAACTGATACTGTATGAAATGATATGTCGGAAATATGAGCAGCTATGTACTTGGAATGTTTTGAATGGGAGAAGGTAGAAAGTAGAGAACTAAGAAGGAATACGGCCTATATAAAAGAATAGAATGTGATTAGAGTGATAGAACATACCAGAGTTACCAAGAAATTGATAAGCAGCTGGCTTTAAGCTTATGCAAGTGGTATTTGGGAAAGTAGGATGTGTGAAAGGGGGTTTGTGGTTTTGGTTTAGTTCATGCAATATGAAGGAGAAAGCCTGGTCTAAGAAGATGCTATCTTTCAATAGAAACACTTTTTAAGATGTTACAGAGTGAGAATTACAGAATCTGATTGCTGTTGGGTTTTTGTTTGTTTCTTTGGAAAGAAAAAAAAAATGTCTGGTTTATTCTCCTATTTGTTTTCACTATCAAGTTGTGTTTCTCAATTTCTTGTCATCCTCGTATGTAAAATGGGTGCTGGGGGTGGCGGGGTAGAGGAGGGAGAATGTGTGTGTGTGTGTGTGTGTGTGTGTGTGTGCGCGCGCGCGTGCGTGTGCAGGGATAGATAAGCTACCTGGTAAAGCGTACATTTGAACATTTACGAAGTGTTATACCTTTTACTAAAAGAAAAATGTTTGGGGGTTTGAAAAAAATGGACCATCATTTCTCATTGGAACCCATTAGTTAAGAAAACCAGCATGGTTTGACACCACATGGGAACATGAATAACTTTTTCTCATACTTTGAAAAGTACACTTGGCAAACTTTTAAAAGTAAGGTTTTTAGACAAATGCAATAAAAAAAAGTCATTTCCAGTCACAATAGGTGATTTTTTGTAATTCTCATAAAAGCAGCTCGTTTGCAGTACGGCTTTTGTGTAGTTAGGGGTTTTTTAAGCGTAAAGAAAGGTATGTAGGCTTTAAAAGTGATTCTAAATCTTGAACAGAAAACACACAAATTGGCTTTAACAAATATGTCACCTTATTATTGACATTAATTTAAGTAATGGTACTATATATATTTTAAAATACATATTGACTTGAATTGTGAGGCAATAAGAGACCTTCTATATGTAATGATCACAGAACTAACCCTTAGAATATAGTTTTACTTATTTTGTTTACTCTAAAAATTTATAGCAGAGTTTCTCTATTTTATATTTCATAGATTTAAAAAAAAAACCCAGATAAAGATGGATTTAAAATTCACTGTGCAAAAGAGTATTGAGTAACAAACTGAGTTAAAAAAAAAAGGCAAGAAATTCCTTAGTAATTCTACAT
Source organism: Stenella coeruleoalba (assembly GCF_951394435.1). Classification (NCBI taxonomy): domain Eukaryota; kingdom Metazoa; phylum Chordata; class Mammalia; order Artiodactyla; family Delphinidae; genus Stenella; species Stenella coeruleoalba. The sequence continues at coordinate 13,846,476 of NC_137152.1, forward strand.
GGCTTTATCACGTAGCACATAAGACCAAGATTTAGAGGGTTGTCTTCGACATCACTGCCGTCTTAAAGCAGAGTACACACATTAGGTATTGTGAACAACATCAACCCAAACTTTTCTTCTGTTGTTTGCACTGATGCTAATTTTTTCTTCTTTTGTGTTTATACAACATGTCTATGTTGTGTGGGGGAAATTTTTTTTCCTGATTTTTTTATTTTTTTTGGCTAAGTAGAGGACACGGACCAGTTGCAGCAAACAAAACACACTGTTTGCTCTTGCCAAAGTTCAGTGAGTACATTTGCTGCAGTGGTGGCAGACTGAAAGAACTAGATCATGACAAAGATTTACAACTATGAGGAAGGTTACAGTGTAACTCTTTTGGTACTAGAACCAGTTCATGCTGGCCGAAAGACAATGGTTTATGGACTTGCCTCCATTTTGTATTTTTGTAATATCTGTAAATATGAACTTTTTAAATCGTTGCAAAAACGGTTTCTTTTGTAAGATGTTTTCAACGTTTACATTCAATTCAAGCCTTTGTATATTTTAGAGCTGTGCAACACTTTAAGTCTTGTATTTATTTTTAGTAAAAATGGTGACAGTTTCATTGTGAACCCCTCTCAAAAAAAATGTACCAGAAAAGTTTGATTACCTAGAAAGTGTGTATAGAAACTGCAAATAAACGTGACTGCAATTAAACAACTGGCTGCTCTCTTCATTGCTATGTAATTGCACTCCTGGGGTTTAACAAACGGCAAGTGTTTTATAGCGGTCTGGACATATGGGAGGGGAACTGCTATGGCAAAAGTATGAGCAAAATAATAACGATAATAATGAATACTATCTCTGTAACCGGCTCCGATCTCGCTTTGTATTTGAGAGAAGAAAGAATACATTTCCAGTGTCCAGTATACTTTCCTGTACCTCTCCAGGCCAGAAAAATATTTATGGCTTTACTTTAAAGTTACCTGCTTTGCTTCTGATAATTACTCAGACTGTGCCTCCTTCCTCAGATGAATAACCTCGATGTGCCACTAAGTAATGTCATGTACCCTTTATTACGCAAACTTAGGTGCCAGATACTGTTCTAAGTGCTTTGCCTACTCTAACTCATGAAGCACCCCCCCCCACGTTGTGCCCATTTTACAGATGGGGAAACTGAAGCACAGAGCCATTTACCTGAGTTGCCCAAAGCCACAGAGCGCTTAACTGTTGGGGCTGGGGTACAAACCCAGCAAATCTGGCTCCAAGGTCTGTGTTACCTCACCCTGTGGAGAGATAACAACTTTTTAAAATAACTTTTCCCGGTATGTACCAAACCACAATTGCTAAAGCCCCGCTCCCGCTCCCTCCCCCTTCGAACTCCAGCACTGACGTGCACGCCTAGAATTGAGTCAATGTCGACGTCTGGGGTGCGTCACAGAGGGACGGGGAAGGAGGAGGAAAAGGGGGGAATTACAATAAAAAAAAAAAAGCTTCAAAGAACTAACCGAGAGTGGGGAGGCCACGCACCTAAACGCCTCACCCCCCCAGAGCCGCCTCCTTAAACCCGCTCCAACACAGAAAAAGTCGCGCGCGCCGGCGCTCCTGCACAACCGCACTAAACCCCTCTCAGCCTTAGAGGCTCGTGCTTTCAGTCTAGCACGGGGTTCCGATCCCACCGGCCCCCGCGAACAACGCCAAGCTACAGGGGCTCGGAGGCCGGAAGTGCGGCCGCCCCGAGGAAACCAAAGACTCTCCCCTTGGCAGTCGCTCTAGCGACGCCCGCTCCCCTGCAACGGCTCAGAGGTCCGCTGGATTGGTCGGCTGACGGCCCAGGCGTGTCTTGTAGCGGCCGCTGATTGGTCAGCGACCGGCTGCGCGCGTGGGAACCTAAGCATTCGGGTGCTCACAGGTACGAGCGTTGCGCCTCAGCTTCCGTGGGGCTCGCGGCCGGCGCGTCACGGGAGCGCGCCGTACTTCCGGCGCGAGGAACGTTTGAGGCATTGGTAACCATTACAGTGGTTGCCGCCCGGGCGGAGGCACCGTCGTCCGTTGCTACCTGCGTCCGGCGCCCTCCGGAGGCCGATTTGGCGGGCTCTGCGCCAGCAAAGGTCTGTCAGGTGACACTTTTTCTTCCCTTTGAACTTTCTTGTCTTCGATGTGCGCCTGAAGCAGGTGGGGAGGGATTTTACTTCACGGCTGTGGCGCTCCGGAGCGGGGTGGCGGGGGAGGAGGGTTTGCCTGAGGGAAGAGAAAGGGTTTGCCTTTTCGGAAAGACCGAGTCTACTCTGGAGTTTCAGCCGCAGTGCAGTTGGGGTGGCTTGGGATGATTCGGAGTGGTTCCCACCGCCCCTCCCGGGATGCCAGCGCGTAGGCGCTTGAGATGTGGCCCCTTATTGAGTGGTTTGTGCCGACTTTCTAAGAGCTGATCCTTTTTCGTCCTTTCTCTTCCTTGGTGGGTGAGGGGGCGACGAACGACCAAGGCTCTCAGACTTGTCAGAATTTTGAGTTTGGAAAATCTATCAACTAGCGAGTTGGTTCGTTGTAACATTTTTTGAGGTGCAAACGTTGATTCTGAGGCTTTGCTGGTAACCGCGATTGATCTAAGAGAGTGCAGCTTCACGGTTGTAAATACGTACGCGAGGCTAAACGAAGTAAAGACGTGGATTGAGCACGGTAGTTGGTATCTTCGTCTCTTGGGGATCGCTGCCCCCCCTTTACCTGGCTCTCCCTGAAGTCGAACTGCTCTAGAGTTTTAAACTGGCTTAATGTTTACAAATCGTGATTTAACGAGCAACTTTTCTGCACGGTGTTTTATAAAGCACGGCATGGGCTCGATTCCCTGATGGGTGATGGGGATGCAGTTTGGACGGCATTATCCCCCCCCCGCCCCCCCCCCCGGTCTGACCGACTCTGTAGCCGCTGAAGTTTGATACGGATGCTTTAGAGAGTCCTGACAGGATTTTTAGAAAGTGATCCGTGTATTGACACGGTCTTGTTTAAAAAAAAAAAATGCGGAGGGGTCTGGCTACTGCAATCTGCCCTGTTTTGCCGAGTAGTGGTTCTTGCCGAGTTTTAGCAGCATTGTAATTAAGCCATTAGGGAACTGTCTGTCAGAGTCTCTAACAATGGTTGGCAAACTTTGTATATAAAAGGCCAGCTAGTAAGTATCTTAGGCTTAGAGCAAAGGGACAAGTGATAAGAGGTGACCTCTGAGCAGTGTGGAGGCACCTGACTGTAAAGACCTTGTAGGCCATGGTGGGAGTTCTGGATTTTCTTTTGTTCTTGGTCGAAAAGGGATTCCAGGTGATTTTAATAATGAAGAAGTAAAGCGCATAGGCTCTGGAGTCGTACTGCACTACTTACTATGAGACCTGGGTAGGTTACTTAAAGTCTCTTTGCCTCAGTTTTCTCTTAAGGAAAATGGGTATGATAATAGAGCCTGCCCTGTAGGGTTGTCAGGAATGCCAAATGAATTAACATACATCACGTGCTTAGAACATTGCCTGACACAGAGTAAGCAGTAAACTCTGTTAGATGCTATTATCTATACTTTGTGGCATAGTTCAAATTTAAAGAAAAATTATATATTTAAATCTCTAAAACAAAGTTGTTAGAAATACAGTCAGAGTATAAGAAATGGTCCCTAGAGTTGGGAAACTTTAACTCACTATTCTCTTTCTGTGTGAGTTCAGGTAGAGGTGGGAGCCTGCTCTGCACTGTTCTTTGTAAGAGCAAGACTTGAGGAGTGACTTTTGAATATCCATGACTTGAGACTAGTTAAATAAATCATGGCCTATTTGCAAGATAGGAAACGAAGAAGTTGAAGTGACTATGGTATATCTAAAGTTATTAATTTAGAAAGACTTCTTTTACTTTTGCCTCTTTTTGAGCTCATACACTGTATTCTTTTCTGGGTCTGGCTTTTACTCAAGGTTGTAGTTTTGAGATTCCTGAGATGCGTCCTCCTCGTTGTGTGTAGCAATAATTGGTTTATTCTCATAGCTGTGTAGTCTTCCTTTGTATGAAAACACCAGTTTAAGTATTCATAACTTGTATTAGTTGTATAATCAGAAAAAATAAACATAGTCTAAAAAAGTAAAATTTGGTTCAAGTTACAGCTCAAATTGGAGGTATTTAATAACTTGAATTTATTCCACATTATTAGACTGCATTTGTCTAACTTGAGAGTTACTTTTCCCTTCATTCTGCCTCTCATTCCTGCCCTGGCTCAGGATGGATAAAGGGAACCTAGCTCTCTCATTAACGCCCCTCCCAGTACTGTGATGCCAGCGTTCAAATCTACTACGAGATATGATATGACAGCATTGCACTCAACGTCCTCCTGGTGGCAGAGATGAATGACTCAGAACCATAACCGAGCCTACGTAATTCTAGAAGAGATTTTGGCTTATTTTTCACATACAGTCCTTTAAGTTTAATTTAAAATTTAACTACGGAAGCAATCATAATCTTAGCACTGAAATGACCTTAGACGTAATCTCACCCAGTTTTCACCGAGCAGGGGAGGAGGCGATGTCTTTAGTGGTCTCTCCAGGCCGCACCGTGGTGGGCGGCCCAAGCCACAAGAGACTCCTGACTCACATTTGGAGGCCCGCAGTCTCCCTGAGTAAAAAGCTTCGGAGCTCCTTGACCAAAGCAGTTAGGACTCATGCTCTGTTGTTCATTTGTCTCCAGCACTTACTCTGTAGCCTTTAGGTTGTGGAGCATCCGCTTCACAATTTGGAAATGTGTTCGATCTGGATTCTTATTCCTACGCGTGGGCAATAAAACCCTTCACTTTTTAAAGGTTTATTCTAAATCACTAACGGAAGAATTCTCATTTTGTCGCTCTCTAAACTTCAGCCAGGACTCCAATTCAACTTGAGTTGGTATTCTGAGAACATATCCATGTTAAGTTTATTAAGGCAGTAAGTGGGTGAAGTAACTTTTTTATGCGTTGCTTTTCAGGAATTGAAGATTTACCAGTCCTACGGGACCAAGGAGTTTCGCAAATAACCCTCCAGCAAGTTTAAAAATAATTAGGCCCAACTCAGAGAAAGCGGAGTTGCTCTGGTTGCACAAAAAAGATGTCTAGCTGCTCCAGTGAAGTCGATGTGGTTTGTATTTCAAATTGAAAATCTGTCTTTGTTCTTTTCATTGTGTTCTATTTTTTTCTAAATTGAATTGAATTTTGTACAGTGAAATGCAGAGGTTGTAAATATACAGTTCATGAGTTTTGGACACTGATGTATAAAGCTGCTATGAACATTTGTGTGCAAGTTTTTAAATTTTAACTACCTACCAAGAGTCCTTTTTTTTCTGACTCTTTTCACATAATTATGTGAAAGCACTTTGCAAAGCATACCTATACAAAGCATAGCTATACAAAGGTAACATGGTATATTTTTATAAGTATTAATATATAGCCCAATTCCACATTATTTTGTCTTTTGAAACAGACATACATACTTCTATGTAGGTTTAAAATTATTCCTATAGTTCATAATCCATTCTTAGAATAAAGAGTTATTAAGTGAAATGTAATGGCTGTTTACTGTCTATTTACTTATTTATGCACTGTCTTATTCCCCCCAAAATGTTTTAGGTGATTTAGAGATTAATTTATCAAGAAACATAGGTGTGGGGAATTCCCTGGTGGTTCAGTGCTTCGGACTCCAACATTCTATCCCTGGTGGAGGAACTAAGATCCCACAAGCCTCCAAGTACAGGGAAAAAAAAAAAAAAAAAAAAGATAGGTGCTTAAGTGTTTCCTATTTTGTCCACAGAGTGGTACTGTTGGTCTATTTAAAAATCAAAAGCCATGAACAGGATTCTTTGTAGTTAGAAATACTTGCTTTTACAGCAGTTCTGCTGCCAAATTACTAGAAGAATAGTCTTTCTACCCTGAGGTACACAAGAGGAAAACGATGTCTTAAGTGTGGTTAAGTTAATGAGAAAACAGTTTTGCAAGGACATCTTTTCCTATAGTCATAGTATTTACAAAGGTCCCTTGATATCACAAATTGGCTTTTGGAGCTTCTCGAAAGTGAAATTGAAGTCCTCAGTTTTTAAGTTCTATCATCCTTCCTTTTCATTTATTAATAAATTTTCCTTAGATAAGAACACGAATCTCTACTTATGATGATGATAACACTGTTCTTTATGCATATGAACCAAATACTGCATATTTCAATAATGTAAGTAATGTTAATTGCCATTTGCCAAATATATTAACACTTAACCACTTTAAAGAAAAAATTCTTCATAGACTTCCTGTAAACTCACACTCAAGAAAATATTAGTCTCTCCTGAATTTGTCTGATTCCTTTCATTAGACAATGAGCAATTAACCATTTCACTTCCCTCTTTTCCTTGTAGAAAATTCAGAGCAGTTTTTACTCATTTTTTTCAGTGCAAAATTCTAAACCTCCGTCCTTCTGATATAATAAATTCTTTGCTTAATCCCTTTCTTAATTAGCAGTGATCATCTTCATTCTCATAATAACATGAGTTTTTTTATTTTGTCTCTGCTTTAGATTAATATTTCTGAAACTCTTTGAAAAGCTGGTGAAAAATAAAAGCAAGTTAAATAAATAGTGTTTTTTCCCCACTTACTGTTCAGTTTAACTTTCATAGAAGTGAAGTATTAACTACTCAATTTTTAAAATATCAGCAGGGAAGTGTCGTGTCTAACACATCCTGCAACGAAGAGCAACAAAAAACAATTCTGAATGTCCTTATTCACTGCCAGGTACAAAAAGTTCTATCTCTCAAATGTAGTTTTCTAAAATATTAAGCTTAAATTCTCTTTATATCATATAAAGAGGTGGACAATTGAAATTTTGCTGTATCAAATTGCTTATGATTATCGCTCTCATTGTGATGATTTTTTTAAACAATTTCTAGTTAGAATAGCATCTTCAGGTGAAAGTTTTGAAATAGCAATATGGAGGTTTCATAGCCTTTTGTAAAAGCCCTTAACTGATGAAATGTATAATAGTTATGTCTCCTTCATCTAAATTGCTCAATACTGAATTAATTTCCCCTACAAAATCTTTAAAGGAAATTGGCTGATTTGGATAAAACTTAGTATGTGCCTAAATGCATGTCAAGATATCTCAATTGAAACAAAATGGCAGCCCACCATTTTTTAAAGAGTTTATCTTCCATAGTTTTGAGGGGATTTTGTAAAAATTGACGTGTTGGTGGAGATTGATAGAAGTATGTAATTATCAAGGATTTTGTGAGCGGCATACCCTAGAAGCAATGAACATTTATAAACAAATACATGTTTCTTAACATATAAAAAAGTTTCTTGAATATAATGAACATACTTTGAAAAGTAAAAAATGTTTATGGGAGTCTTTATCATTATAGAGAACAGCAGTGGAATACTTAAAGGGAACGTGTCTTGTCTTCCGGGGAAGGATGTACAGAGAGTGGGAATGCAGGGATGACGTAGGGAGTTCTGATTTTTGAGCAGTGCTCCCCCCTGCTTGCTTTACATCAGCATCCACGATGAACTGGGTTGACACTGCTCTGCCAGGGCCTTCTGAGCGATTGTGCAAGATGTGTTGGGATAGAGTATCTCCGCTAAGACGTGCCCAGGTTCCAAAGTCACAGCTAAGGGATGCGCTCCATTTCTCCTAATGTGCTAGCTCCCTCCTTTCTTCGGCGCCTTCCCTTACCAGTCTAGACCACACGGTGCAGCACTTCCAGATTTTTTAATCCTCGCCCAGCACCCCCTTTAGTAAAACCCCAGCCCTGTCCAGGCTGGGAAGCAGAGGGGAGGACCTCCACTGGGGACTGGTGATCCTCAGACAACCCCGATCCTGTTCTCTTATTTCGTGGAGAAAATGGAGGGTGTGGAGCAGAAATCCCCTCCAAGTCCTGATTCCTCTCCCCACAGCCCTCACACTTGCCTGGATCCATCTCTGACGACCTCCTTCCTGACCACTGGAGTGGGAAAAGTGTTTCCTCTGTAAGGCTAACACCTCTGCTGGTTTCTGCATCTGACCCTCTTTCCTTGTGCTCAGACACCTCCCTTCATCCCTCTGTCTCTTGTGTCTTCAGCCTCTGTCTCCATCACTCTCAGCGTAGTCATTCTCCCACAGGTTTAAAAAAACCACTTCTTTTTGCCTCCCATCCCTCTATAGCTGTCATCCTCTCTCTCTCCTTCCCATCATAACCCAGCTCTTCGATCGTCATTTATGTTCACTTTCTAAACATTTGACTTCCTGTTTTCTGTTTGGGTGTTTTTAATTTCTGTTTTACTATTTTTTATTGAAGTATAGCTGATTTGTAATATTGTGTAAGTTCCGGGTGTAGAGCATAGTAATTCGGGGTTTTTGCTGATTATATTCCATTATAGGTTATTATAAGATTTGGGGTATGATTCCCTGTGCTCTACCGTAAATCCTTGTTTATCTGTTTTATGTATAGTAGTTTATATCAGTTAATCCCATACTCCTAATTTGTTGGGTATTTTAGAATATACTGTTCCTTCTGCCCTGTATGCTCCTCTGTACATCTCTACCTAGTGAACACCTTCTCATCTTTTCATTCTCAACGCAGATACCTCCTTCTTCGAAAATCCTGCCACGACTGTCAGGCTGGATTAGGTCTTGCTCTTCTGTGCACGCTTAGCCTCTTGTTCTTATCTGTATCGTGGCAATAATAATACTAATAGATGATTGAGCACTATCAGACCAGTCATCATGTACTATTATTATTATGTTGGTATTAATACTGTAGCACGTTGTTTTGTCCTCAACAGAACTGAGAGAGGATTTCATCCCGATTCTATTTATAAGGAAATTGAACAACAGAGAAGTTAAGTAACTTGAACCCAACTGTGTTCCCCTAGAGCCTGTGCGAGTTATTCAGGGCTGAGAGCCAGTGGGTCTCATGCTTCATCGTGCATCAGAATCACCTAGAGGGCTTGTGAAAACACAGATCACTGCCCTCGATCTCAGAGTTCCCAATTCAGTAGATCTGAGGTGGGAGATTTTTCATTTCCAACAAGCTCGTGGACGGTGTTGATGCTGCTGGTCCATGGAGCACACTGAAATCCACTGCTCCAGGCGGCCGATCACTTTCTCTGTTGACCATGTCTCTTTACTTGTCTCTCTCCAGCTAAAATGGGAGTTCCTTAGGGTAGGAGCTGTTTTTTTCTTCCTTTTTCTTTTTTTTTCTTTTTAATGTCCACATTCCCAGCATCTAGCGAAGTAGTTCTCACAGGTGGTAGGCCTTCAATAAATGTTTCTTTGAATGAATGATGTAATTAGTGGTTCTGGCCTTTTAAGTGTATTTTTGCCCGAATGAAATTTCTGTGTATTTCAAGAATTCTCCGGTTTTATCAGTCACATACTTGATTGGCACACAGGGGTCGCGTACTCAAAGGTTTTGTAAGGTTAATTGTTAATTGCATGACTTTAAAGTACTCTGAACCAAAGGTCACATCTGTTGTATTTGGCTCACTGTTCTTTCCAGAGTGGACCCCTCACTGCCTATTAGGTTATACCATCATTATATGGAAAGAGGCTCTTTCCAAGATTTGAAAATTTCTTTCCTAAAGTAGCACCTTCCTTGATGTAAAATGACTCCATCATAAATGTGATGGCTTATAGGAATTGTGGTACATTTACTTCCCAGTATTCAAGCTTCGTAAAATGCCTGTGTGACATGGAGTAGTTGAGTGGGAGGTTGGCGCGCCTTATCTCAGCCAGCTCGGCTCTGGGTCCCCAACAGCCAGGCATCAAGTGGGAAACAAGAGATTTCTGACGGCTTGAAAACTTTCAGACTTTGACTTTGGCTTAATGGTATTTTTTATGTTCCTTTCCTTTTGAAGTAGAAACTACTAATAGTCTGTATTATAATAGGTCATCTATGATGCTATTCAAAAACTGGATAAGAAGCTTGATGTCATGCACGCAAAGGTTAGAAAAATCAAGCATTTTCGTGTGAAGTCATGGTTGCAAAGTCGTGTAAGTGTTATAAAAATATTTTCAAAACTATAATAAACCTCTGGTTTCTAAAGATGCCAGTCAGAAGTGAGAGAGAACTAATAACTGTGAGATAAGCAAGGCTGATCTATACCTGCTGTAGCAGCAGATGGGAGACTAAACCTCTGCCGGAAAAATGCTGAAGTTTAGGTTTGAGAAATGTACGACAATGGGTATTTTTATGTTTGTAACCGTAATACATAAAGTGCAATTAAAATGTAGGGTTGAAGAGGAAATCATGTAATCAAAATAGAGCATTTATCTTTAATAATATAAAGCAATCTTCCATGGAAAGTAATTATGGATGTATTTACTATTTTTTTCTTTCACTCACTCACAGTTGGTTTATGCTGGGTTTGTGTCATTTCAGAAGCCACTCGGATATGCATTTAAAGATTATAATTACCTGCTTTCTAAAAAGATCAGATACCAGAAAATGAGGAAGAAGCGGTGTCTCTGTCCATCGCCTTACCCTAAAAGTTATAGCCCCACTATTCCAGTACAAAGGCCGGAAAAGGATTCCCAGAGCAACCCTCTAGAAGCACCTTTTGGGTCCCCGGTGCCTCTGGATCTGGAGCGATCCCTTAGCCTGAGCCCGACGGTCCCCTCCACCTACTGCAGGCGTTCCTACGAGGAGTACTACTCGCCCCAGGACCCCACGCAGGGCTCCTCCAGTCCAGAGGCCCACAACACCCGCAGTCTTTTCTTAGACACCCAGTCCACTGCGGTCGAGCCTGCAACCGTGCTGACCCAGAGTGAACGCAGTCCAGCACATAGCCCTGACATGATGACCTACCCAGCTTTACTGGAAAACAGTAGATTCAGCCGTGCTGGCTCACCTCTCTATGTCCCGACCAGCTTCGGTGAGTGTGAACTGACACATGTTACAAGTAGCATTATTTACCCTATATTCCTCAACACCCTTGATGCAAGCTTGTGGAAGCTGTTTGTTTCCCATCTTGAGGGCTAGCTTGGGGCAGCACTCTGAACGACGACTAAGACTTCTTGAGTGTCTGTGATGTGCCTGCACTGTGCCAGTCAATGGACAGGCCTCTTCTCCACTAATACTCATAATGATCCCATTGTGAGTTTTTTATCTTCTGTGTTTCTTTACCCTTTCCCTGTGTAAATAATTAAAATGCTCCTAAAATGGCCAGAGCCCAGATGACAGGAGAGAAAAGGTACACTTTAGGCTAATTCACAGGAACTAAGGTCAAATTTGTGTTGACGGTCCGGCGAATTACAAAAGCCGCTTCCGTTACCACACGCTATCTCTAGGGAGTCGAGCACTCTGGCTGAGTAAATGAGTACCTGTCTGGACACAAAGAAGTTTCAGTACAACGTAGTGAACGGCACACCTAAAACGTTTTGAGGTATGAGCACCTAAATTGTTTCATGCCTCACGTTATTTCTTTTTTAAACATAAACCTTCAACCAAAATATCTATTACCATGCAGTGAAACTTGAAAGAGGTATTCAGTGTAATGTTAAAGTTACTTCTGACCTAGCTGAGCAGAAGTCTTGTTGTTTTCAAAATTCAGATACACCTTTAAGCCTTGAGAGATGTTAATTTTAAAGCCATGGAAGAGATTCAGTAAAGAACTGATTTGGTTCTCAAAGATAATGGGGGTTACTGAAATTCACTGATTAAAGTGAATAATTTAAGCAATTATAAAACTAAATTCTGGGGATTTCCATTGCAATTAGCTAGTAAAATAAACCTCATCTGGAGAGACCAAGAGGACAGAGATTAAGCATTTCAAAGAATTTCTCTCAAAGTAAGAGAGCAATAGGTTATCTTAGATTAACCTAATTTAACCCAAGTAACAGATCTTTTGCTGTATTTTGCCTGTGGCCCAAGAGGCCTCAGATTGCTCAGTCTGTTTTATGATCTTTGAAGCTTTAAGGTGTCTTCCGAAGCTGCTTTTGTTGTTTGGGGGAGGTCAGGTGGGACATTCTTGAGTAGCCATCCTCAGGTCATCTTTGTCTAGGCTTTCCCTGGATTTTACCTTGGAGTCTTGGGTCCGTGCCGGGGTACTTCACACAAGGTTCCAGGAATGAGACACTTCTTCCCTACCTAACATCTCTTCTTTCAGGATAATGATCAGGTCAAGTATGATTTGTCTTTTTTCCCCCATTGAAGGTCGAAGTTCACCAGTTGGAAGTGCCCCGGGTATCCTCAAACAGAGCCTCCCTGATGACCCTTCAACCTGGTCTGTGGATGAAGTGATCCTGTTTCTGAAATACGTAGATCCTCAGTTATCAAGTGCCCTCGTCGACCTCTTCATGCAACATGTAATGTATCTTTTGATCCGGTTTTCCTGCCGTAATGACTTTGAATGACCTCTGTGCAGGCCCTTCAGTTGGATACTGATTAGTGTGGATGGTGGGGGAACCCTATCAACTGATTATTCCATATGCGAGAAAGTTTACTTTGCCCGAAGTTAGAGCCTTAAAGGGTGGAGGCTGGATCTGTGCTTTAAATGGGTACCCGGGTACCTAAAATACTACAAGTCTTCAAGTTCTCAAGAGAAGATGATTCAGCATGGCCACACTCTCCTTTCTAACAACAGCTACAAGGATCCTCCTCCCCACCTGCTCCCTGCTCGGCCCCAGGACCGTGAGTAGGAGGGGTGACCACAGCTGTGACAGGTTGTCCTCCTTGTTACGATGCCCGATGAATCCAGCAACTGATTCCATTTGGCTCAGTTCTGTTGACCTTATATGGTTATTGATGATTTGGAATGCTGATACCCTTACGCCATTTACAAAGTAACATCATGGGCTAAATTTTAAATTCTAATTTCTTTAATTTCTAGTTTTACTTAGTAGAAAATGTATAGATGGTACCTGACAAAGGCAGTACTGTGAGGGATTTCAGGTCCCTTCAGCCAGTGACGTATGATTCAGTACAGTTTTATTTTTAAACCAGAACTTGTGAAAACCAAATAATATGCTTCAGCAGCATCATTTGGTCAATTAATTCTTTTTTACATTTGGAGGATACCTTGTGACTATCAAGTAATGTTTTTTATAGGGTTTCCTAATGAATAAAATTAGTGCCCACATATCTGATGTACCCTTTTCAATATGGTAAGAAAATCAGTAATTAGTTTTTAGCATCTAATTAGCTTCCGACAACTGATTAGCTTTCAGTGTTAAGACAGCACTGTATAGCACACTTATAGCTGACATACTCATGTTCCCAGCCCTTCTAAGAAAGTTAATGACCATCTGAAATTCATTTTTACCATTCATAGTTTTTACTTTTTGTCACAGCTATGCAGTATTTTGTTCAACACACGATATTTAAAATTAGGTAGTTTGATGCTTAGGACGTTTTTAAGATATTAGGTTAAATTTCCTTTTTCTTAAAATTTGAAGCAAATTTACAGATGATTAAGTGATGCTTCACTGTACAAATTAGATTTTTAATAGTTTCCATCAAGCAGTTGCATATTCAGAGAATATACATCTGGACTGAGCTGCCCTCTAATTGGTGTTACATGTTCTTACATAGAAAGGAAGAACCATTCTGATAAAGTATGAAAGCTTTATTAATTATTTTAATTTCCTTCTCTCTGTAGGACATTGATGGGAAAGCTCTGCTACTGCTCAAGAATGACATGATGATGAAGTACATGGGGCTTAAGCTGGGGACAGCTCTGAAGCTGCGCCACTACATTGAAATGCTTAAAGACAGAAAGATACCTCAACAATTTAAAAAGTGTGTAGATTAGATTGGACTTAATTCTAGGGAGACCAATGCCACCTTTTCTCTCTGCCCTTAGTTTTTGTTGTGTAGAAGGTTCCTCTAAAATACAGTGTATCCAAAATCACAGAACCCTGGGACAGTCCAGGCTACTCCTTTAGAAGCCATTTAACATGTTAGCACTAGCAGAGTCAAACTGGTGCTTTGTTCTTTGTATCTTTTCATTATTTTCCTTGCATAGTTTACAGATAGTTAGTTACACTTCATGCAGGAAACAGAGAAACACCTTTGATTTTGGTTAATGTTTATATGTAAAACCAAAACAGCCAAATCCCAAAGGGGAAAGTAGTCAGGGAGGGATTGACGGGTTCTCTAATGAAAAAAATTATAAGGTAGATAGTCATTTTATGCAAGAGATATTACACTACAAGGGTGGGTTGGATGGAGTCTGACTATATTCTTTTCAATTAATATGTTTTATTTTTAAACTTCCTTATTTTGTCTAAGCTTCAACATTTAACTAGGCATTCATTGTTCACAGCTCTCCACGAAGATGCCTATGTCCAAGTTTTTTAAACATGTGTTTTATTATCTGTTTATTCCTCATATGGGTACTGTTTCATATTTATATTTTGTTCTGTATCTGAAGTATACACACAAGTAAATCTTTTCTTTTTTAATTTAAAATGGCACTTTACACTTCCACAGAGGTGAAGATCAACTCTACATATAGTGAGTTTTTTTATTCTGTAAAACATATGCACATCGTTTGACATCACTGGTACCTCTCAGCTCACACTTCAGGGTTTCCATACAGGGAAGTTCTGTCTTGTGCAATGTTTCTAGTTAATTTCCTTTCTGAGCCATTTATCCTACTAAACTTTGGAAGGTGCATCAGTTCTGATTTGTCATTTTAATTTTAAAAATCAGAACTTTCACATGGAACATGTTCATTGTTGCTTTATTTATTACATCATTATATTGTATAATATTTAGTGTAATGTTATAAGCTATGAGAAATGGTGCTAATTGTATTAGCCATTTGTTATAAATGCCAGTAAGATGTTCACCAGGGGTAAGATTGTACGTTTTCTTTTTAGAAAACCAAGTGTACTTTATAAGCAAATGCAACTATTTACTGGGCGTATATGATTTAAAGGGCTTTTTCGTCCGTGTTATTTCTTTTGTCTTATAAGACAAGATTCTAATTTAAACTTGTCCTTTCAAACTGTCAGTGTGAAGATGCTGTGCCACTTCAACAGTCCTCAGGTGTTTGTATAAATACTATGTTTTACAGTTTTTAGATTTTAAAATATAATAAAGTTTAATAACCGCAACCATTAATGTCAGAGCCTCAGATTTGATTTTACTTGCTTGAAGACTTAGAGCAAGCAGTGATACATGTCGTGAGTAGTTATACTCTGTGACAACTTCACTAGAGAATTCTCTCTCCATCCTGAATATCAAGGCAAAAGTATGGCTAACACAATAACTTTCATTAATGCAGACAATTAGCAGAACTAGAATTTAACATCCACTGAAACAAATTTTCCTCTCTAAAATTACCCTCATCTCCATGAAACACAGCCAGATCAAGACTAAATTTGTTTACAGAATTAAGTCTGGTCAATTGACCACATAGGGTCCTCCTAACTGGCTGTGGTGGAATTCAGAAGTAGTCTCAGAATGAATTCCCAAAAGGCCTCTCAAAGCCAGGAAAGCCATGCCAAAGGCCTGCCATTAGCCTGCACCTCAGTGGATTTCTCTCTTCTAGAGAATCCCTAAAACATCGTGATTCCTGCACATGCCAGGAGACAGTCTTTCCCATTCACCTGATAAGGCTGCTCAGAACCCAAGAGTCTCCAGTGTCTGGAGAGACCAGGCAGAGAGAAGAGAAAAATGTTTCCATTCTACCCAAAACTAACTTGAGGGGAAGGACTTCCCTATATCTGGAAAACACAGATCAAAACCAGTAATATTCCAGACAAAAACCATAAAAATTATAACCATATTCACCAGTTCACTCAGTAACCGATCCATTAACTTTTTATGAAGCCTCAAGTTTTCCATTAGGATTTTTTAATATCTCTCCCAGTTCAGTATAGTATGATCTGAAATTGATCAGAGACCTGTACTTGTCAAAAGGGCCTTCCTGTGGATCATCTTGAAGATGAAACTCTTTTGCAAAAGCATCAGAGTACAACAGTAACTTCCTATAAATGACAGAAGACTTTAAAAGGCACGGTTAAACATCTGACTACAATGTAATCCATAAAGAAACTTGGTTACAATAACTAGAATTATGACCAATGATAATCTCAACCCTTGAAAACCTTAATCACCAGCAAAAACCAAGAAGCAAGTAACCGTGAACTGTTTGTCATACCAGCATTTCCTGATTGGAAAACTTATGCTCTAGTCTTCCTCTCCTAAGAAAGCAAAGGGAGGTAAATTTAGATCTGCCCAGCAATTAATGTTCCAGTATTTTATCCTGTTTGAAATGACGCAGGTAGTCAGTGAATTCTCTTAACTTGGTTTAGTTTCAAGTTACCAAAATCTGGAAAGACTATTTTAGATAGACCTTCCCAAAATGTAATTATTCCTATAGAGTTTACCTAAAAGCTCTTATTTATGTTTACCTAAAGTTTCATCATATCAAGTTATTTTCCTTGCTGACGTATTTGCAACAGATACAGTAAGGTGTTATTTGATCTCTAGTAAACCTAGGTACAACAGAAGTGTTATACTTAATATTGATGATTCTAAAGACATGTCTATGTTAATCAAACCAAAAAGCTTAAGCTAGCTTCAATACCAGATACCAATTCAGTACTGAATATTTCCCAGGCCACGTGAACCTGAAATTCATTCAAGCCAGTCTTTTTTATATTTCTGAGAATTTACATAAGCGTTTGATTTCTTTTAAGCCAATTAAACAGCTCATCCACAAACCAATCTTGGCAATGCCATTTGGAAGCAGACACTTCATATTTATAAGGTACGCAGAGACATACATTTACATATATAGACAAAGAGATCTCACAGTTTTCCTGCTAAAATTTTAAAAGGCCTCTTTTTGAATGAAATAATGCCATCTGCAGCAACATGGGTGGACCCATGTTGAGATCATCATACTAGGTGAAGTAAGACGCAGAAAGACATATCGTATGATATCACTCAGTGTGGAATCCCAAAAAAAGGTTCAAATGAACAAACAGACTCACAGACATAGAAAACAAACTTATGGGTCCCGAAGGGGAAAGGCGGGGAGGAGGGATAAATTAGGAGTTTGGGATTAGCAGACACAAGCTACTCTACATAAAACAGATAAACAACAAGGTCCTACTGTATAGCACAGGGAACTATATTCAGCGTCTTACAATAAACTAGTGGGAAAGACTCTGAAAAGGAATAGGTAAATGTATACCTGAATCACTTCGCTGTAAACCTGAAACTAACACAGCATTGTAAATCAACTCTACTTCAATTTTTTAAAAAAAAAGATAAAAGGTGATTAAAGTTCCAGAGAGCCCAGGTAGATCATTTACATCGCAAAGGCACAGGAAGAGAAATACCAATTCCTTCTAGAAAGCTAACTTCCTCTAAGGGCATATGCAAAAACCAGTTTTAGAATGTCAAAAGAGTCCCACCGTGGATATTTTCAGGGATTTTTTTTCAGTTTCTAAAAAGCCAATTTAGTTTAAACAACAGTAAGAGGCAATAATAACACGTATCAGTCACTCACATTCACATGCCTCACTTTCAGAGGAGAAACAACCGGCGTTCAAGTTAACCTTCACCTCAGCTGTTAGCCCAGCCTCCGTGGCCTTTCTCGGTATAAAACGCACCTGCCAGCCCACAGCTGCGGCCACTTCGTTTTCCCACCGTAATGGCGCCAATATCTCCGCCATGGCCTTGGGGTGACTATGAGTCCTCGGTACTGTCTTGGCAGCCCCATTCATCAAGGCCAGCCACCCTAGGGCCCCACATACTAGCGGACGGCCACCCCGGGATTTCCTCTGCAACTTTCAGGATCACCCCTGGAACTTTCAGGCCCCTCATGCTAGGTGACGCCCCTGCAACTTTCCGTTGCGCGTCCTTATTTCCTGACGTCTCGGCGCTCACAGGAGCTTCCTCGGTCTCCCCGCTGGCTCTACCAACTGGGATGCACCCCGCAGGCCTACAAGGCCTGTACTTGCCCAGCTACAAGACCAAAGAAAGGGCCCAGAGTCGGCGACGGAGACATCATGGTTTAATGGGCGGGGGAGCTTACCTGTCTGAAGCGAGGCCCTGGAGCAACACCCCACTGTGTGCGGCGGCCGGCGGGCAGGACATGGCGGCAGGCTTCGCTCCCCAGGAGAGGGGGAGGTTCCCAGTTATAGTGGAAATTGACATCAGGTTGGCTCATCAGTTACCAGGGAAACCAGCCGAGGGGCACGCCCCTCACCTCCCCTTTGATGAGCTATCAGGTGGAGATGTTTGCTAAAGATTAGATGAAGCAGGCACTGGCCCAGCAGGGAGATGTACAGAGAGCAAGAGAACAGCCATCTTGGGTGGCCTGACCATACAGACTCCCTCTGTAAGCATGAAAAAGCCATGCCCTTCTGTAATAATATTAGAAATTAAAAATTAAACATCATGACTAGGAACAGTGATGATGGGAGGAAAAGTGCTGCTTTTTCAAGCTGCATAAGGAACTGTAGTCACAGTTGGCTGAATAAATGAGGTGTGTTTAAGTTTCTGGGGCTGTTTCTACAGCGTGGTGCTGGGACTTGCTTATATTTATAAGTCCTCCGAGGTTGAGGACTCCCGATGTTTCCCCTGTTTTACCTTGGTGAAGTTGAACCCTGAAAGCAGCTCTCCACAGTGAGCACATCCTCAGACGAGCTTGCCCACTCTCACTGCTATACTAGAGGCAACTCTGGTGTTACAGGGCCACGTTCTCTGGCTTTAGGGGTGCTATCAGCACTGAGGGGAGAGGTTTAAGATATAAGGGGAAAAGGAAATAAATCCCTTTGTCTGAAAAGGTTCAATTCCATCCAAGCTGCTGGACAAAACAGGGGAAACATCACATTGCGAGGGAGCGGAAGCAAACTGTCCGCCCTGCATTCCAAAGGTGGGCCCTGGTCTGCATGTCCTCCCTACCCTAGAGCCCTCCCCATTCCCTGGATCAGCCTCGGAGCACTTATAAATATAAGCAAGTCTCTCTCACATATACCGGAAAAAGCCCCCCGGGGTTCGTTTTTGCCAGTATACCCTGATCCCCATGAGGTATGGTCATTCGTGGCTTGGCCAAGCTCTACCTCTTGCTTTTTCCTTCGGTGACATCAGTTCCAAAACCCCCAGCAAACCATAGGGAAGGAGGCAGAGAAGACTGATGCCGTCCATGGAGGCGAGCCTGTGGGTCGCAGGCACAGCACTGTAGGTGGAAGCTGAGGCGAGAAGAGCCCTGCTAGGAGCACATGCTGGGAATGGTTGTGTGGTTTTTTTAATGTATTTTTAAAAGTTGAGTTAGGAGAAAGTACACCCAGAAAGGCCCTAAACGACGGGCAGCTCGGCATATAAGAGTAAACAAAATAGGTGAAACCCCTTACCTTAGACTGCTTCCTATCTATCTGGGAAGACAGCATTAGAAAACACAAATATTTGGGTAATTGATGAGTGTATAAAATGCGGCAAAGGTGAAGTAGCCATGAGAAGCATGACATCTCTAGAGGATTCTATTGTGTGTTTGTATACAGATGTGCTTACATATTGGGAAGACATTTGGGAAGATAGATACAAACATGTTTACAGAGGGCATCTATGGGTAGGTAGGATTCTGAATATGTTTCATTTCATTTTCCTTATCTTTCTGATTTGTCTGCAGTGTATTGCTTTTATAATACTTGTTTAATTACAAAAACACAGGCCATATCATGTTTACATCACTGTGGAAGATAAAAGGAAATACCACATTGCCATTTAGCGGGAGGCAGAAAGAGCAAAACCTAAGAAAAAAGCATAATGTGTCAGAAGACCAACTTAATTTAATATCATGTATAAATAGATTAAACGCCCATATTAAAAAAGATTCAAGGGTGGATCTTAACAACTATATGCTTTTACCTACCTTGTCATTTGCTTTAAACATTAAAAAATAAAGCACTGGACAGAAATTCATCTGCAAATAAACAAAAAATAGGCCACAATGATACTATTGATCCCGGCAAGGTAGAATTACAGGCAAAAAGCAGTCAATGCATCAGGAGTCCTTATGTTGGTGAGAGGTTCAAGTACAGGGACGACAGATCATGAACTTGTGTTTAACCAATTACACAGACTCAAAACCAGATAGTCCATGTGCATAATTTAATAAAATTGCAGTAGAAAAAAAAAGACTTTATTGTATCTTTTAGTCTTTGACATAAGGAAGCAAAATTAAAGGGCAGATACTGGTATAATTAAAAAGGCATTACTGATAGACATTAGATTCCAAAAGAGAATTCACTGTTAAGAATCCTTGGAGGGCTTCCCTGGTGGCGCAGTGGTTGAGAATCTGCCTGCCAATGCAGGGGACACGGGTTCGAGCCCCGGTCCGGGAAGATCCCACATGCCGCGGAGCAACTAGGCCCGTGAGCCACAACTACTGAGGCTGCGCGTCTGCAGCCCGTGCTCCGCAACAAAAGAGGCCGCGATAGTGAGAGGCCCGCACACCGCGATGAAGAGCGGCCCCCGCTCGCCGCAACTAGAGAAAGCCCTCGCACTGAAACGAAGACCCAACACAGTCAAAAAATATATAAATAAATAAATAAATAAATAAGTGTTACCATTAAAAAAAAAAAAGAATCCTTGGAGCTTTCACAAAATTGAATACATACTAAGCTACATAGAACACTCTGAATCACAGGAAACAAAGTTAGTACAGGCTACAGTCTGGGACATAAAATTCAGAAGTTAATGAGATACTTCTGAAATGCTAACAAGAAAAACAATAAGCACCCCTACCTTTGTAGCCACAGCTTCTTTCCTGAACTTTCTCCTTGAGTTCTAGGCCTGGGTATGTCACTGTCTACTGATGTCTCCACCTGCAAGCCCACAGCATCTCCTCCTCATCACACCTGAATCTTTCCCCACCTTCCTTTGCTGATGTGCCCCTCTCCAGTCCCTGCCTTAACAGCGCCTCACCCACTGATGCATCCGGGCACCTGACAGAGTGCCTGCCAGTGTTGGCCTCAACTCCTCATCGTCCACAGCCCACCGCAGCCCTGACGTCACCTGGTCCCAGGCATCCTACCTCTCACAGCTCTCTCTCGTCTGGGCCCCCCAGTCTGTTGTTTCCCGAGTTTGCTGCCAGATGCCACTTCAGAAATGCTAAGTTTCTTTCCTATGAGCACTTCCAGAGCTGATACTTTTATTATTGTATTCCCAGGATTTAGCATACTATCTCCTACATAATAGATACTTAGATGTTGGTTGACGGAAAAAAACACAAAAGCAAATTTTCTTCTTAAAAACACGGCCGTTGCCAGTACCTCTCCCAGTTTACAAGAAAATCATTTTTATTGATGCTTGTACTTCATTAATGCAGTGTGGCTCCCCGCCACCACCATGGAGCAGCTCAGATGTGTCTGAACAGTAATGGGAGATGGCCGATCCAGAGGACTCTCAGGGCAAAGGCAGTTAGGCCCAGAGATTTGGGGCTTGTTGTAGGAGAACTGAAAAAATCCCTCATCTTTATGAATATACTGAAAGATTTGTCAGAGACACAAACGAAGTGCTTTCAATAAATCTGTTGGTGTTTTGCGTGCGCGCACGTGTGTGTGTGTGTTTGTTTAACTAGGATTTGAAGATGTAACTGTGAGCTGTAAACCCTTAAGTTTAACAGAGCTGTCCCATGTCCTACTGACAATTTATATCTTATGTCTGCAAACCAGTTGGCTGGGTGGTTCCATTTTGATTGAGCCAGGCTAATATTTTTCTCTCCTATTTGGGGCCACCTTTTGCATGCTTTGGAGTTGGAATTTAAAAATATAAATATAGAAGGTCAAAGTTGTGCTCGCTGTTGATAGCTCCTGTAAAACACCTGACTCAATGAGCAAATATTAGCTCTATCAGCTACTTTTAAAAAAAGCTTCATTGTAGTACATTTCAAGTACATGTGAAAATAAGGAGAGTGAAGGGACACCACCCAGCTCCAATAATTATCAGCTCATAACCCATCTTGTTTCATCCACACTCCCACTCACATCTCCCATTTCCACGTTGTTTTGAAGCAAATCTGATAGATCATTTAATGTATAAATAGGTCAGTATGTATATCTAAAAGATAAACTTTTAAAAAAGTGACCATACCATTATCATACTTTAAAAATTAATAATTCATTTCTAACACCATGCTGTAATGAGAGGAACCAGGGCTCCTTGGAGAAATGACCGATTCTAGGACTGGGACGGGGAATATACAAGTTGAGCCTGGAGCATCTTGGAAGTGTCGAAGGATGTGCTCCAAGAAAGCACAACAATGAGGAATGTCAAAGGGACACAGGAGCGAACTGAAAGAGCTTCCAGTGGCCAGGAAGTCTGGAACGGTTTGAGCCACAAAATAAAGGAGTATTGGATTATAACCCAAAGTATAACAAATATCCCTGAGTCCATACTGCTGTAAATCAACGATTGAATCAGTAAATAGGGGAGAAGAGAGAAATCTGTGCAGAAGAATCCCAAATTATGTAGACACTCACCCTCAAGGAGGTGGAGCATTACTCCCCACTCCTTAAGTGTGTGCTGTGCAGAGAAGTATGTGCTTCCTTCCAAAGAGGGCAGTATGGAAAGGGGGGGAAGGAGGAACTCTCCAGGGGAGAGACCTGACAAACACCCTCATCCAGGTGGTCAAGGTCAACATCAACAGCGAGAAGTCCTGTTCATAGTATGTACCCTTGATATGATAGCATGAGAATGGCCCTTTATCGCTGAGGTTTTCCTCCCCAAAACCCATGACACCAGTTTCATCACGAAGAAAATCATCAGACAAATCCCAATTGGGGAACATTCTGCAACATACCTAACCAGTCCTCCTCCAAACTGTGTAGGTCATCAAAAACAAGGAAAGTCTGAGAATCTGTTGTCACAGTCTAGAGGAGCCCAAGGAGACATGATGAGTAAACATAATACGGGATCCTGGAACAGAGAAAGGTGAAAAGGAAATGTGAATACAGTGTAGGCTTTAGTTAATAATAATGTACAAATATTGATTCATTAGTTGTGGTAAATGTACCACAATATAAAATACTAATAATGGAGGAAAATGGGTGTGGGTACTGTCTCCACTACCTTAATAACTTTTCTGTAAATTAAAACTGTTCTAAAATTAAAAGTTTATTAAAAAATTTAGCAATTCCCCTCTATCATCCTACATTCATGCAATGTTCTGTTTAAAGTCCCGATCTCTCAAATCTGAAGTGTGAAAATCTTCGCCAAAAGTCCCAGTGAGATTTTGAGGGAGTGACTGCTCTTCCTTGAAAAGGAAAATATGCAAAGTTTCTTCTTGGTGCATGAAATATTTGATATGTGCAACCTGCTCCAGTAGTTATTTTTAGATCTCATCTCTGATGAGTGCCTGGGTCTTGTTTTCACTTGTGTTTCAATGTTTGTGTGTGACTGAATGTCAACTCCCAGAAAGAAGGAGTTACGGCATATGCTTTAAGGGGAAGTTATGTATGTCCATGTAGATTGATTTCTACTTTTTCTTCTTTGCCTTTTCTTCCTTTAAAAATATTTTGTTGTTGCTTGCTTTCCCCACACAGGAGTATATATCTCGTTTCTATGTGGAAAACTGATCTATAATGTACTATCAGCATATGAGTGTCACCATTTAGAAGTGTTCATTAAGTGAGGCTTACTGGTTTCCAATGTTGCATCTGGCTTTATTAATTTTTTTTTTTTCGGTACGCAGGCCTCTCACTGTTGTGGCCTCTCCCGTTGCGGAGCACAGGCTCCGGACGCGCAGGCTCAGTGGCCACGGCTCACGGGCCTAGCCGCTCCGCGGCATGTGGGATCTTCCCGGACCGGGGCACGAACCCGTGTCCCCTGCATCGGCAGGTGGACTCTCAACCACTGCGCCACCAGGGAAGCCCTTTATTAATTTTTGTATCAGTGTATTTCAGAAGTTAGCATGGATGCTGGCAAAATCAATAGCAACGTTGCTGTTAGAAAAAGTGCAAGAACGTAAGGAATGACTCTGGTTGGAAAGGAGTGTCCTGATATAATCCTTTCCTGAAATGCTTGAGTTAGTCAGTGACATATGAACCTCCCCCCATCTGGGCACTATGAACAGGCCCTGGTCAGGGTGGGCAATGGCGGCAATTAGCACCCAGTTCCACTCCAGACATTGCCAATGTTTATAGTACCTGCTAAATGGATATACTCATGACAATTGTGCGAAGAATTTGAAGCTTTATTATTATGTAATAAGTAAACTGCCTGATTAAGTGTGGTTTTGGTGACTACGCTTATATCAGCCAGGATAAACTGTGCTTTGCTGCAGTAACAAACCAACCCTGAAATCTCAGTGGCTTTGCTTTTCTCCCAGGCAAAGTCTGACTCTCCAGAGCTACTGCTTTTTTTTCTCTTCTTTTTTTTTGGCCTTGCCACGTGGCACGTGGGATCTTAGCTCCCCGACCATGGATCGAACCTGTGCCCCCCTGCAGTGGAAGTGTGGAGTCTAAGCCAGGGAAGTCCTGAGAGCTACCGCTTCTTTTGTGACTCTGCCCATGTAACACATGGCCTCCAAGAATATTTCTGTTGCCCAGAGCTGACACGTGGTACTTCTACTTGGAGCCCACTGTTAGAACTAGTTACGTGGCCCTGCTTAAGTGCAAGAGAGTTGGGTAGAGTGGCTTTCTCAAGAAGAGGGAGAAGAAAACGGAAGATTTGGTAAACACATAACATTGTTTCTACCACAAGGGTTTAAACATTTTTTTCAGGCTAAAATGATTGCAGACATGCTTTGGGGCTGGGCCAGGTTGGTGGCCTAACTGGGAGAAGCTGGTTGGGTGTAGTGCGTAGGTGTGCACAGGTGAATGGAAGGGGCTGCGTCTAGCGGGAGCCCAACCGATGCCATGCAAGACTTTGAGTCTTATGTTACAGGTTCTTCCAATTTTTCAAAAGCAAGTGGAAAAGCAGATTTTAATGTGAAATCTCCCGATTTCAAAATGTAGGCTGAAGTATATGAAAACACAGGCCAAACAAAACGTGCTTGCAGGTCTCATCGGACCCATGTGCCACCAACGTTACGATCTTAATTAGCTCTCTGGCCTACAAACTTGGGATCTTGAATGGCCCTTTATTTATCTGTGAGGTAGGGCTACATTTCTAAGAATCTGGCTCTGCCTGTGAGCATTCCCTCAGCCCACCCTGGGTCAAGGTTCAAATCCTTCGTCCTTGCACAAGCTCAGCTGACCGCTGGGGCACTTGGAGCCACACTTAAAGGACAACAGATTCCTTGCATTCCGGTCATTGCCAGGCTATGTAATCTTCAGGCATTTGGGAAACCACAAAGTGTTGAGAAAGAATGAAACAGGGATGGGTGTTGCGGAGCCGTTATGAAGGTGGAACAGGAGGGCCCGTATGTCAGTTTCAGACGCATCTCAAGGGCTGTGGGAGGCAATTAAAAGATTATAAATGGGGGAGGGGTCACACAGACCTGCAGCTCTCGGGGGCAGGGAGGAGAGCTCTCAGCAAAGGGAACTGATCGTCCACGGTGCGCTGTGCCCTCCATGTCATCCCATCCACGTACTGTCCTTGGGGGCGACTCCAGCGATTTCATTCCACCTTTTCTGAGCTCTTCTCAGAGGCGTAGGCGTCCCTCTGAGGGCGGCCCGAGTTGTTTGTTGGGTTCAGCACAGCCCGCAGACGGTCCAGCCCAACCACCTTTTCCTTTCAAATGATACTTGCAGTTACTTTCCAGAACGCCCGAGGTCTGGGAAGGCCAGCTTGTAGCAGGGGTCTTAGGTGAGCTTTTGGGTCGGGGAAGAACCCAGGAAGGCAACCAGAAGCCTCGACCGCCGGCCAGCTGGGTTCCACGCAGCCGACCCGGACGCACCACCCTCAGGAGCAGAAAGTTCCGGGCCCGACGGGGAGGGCGGCGGGCGCTGCGGCCGCTTCTTGGCACGAAAGTGTGATGGGGTGTGGACGGGTCTCCCCACCCCACCCAGGCGCCCAGGAGCCACGCACTGCGGCCAGGAAGCCACGTGGGGCTCGAGTCGCCGCCAGAAAGAAGGCACGTGAGGAGAGGTCCCGAGTCCTGTGCCACCACCTGGGGCGGGGGAGGGGGGTGCGCCACACTGCTGCCCGGAGCCGGGGTCCCAGGCCCAGGCTCAGCCTGGGAGGCACACAAGCTGTTGTCACACTTTCCTCGCCCGACGCCACCACCTCTTTGTAGGTCACACAGCAGTGGGGTTGGCTCTTATTTACCCCTGTGTCCTCCCTCGAGAGTCTCCTATTCTCAGCCCCCATCGTAGCCCCATCTTCCCCCCAATCTCTCTCACGCACATCCCCCCCGACGTGCACGTATACGCATGCGCACACACACACACATCTCGGCGTTAATGACCCAATGGGATGCAGTTTCACAACCGCTGGGACGCAGGCCGTGCTCTGTGCCGCTTCTGGGCCTTTCCCTGTCTCTACAAAGAGAACAGAAGCCGGGCAAGGATCCTGTGCCGGCACCACAGGGATTGCAGAGCGACGCCCCTCAGGAGTTGTTACAGATCCCCTGACGATGCCGGGCGCAGCCAGCGTCGGGAACAGTGAGTGAGGACGGTGACCAGTGTGCTGGCTGCCCTCCCTTGGGAGCAAGGGCTGGAGTCTGGGCCCCGTGCTCCCCAGGTCGCCCACCGTTGCTTCTCCAGCTCCCTTGGGGACCATGCTTTCCGTCCTCCTCTCTGTTGCATCCCAAGAGCCCCGCCGACCTTTCCCTGCTCTATTTTTCGCACCCCCGCAAACGCTGAGGTCGTGGCTTCAGCTCCATACACTGTGCAGCGGGCGGCGTCCCTCAGCTTGTATTTTCGCCTGTAGGGCCCGCGAGCCTCTCTCGCTGGCTTGGCTGGAACACAGCTTTCCGTTACTAAAGGGTGAGGAGCCTCCTTCCTGAAAACCTGAGCCGTCGAGGACTTTCAGTCTGGATCCTTCCCACGGATGTCCTCGGATGCCCCCAGACCAGCTTCCTCCAGAGGACCCAGGTCGCTAGCCTGGTGCCTGTGTCAGGACCACTTCTGCGCGGCGGGGCCCCGTGGTTGTCGCCGCGGCTGCCGGCAGAGGGCGCTGTCCTCCCAGCGCCGGCGGAGTGGGGACCGGGGGTTTCTCCCCAGCAGGCCCGCAGAGAAGCAGCCGCTGTTCTGACTTTTTGACAGTTCCTTTGCTGCAAAGGCTCCTCTTCCTGTGGCGGAGAGATCAGCAGCTCTTACACAGGATGAGCAAGGGATTCCTTTTCTATACTCACCTCACAAACGCTTTTCTGTAGTTATTTCAAATACAGTTGCCCCAAATTTGTCTGGTGAGAGGTTGCCCCGCTAGACTGTGCTTAAAGGGCACTCAAGAAAGCTCTCTCACTGAAAAAAGAAACTTCTGTTATCTCTTGTAAATTTGTATTTCTAATTCAAATAAAAGATTTCTCTTCTCTGAGACATCAGAAATTTATAGGGAGGGGTTGATAAAAGGGAGTACAGCTCTGTATGTTTACCTGGGGGAAGGTCCCATCGCCCTGCTCACCAGGCCTGCAGGCTTTGGGGGGCTGCACAGTCCCATGGGGCCACTACGGAGCTGCCCCTGGGGCATGGCCTTCAATGGGCCCTGGGGCTGGGCGGCACCCTCCCCTTCCTGGCTTTACAAAGAGAACAGAAGCTGGGCAAGGATCCTGTGCCAGCACCACGTGGAGTGCAGAGCGACGCCCCTCAGGCGGCACCCTCCCCTGGACAGTCCCTGGGCCTGTCCTTGCACCCTCCCCACACCCTTCCCTGAGCCCCATTCCCACCCTGGGGGCCTATCCGCTGAGGAAGAGGAACGGAAAGGTGGCCCGTGTGCGCCTCCTACTTACAGGCCTGTGCCTTATGTCGTCAATCACCACGCGAAAGGCAGCCGAGTCATGGTTTTACAGACGAGGAACCCAAAGCAGAGTGAGGCCTGAGAACACAAACCACTGACTCTGTGGCCAGTCTTGCCCTTGAGATTTTCTCTCCCAGCCCGTGTCTCTTTTTCTCCTTTTCTAACTAATCCATTTTCCTGCTGATGGCCAAGTGATCAACCCCTCTCTCAAACCCAAAGGAAGGACAATGAGATGACATTTATGCTGTTTCAACTATTAGTCCGTATTCTGGAGGAAGGCATGAAAGTGCCTGGCTAGAGACCCCCCTCTGTGGAGCAAAGGGGAACTTAAAAATATGACAGCTGCAATGCAAGTCTTTGTAAAATTAGGCATTTCCATGACCTTTGATGGACTTGCTCTCTGTTACTATCCGTAAACAAGTATAATAGGAACTCATTGGGCACTCTGTCCTTGGTGCCCCGAAAGTGCTAACTTGGGTGCTTGCAGATATTGTATTACTCCCATTTGACAGACTGGGAAATGGGGGCAGAGAGGTTAAGTGACTTGCCCAAAGTCACACAGCTAGGAGACAGTGGAGGTGGGAACTGAATCCAGACTCCGTAGCTCTAAAGCTAGTACTCCTAACTTCCGCCCAGGGTCCTCAGCCACCCTGTCGCTTAGGTGTAGTGACACAAACTGTTCCCGGTGCTGATACAGAAACATCTTGTGCTTGGGTATTTTCCACATTTCAAGACAGAGTGATGCCTGGATTTAAAGCTTCACTCATTCAGTTGAAAGATTTAGAATATTCTCATTATATTGTAACCCAGGGGGGTACATAAGATGATGAACTGGGGCACAGAAAGAAAATATTGAACCTCCTTATATGTGTTTCATTCTCTCAAAATTTTTATTTTTGCCCCTATTTTATAATCTATGCATTTGTAGTCCCTGCCTGTAACTTATAAGTAAATACACAAACTCTGAGGAGGTGAATGCCGAAACGTTTTCTTTGTACACCACTGATGAGATTCTGACAATGGCTCGCGTTATGTTCTAAATATATTTCTAGAAGAGTGTAGAAAGCACGTTTGAAGAAGCCACCTTGTTTTGAAGCATAGTGAACCAGATGATTTAAAAGAATCAATCAGTACATCTTGTTTTTGCAAAGTGAATTACAGATTCCAGATATTTCTATGTTGTATGCCTGGATTTCCACATGCTAGTTCAGAAGGGCATACTTGTGCTATCCCTGTGGGTTCAGTTCAGTCCACACACATTTATTGAGGGCCCCCTACATGCCAAGCACTGCGCTAGGCATGTGAGATACAGGGTACTTGACCTTGGCCCTAGAGGAGTTTATGGTGTAGCGGGGTGGACAGAGACATGCTTTCAGTGCAACGAGGTGGACAAGACGACGCAAGCACGCACGCGGTGCTGCGGGGAGCTGGAGCCTAAGCCCTGGCAAGTTTTCGGGAGGAGGTGTTGTTTGGAGCTAAATCTTGAAGGATTAGACAGAGTAAGAAGGTGGGGAGGGAGTGTCAGGCCACTCAAGAGTAGAACTACAGAGGCCTGTGCTGGGAACTGTCAACCCCCTGTGTTCTTGGAGCTTATACGTGGGGGAGGGGGCACGCGGGGAGCTCCAGCCACAGAGGTAGGTGGTCTGGGGCCTGCTCTCAGGAGGCCTGGCGCGGGAGGCCTCTGCGGGGTATGAGGGTGCATCTAACAGCAAACGCTTTTAGGCAGCAGAATGATATGGTGAGTATTGTTTTTTACCAAAACTATTCTGGTGAAGGTATAGGAGATTTTGGGGGGGCTAAAAATGGAGGCAAAGGCCCACCCAGTTCGGAGGCCATTTCAAAATGGCCTTTGCCTAAGTTTCATCTGGTCAGAGGATCATGTGGGTTGAGTCAAGGACAGGAAGTGTAGAGGAAAGGAATGATGGGCCTGAGGAGCATCAAGGAAGCGAAGTCAGCACGACAGGGCGTATGGGAGGTAAAGCGAAAGAGCAGCCGTGGAGGAGGCTGCCGTGTTTCCCACTTGGGCACCAGGAAGGCGGCGGCAGCAGAGCACAGGCGATGCGCTGGGATCTGGGCCGGGGCGGGAAAGACAGAAGCTGAGTTAAGTTTTAGGGATGATGAGTCTGAGGTACCTCTAGGACCACCCTGTGAAGATGGTGGGTTGGACCTTGGGTATTTGAATCTGGAGAGAGAGAGAGAGAGAGAGAGAGGGAGAGAGAGGGAGAGAGGATGAGAAAGGGGTAGAAGGAGGGAGAAGTCAGGGCTAGACTAGAGATAGGGAGGAATAAACACAATAAAGATGTTAGAAATGACTAGGGGAGCGGATGAGGTCCCCGTAGGAGAGCACGGGAATGGGAGCTGTGGGCCCGGGACAGAGCCTGCGATGGAGGGAGAAAGAGAAAGACGAGGAGAGGCCAAAGGAAGAGACAATCAGAGAGGCGAGAAGATGCAGAGAGAGATGTGCCTGGAAAGCTAAGGAGGGAGAGAGGGGTAAGAGCATCCCATACCTCTGAAGGGTCAGGAAGATGAGACCTGAGAGGCAACTAGGGGGTCCCTGGGTAATTACTGTCGCTTGTAAAATTCAACAGAAGCAGCACTTCTGGGCGTTATTTTAAAAAGGGAAATAAAGAAAGAGAGGGAAGGAGAAAGAAAGAAAAAGAGAGAGAGAGGGAAGGAGAAAGAAAGAAAAGAGAGAGAGAGGGAAGGAGGGAGGAAAGAAGGAAAGAAGAAAAGAGGGAGAGGGAAGGAGGAAGGAGGGAAGGAAGGGGAGAAAGAAGGAGCTTCAGTAAAACACTAATTCAAACTTTATTAATTTAGAAATTTGCAATGTCTCAAGTGGGCTCTACTGGATTTTAACCTTCATGGTGGCAACAAGGGAAGGGTCTAAAGAGTAAACAAATAGGACAGGTGGGCTGTAAGGGGAGTGTCTAAAACACAGTGTCCTGTCTGTCTGGTGCTTGCACTGACTGTCCTTGACCAAGATCCAGAACAGGCCCAAAGCAGAAGGGCCTGACAGTGGCCAAGCCCAGGGCAGGGGCCAGTAGAGCCATCAAGTGATAAATAAGAAAGTAAAGAAGGCACTCTGTGTTTCACTTCAAAAAGCAATTGTGGAGGCTTTCCCAGCTACTCTGCACTGTGGGCCAGAAGCTGAGGACCCAGCGATCGTTTCCATGTCAAGAGCCTGTCTCAGGGAGCCTGCGGCCTGAGGCCTGGAGACTCGCTAGGTAAGGCGGGAGAGGCCTTCCCCAGCAGTGTCAGTCCCCCGCAGTGGGTCTCAGAGAAGCATGCGAAGAAAGGAGCTGGGGAAGATGTTCCCAGAGGTAGCACTGGGGCCAGGCCTTGCAGGGCGGTGAGGAGACACTTGCCTGGAGAGTGGGGACCGTTTCATGCTGTGGGTCAGCTTGTGGACGAGAGCCAGTTGGCCAGCAGCAGTTGTCCAGGCATGCTCTGCTGTCCTGGACGCTGAGAAGGGACACAATTGGAAGAGATTTTTTTTTAATGAAAAAGAAGAGAGGCACCAGTGTGGAGCGGGCACTGGGGACAGGGGGGCCAACGCTGTTGGAGACAAACAGCCTCCCTTCCCTGGAGGGCATCGTGGCCTTCCAGCCCAGGCCAGGCACCAAGGGCAGAACAATGACTGAGTCAAGGAAGGCCTTCCTCTGACAGATACTTGATGCATTTTGAAAAGATTCCCATTGAAAACAGTTGCAATAAAAAGTCTCAGAGCTTAAAGAATTAGCCCTTCATTATCTGGCTCGCCCACTGCCTGCTAGTGGCATTCCCCAGCCACACAAAGAAAACAGACAGCTCGCACCCACTCTCAAGTACCTTAGGAGCACCATTCACTTACAGAGAGTTGATACCCTCTTTACAAATAATGTTATCCCTGTGTTAAGATGATCCCCCCAAGGACTTCTGCCAGGCAAGACCTTGTTAGCTGGTTTGCATTCGTGCAGTACTTGCAGTCATAAAGCTGCATAAAAAAAAAATCACTTGTTATCAAAAAACCATTAACTCCAAGTGCTGGCCTTGCCTCAAGGAAGACTGAATTCCTGAGGGCATTTTGGTTGTCTCCAGCGTGTGGCCACCTTGGGGGCTGACACCTGCCGACATCCTGTAAGCACGGGGTGAGTTTTTGGTTTGCAAGGACAGCACCTGGATCCTTGGATACTTGCCTGTTTCTCTGGTCTGGAACCCAGCTCCCCTTCCAGGGCAGGGACCAGGTTCCCAGCCATCATTCCCTGCCCTGGAAGGGGAGCTGGGTTCCAGACCAGAGAAACAGGCAAGTACCCAAGGATCCAGGTGCTGTCCTTGCAAACCAAAAACTCACCCCGTGATTACAGGATGTATCTCGAGTCCCGATGGAGCAGGTGCTGAGGGGGATGGGAAAGCTGCCGCACCAGGGCACGCCGGCTCCGCCATCGCGTAGCAGTTTTCCTCAGCCACGTGGGCAGGCCCTGCAGGGCCAGGGCCAGTCAGGTGGGACCCCAGACCAGCACAGCTGCTGCTCTGTGATTTTTTAATACACAGGTCTTCTACATGTGATTTCCTCTGAAGTAAGAGGTCTGTGGCCAAATATAGTTTGAACCCTGGTAGAGAAATGGTGAGGACCAAACTAAAGGACCGGGAAGGCCTGCTCCAGGCGGACCACGTGGAGGAAGGGATTCCAGATTTCAAGAAATGAGACATGGTGGATGACGTTCCAGCAAAGTTCTGACTGTAAAGCAAAACCTGGGAAAGTCAGCTGGGTGGGACCCAAAGGGAAGTGAGGACGTATTACAGGCATATAACTGATCAAAGATGGGCAGTAACCATTCAGTTCTAGGAGGCTTTGCTGCGACCCACAGGCACTTCCCAATCTCTATCTGGGGTTCTTTTACTATTTGAAAAAAGATAACAGCTTTATTGAGATAGAATTCACATGCCATACAATTCCAGCATTAAAAGTGTACAATTCAATGTTTTGTTCTGTTTTTTTAGCATATTCACAGACTCGTGCAGTCATCACCACAATCAATTTTAGAACGTTTTCACCACCTACTTGGAGTTCTGACTCTACAAAGTAGATGGAGAAATTGGGGAAAGAGCAACCAAGACGACAAAAGGAGTATAAAGTTGGAGCTCAGGGAGTGTGAGAGGAAATGGGACTTCTGAGTTCAAGGGAAGGACGCTGAGAAAAGATCTGGTGTTTAAATAGGAAACTACTCAAAGGAGGAGATTTGGCCTTTGTTTCCATTAAGGACAAACAAAAAACTGGCTGGATCACAGCAAGAAGGATTTAGGTAAAACCTAAGGGGAAAAAAACACACCCAGCTTCCTGGCAATGTTTGTAAATTCCTGGGTTATGCTGCCCTTGGAAACAAGACTGAGGAACAGCCATCACGGAGTCCTTGCAGTTTCACGGTGTTGGTAAAGTAATGAGGCATCATCCCTTCAGAACCGGCTGAGTGAGTGCCTGCCCTTTTTGTGACAGGGAGTAGTCTTGCTGAACCCCGTTGACTAGGGAGAAGCTTCTAGAGGACCGTGTTACATGCTGGATGAGTGATGGCCCTTTGGACGGATGAATGGAAGTTCCCAATAACAGTTTCCTGGTCAGATCAGCCCTGAGGTAGTAAACCAGAAAATATGAACGGTGCCCCAGAGATCGGAGCTACAGATCTCTCTTTCTGCTTGTCTCCTGATTAAATTCATTCTTCAAAGAATTTTTGAGCTCCTGCTGTGGGCCAGGTGTTAGACAGATCCTAGGGTACTTGTGCCAATGTCTGCAGACGTTGGTGTTGTCACAGTTGGGGCAGGGGGAGGGGTGATATGGGTAGCTCGTGGCTAGAGACCAGAGGTGCTGGAAACATCCCGCAGGACAGCCTCACGACAGAGAACCATCCAGTCTCAGATGCCAAAAGTGCCGAGGTGGAGAAACCTTGAGATACATAAGCTTCGGTCCCCGCTTGCAAAGAATTTGGTCTGTTCGTTGTGGTGCTTCTTAATATGGCTTGAAATGTGTCCTAATGAAAATTTCTGCACTGAAGAAACTCTTCAAGTTCCTTATTTGAAGAGTTAGAAATAAAACTGAATTCCTGACACCATTGGGGACTGACAGCATGGTACTATCAATGTAAAAGGGCTCATCGCATTCTTACCAATGGACTGGGTTATCAAACCTTAGATTTCATAAATGATTTCGCAGAGGGAGGACAGGATCCAGGTGGCCTCTACCATCGTTACCAGCAGCACGAGCCTATGCTTTTGAGTGTCTATACAGAATACAGTTGGATGGAAAATAACCTACACGTTGCGTTAACGTAGTAAACCTCAACAGTTCACCCCCTTTAACTTGAACTTGTTCATAATTTTGGCAGAGCACGGCTAAAATCTCACTTTGCTGAAAAACCCCCTGGCCTAATAACAGCTGCAGATGGATTATTTGCAATATTTTGGAACTAGTTCTTTCAAGTGCTCATTCATACTACTTACTATCAAATACCCAATATGGTAATTAAAATAAAATCTCAATTTATTAAAACGGCACCCTGAAGACCTCAAATACACCCTATTTTGTTTCACTGATGTGGGAGGTCAGTTATTTGACCTGGTGGTAGGTAGTGGGCTGTTCTGGAAAATTGCCTTTTCTATTTAATGAGGAGTAAAGTCGGCCAGAACGACCTCTAACGCTCCCCCCCCCCGCCACCCCCGGTAAAGTTTTCAGCTTAGCAGCTTTTGAGTGTGGCCTCTAGAGGCTTGGCATCCGCACCCTTCAGCTTGAAATCTCCCCTTTACCGTTGTGCCAAGTGCTCTGGGCGTTCCAGTTAACTGGAATGGTCTTGAAAATAATTGAAAAAAAATCTGTAATTCAGACTCGTCATTAATTCATACTGGTTTTTGCCCCCAAAGGATCCAAATTCCTGTGGGTTCATGGGGCTTCAAACCCAATATTTAAGAATCATTGCAAAGTACGTAGTTTTCAGTCGGTGATGCTTAACAACTGAGGCAGGAGGCTCTTCTGAGCCTCAATTTTCTCACTTGTAAAATGAAATCTAAATCCTTTCCTGCTTTATTAATTAGGCTATTTAAAAAGATAATGACTAAATTGACATACTCTCTCAGTAATCGGCAACCTTCTTCCTCCCTTCCTTCTTCTTGGACTTGGGAGTTTTTACCATTGCAGACATATTGTTTTCATGCTTAAAGTGTGAGAGTTTTGCCTTTGAATCTAAACAAATGTTTGACCTCACTTTCGAATTCTCTACTCACTGTCAAGGACTTCCTTGGTTAGGATAGTAACTGTATCCTCTTTAAATCTTTCTTTTTTTTTCCCTCTAGATCAACTAGTTTTTACTTTACCAGGAGGATCACTACCACCAAATATGAATGTTAGTAACTTGTTCCAATTTTTTTTCATTTCTGAACTGAAGCCAACTGAAGCCATCTTGACAAGTCTGAGCAAATGTCAACATTCCTGGGGACTAATCATGTTTCCTGAAAGACTCTGAAAAGCTGTTCTTTAGGCTAGTTGGCCAAAACATTTTTTTGAGAAGAGATGGGAAATTAAGTCATGAGAAAAACCCTGATGGAAATCCTGCATGGCTGAAACCTGAAAGTAGGTTAGCTGGAGACGGTTGTGAGGCGTGGGGCACTTAGAGTGACCATAGCTGGCCAAATCAAGAAGAACCATGATGGGGCCTGATTTTGCCAGTGGCCTCCTCTATGCGCCCTGTGGGAATCACATGTCTCAGACCAGGAAGCATGGGTCCAGGATGATGGTTCTTACTTAAGGTTTGTGTGGAAGGCTGCAAACTTCTGACTAGGAAGGGAGAGTGGAATTGAGCCACCAGGGATGAACCGTAGGCTCACTCCGGTGCGACAGCAGGCCCTTCGCCCTTCTCTTGATTCCCTAGCGAAGAAGATTCTGGTTTCCACCAAAGGCTGAGAGGGGGGCAGGCAGAGGGTGTCACGGCCCCTGTAGCACAACCCTGGTCCCAACACAACACTCTTGTGTCTAGGGTTCACAGATCTCATTGAGCAGGTCTCCCAACTCGACAGCCAATCCCCACCACAAAGGCCTCTCTCCAAAGACCCCAGTAATGACTGGCAAGGCCCATGGATGGGCACGGCTGGGGTGGGAGCAGAGGCCTGTTCCAGGGCTGGGGGATGGCCCACGCTGGCTCAACACCCACGGTTGGCGGTGAAGCCAGCATTTCTCACCCAACCAGAGCTGACATCTGAAGAGAAACGGGCATCTCCAGATACAACAAAGAGGAATTCGCAGCCTCATGTTTATAACGTGATTACAGGTTACAGATGCCTTCCTTTCCACCTAGATGTCACTCAGTCAGCTTTAAACACTTGCTTCTGAAGGGCAAATTGAGAATTCTGTTCCCTCAGAGACAGATGAGCGCAGCTTTTCCCAGTACATTGTGAAGACAGGGGCCCTGCTGGCTGGTGCAGAAAGGCCGCCTAGCACTGCAGGGGCAACAGAAACTACCACAAACATGGTGAGAAAAGGCCAGCAGGTGAATGGGAAACGCTAGTGCCTAGGCACATCTCTGTTGGTTGTATATGAAACTGGAATGCGCACGCCATGCTCAGGAAGCATGGCCAGAAGCCCACAATGGGAGTAAAACTGGAAAACATGGCTCCATGCAGAAGCTTAAAGGATGGAGTCTGGCTGGCGTAAGAGAACGGGACTAGTCAGCCTCACGAGAAGCAACTATTTGGTTATTTCTCATCGTGTCACACTTTGAAAGAGAAATTTTAACAACACAGGCAGAGAGCAGGAAAAAGAAAATCCATTATAGGGGTATGATACAGGACCAGCTACAACTGTAACCCTATACACGGAGGGCCTGGTAATAAAAGAACAGACTCGCAACTGCTTTCCCTCCTGTTCGTGTTCACAGTAACAGCTGGATACATACTAATTGCAAGAAGTGAAAGAAAGAGGCTGAGCTTTAAAAGCAGGCATGCTGCAATCAGTCTCTCACCAGCACAATTTCAGACCCAAGTGTGCTGCGCCGCCTAGCAGGTCTATTTTAAACGCACACTCACGGTTCCTCGTTGGTATGGATGGCTTCGTGCTGTTCTCTCCTTCCAGGTGCATCGCTTCTGTCCGTCGAGAGGTGGTTTAACGGCGGGTTCTCAGCCTCAGTGCTGTGGACATGGGGATTGGATCACTCTCTGCCCTGGGGGCCGCCCTGTGGGATGCTTAGCATCCGGGTCTCTGCCCACCAGGTGCCAGGAGCACCCCCCAGCCCCAAGCCATGGCAACCAAAAGCGTCTCCAGGCATTGCCAGATGTTCCCTGGAGGGCATGATCACCCCCAGTTGGGAATCACTGAGATAAACTAATAAGGAACGGCTTTCTCTTCCCTCCTCGACCCCACTCCCAAACATCTCTACCCAGGGCCGGGAACTTGCGTGAGACACCTCCTAATCCACTGGACTGCCCTCTTGTTCTGAGTGGCCTTCGGTAATACTTTTGACCTGCAAGACTATTAGTCATTCAGAACAGTGCTCCTACTACCCTTGAAGAGAAAGTCCTTTCAGCTAAATTTTGGGAGGAGGGAGGAAAAGAAGCAGGTAAATTTCCCTTTAGAGACATTTGTCTGTTTTAGTCTATGGAAGGTTTCAGACAGAATTCTGCACATCCAGGGTCTCTGTGAACATGAGAGGGGGGATTGGGTACTTGAAACTCACCTCCCCACCCCCTGCCTTTGCCACATTTCTACAAATGAAGAAAGGGGCCAGAAGGGGAAATGACTTGCTCAAGGTCATACATATTCCTAATCCTCCTTTTCTTTTTTTTTTTAAACATCTTTATTGGAGTATAATTGCTTTACAATGGTGTGTTAGTTGCTGCTGTATATAACAAAGTGAATCAGCTATACATATACACACATCCCCATATCCCCTCCCTTTTGCGCCTCCCTCCCCCCCTCCCTGTCCCACCCCTCTAGGTGGATGGACACAAAGCGCCGAGGTGATCTCCCTGTGCTATGCGGCTGCTTCCCACTAGCTATTTTACATTTGGTCGCGTGTATATATATGTCCATGCCACTCTCTCATTTCGTCCCAGCTTACCCTTCCCCCTCCCCGTGTCCTCAAGTCCATTCTCTACGTCTGCATCTTTATTCCTGTCCTGCCCCTAATCCTCCTTTTCTGAGGACATAGGCCAATATGATCCTTCTTTGCCCAATATGCCCGAAGAGCTTCGGTCTCTAAACACGGATAGCTTGCAGTGCTTCACAAGCGACAGCTTTGGCCAAACCCTGCCAGTTCAGGAATGCAGATTTTATAAATGATAGAATACTGCAACCAGTTAGTGCAAACAAACATTTATTGTGAAATATTCATCCTACCCTTTATTAGGTATTACATCATCAAAGCACTTTGTGGCAATGAAAATAGCTTTTTTACCCCTCTGATTCACCCAATATTCCATTAAAGCTGCAAAAAAATGTGCAATCTGCTTGAAAAATAGGTTGCTCTTATTTACTCATTTGTGAAAAGTCAAAAATTAAAAAAGAAAATGAAACTTGCTTAGAGCCAATTTGCCTTCCCGCTTCCCAGCTACTCCCCAAAATAATTAACAAAGATAATTTGCTTTAAATGCCTTTTTATAAAACCAATGCACCTTTCCCCATATTATAATCATAAAAATTTTAAAAAGCCGTTATTTACTTCCTTGGAAAAAAGGTGGCCAGCCGTTGTTTTTTGATTGGGAGCATGTGTATTTCCTGGGAGTTCACTTTCTTTAACTTTATGCTCCGGTTTTTGACGGGTTTCCTAAGGGGCTCCGCGTTTCCCATGGACTCTTCTCCTGGGCTGTTGATGTCATAGCCCTGAAGCATGGAGTCTTCTCTTTTGAAGGAGAAGTTTTTGGTGGACACCCCCGAGAGGCCTTTGATCTTGCCACAGAAGATGGTAGGCACAGTGTCTTCCACGGAGACGATCACCTTGGCCGCCTGGGACTCGCTCACAATCTCAATGTTATTTTCAGCCTTGACCTCACTGCTGGGCTGGCTGGGTGGCTCGGCGGCAACGCTGCTGCCCATGTGACTATCCATCGCGGCTGAGGCCTCGTGGGGCGTGGCAGGGGCAAAGGGCACTTCCGTGCCACTGGGAAGTTTCTCCATCACAGTGTGACCTGGGCTGTCCGCTGACCCGCTGCTGTCATACAATGTCTCAGGGAGGGGCTCAGATTTCCGGTGGGCTGCCAGTGACAGGTCTAGGGCTGCATCTTCCTGGCACATCGGGGGACTGACTTCGCCAGCCTTGAGCCAGGGCACCGACTTCATGGAGAGATCCAGGGCCTCGTTCTCACTCCCCATCTTGATGACGGTGTGGCGGCCGAGCTGGAAGTACTCCCTCGGCGGGAGGAGGTCGAAGGGCTTCAGTTCCTCCTTCTGGAGAGGGGTCTGGGTGCCTTTAAACGGGTGTAGGCCGAAGGAAGATGGCGGCTTTCGGAAGCTGGGGCTGAACTTGGATTCAGAACTCTGAGGCACTGGGATGGGGATGGGAATGGGGACCGGCACAGGCAAGGGGACGATCACAGGGTAGGGAACCAAGAGGGTGGCTGGCGGGACCAGGGGGGACAAGGGGGAGTTAAAGGGCTGGGGGGGCACAGGGGCGTATCCCGGCGGAGGCTGACAGGGTGGAGGGCCGAGAGCGCCCTGCGAAGGAAACAAATTCTGGAGCACGGCTTCGAAGGGCAACGTGGGCTCCTGCGGCTGGCTGGGGATCCTGAGGTCCAGGAGCTGGGGCTGGGCCTCGGGGTCCTCGGCTCCCTGGAAGAGGTTGCTGTGGATGGCGCTGGAGGAGCACGGGGCCTCCTGTGGCAGGACCAGAGGGGAGTTGAGGTGCTGGAAGACGTGCTGCTCCAGCACCACCGGCAGCTGCACGGGGCCCTGTGTGGTCATGACGTAAGTGGCGTTGCCGTTAGGGTTGAGCTCAGGCGCGGGGCTGCCCTCCACCTGCATGTGAATGGGCATCACCACCGGGCTCTCCCCGAGGCACAGGGGCTGAAGCACGGTGGCCGCTACCTTCAGAGCCATGCCGCTCTGGGACTCAGCCGGGGGGTTCAGAATGGACGGGGCCGGCACGGTCACCAGGGCCTTCTTTACCAGGTCGGTGGAGTTGATGTTCCAGGCCTCAGTGGTGATCAGCTGGGCCATGCCGTTCTCCAGTCTGTTATTGGCCAAGGCAGGGGAGGAGTCGGTCATGTCCATGGAGAGGTTCTGGGACTGCAGATCGTCCATCACTCAGCTCTGATGCCACTCGGCCTGCAACACAGAACACACCATATGAATCTTCCTTCTGAGACTATAATTGCCTTGAGAGCTCTCTCTACATCTTTTAAAAGTTTCCACATCTTAGTTAACCGGGGAGCACACCCATCTCTCTGTGTATACATACATGTTACAGATATTTCCTAACATATACGAACACACCCATACGATCAGCTGTGCGTGGACAGCCCCAATTTAACAGACGATTAAACTATAAACACAGATGATGTAATGACTAAATAGCCAAGTGCGGTTAAACAGAGTATTGTGAGGCCGAACACTCCCTCAGCTTATACGTTTAGCCTGCGACAAACACAAAGTTTCATTCCACATCGTTCTATCGGACAGTTAAGATATGCGGGGATTGGACTTGTTCAAATTCAAATATGCAGCAAAGACTTACTTTCCTTTAAGAAAAAAAATAGAACCCTGTCACGTTAGAATATTGTATGAAATTGGAAGGGGGCCATCCCAGTTATGGAAAGCATTTAAAAAACTCTTTGTAGCAGCAATAATTCTTCCAAAAGAGGCTTGATGAGAGGAACAGCAGTGTATTTATACGAGGCTCATTACAGCTGTCTCCCTCCAACCAGTGACACCCCCTTTCCTCCAGTAATAGGAAAAGCCACTCCAAGGAGTGAAGACAGGATAACTTGCACGAATGCTCATTGGGTCCAGCGTCACTGTCCCCATTCCGTCTGTCTGACCTGTGACCTCTCTCTCCTAACTTCTAGCTGTCAAGAGGAACAGATGTTGACGAATCTAGGGCCGGGGAAACGGAACCCTTGTTGGAAATAAACATCCTCAGAGGTGAGATATACTTTCTTGATGTCCGCGGCACCACTGGCCACCTCCTGAGAAGCCAAAGAAGCCCAGCGCTGGTGCTTCCTGGAGGAAGCAGGGCTGCAGCTGCGATATGGCTCTCCATGGAAACGCGTCCATATTTAGCCTTGTTACCATGGAGAAGGCAGGCACCATGTCTAACTTGGGGATCTGTGCAGCCCTGGAGTCTGGTTGGGCTCAATAATAATTCAATAATCCTCAGTCTTGCTGGGCAGGCCTTGGGCAACTCCGATTCTTGACCTCACCTGTCTGAGCGGTCTAGACTTTCGTCCTGGGGTCAACTTGTCCTTCTCTCCTCACCCCGAAATTACCAACACAACCTCCAAAACAAGAGAGGCGGCCCAGCACACCATGGGAATAGAAGTGAACAAACGAGGCCTCACTACAGGAAGGCAGCTTTAAGAAATGAACAACTTTGTGATATTTCCAGACAACCACAACGTGTCAAGTGCACAGAACAAGGAGTTTCTCTGAAGCAGGAGGAGGGGAGGACAAGGGGAAGGATGCTGTGCAGAGAATCCTATGGAGAAGGAATGGTGAGTGACGCCCTCGGCAGGGCACACTGCGGAGCCTCTGAGGAAGCCCGTCCCCAGGGAGCCTGAGGGGGCTTGCCCCAGCTGAAGGGCCTGGTTTTTCCTGAGAGGAGTGCTCCCTGATTCAGCCCAGAAAATGCCGTGCCTCCAGTACACCATTCATTCATTCTTCCATGCATTCATTCACCCACCCAACCAATCAATTTGCCGAGCGCCTACTGCCTGCCCAGCGCTTTGCTGGGGGCCGGAGATGCTGTCATGATCTTGCAGATGCTCCTGCTTTCATGGGGATTAGAGTCTAGCGGGGCTGCACGCCGTTGATCGGACAGAGACTGGCTAGCATGAGAAGGCGGCAGCGTGAAGCCAGGAGGGGCATCAGCCTCGGCGGGACAGAGCTCTGTCGGCCACTCACGGACAGCCCTTCGAAGGCCTCCTCCAGAAGGGCCACCCTGTCCCTCACAGTGGCCAGAGCTCAGGGCGGGGTGGCAGAAGGCTGAAGGGAAGCTTGCGCGGGGCTGGTGCGGACAAGGACAGCAGCGGTCAGAGGAGGTACCGCGGCCACCCGTCCGGCCCGTGTTTCCCGCGGCCTCGGGACTACCCGGCTGTGAGGCTGCTTTCTCATGACAGGCTACACGTTCTCGGCGCCTCCCCGACCGGCTCCCGGCACATACCTTCGGCTCCGGCGGCGGCTCTCATCTCTCCCCGCGCAGCCTCACTCCTCTCCCGGCCTGGCCCTGGCCCTAGGACTGCTAAGCCTCCAGAACCTTCCCGCTCAGAGTACGAGGCCGTCCTGCCAGAGGTGAGGGTGCCGCCCACAGGGGGCGCTCAGTGCCTTTAAACTCTCGCCCTCGGGCCCCTTGCCGGGGCCTCAAGCCTCTGGGGACAGGGCCGGGGCCAGATGCGCTGCGGGACGGGCCAGGATGCAGGTGGCAGTGTGCGGCATCTCGGGGGGCCAAGGGCGGGGCTGCCACCCCTGCCTCCTCCCACGTGACAGCTTTGCACCTGCCTGATGACTGAGCCAAGCAGGCCCGGGGAGCAGCCGCAGTCGCTCACCTAGAGGCCTGCTGAGACGACGCCCGCCGCTCCCCACCAGGCACTGAGCACCCGCTCCGCGTCGCGTACCACGCGGGGCCCAGGGCTACACTGCCTTCGTCAAGCACCCTCCCGCCTCCCAGGGGGCTCTTCCCCTCTTCCGCCCCGCTCCTCCTCCCCTCATTCACCCTGACAGCACGCCCCCCGACTCTGGGTCAGCAGCTGGGGGGCCGGAGCGGCTGTCACTGTGGTAGGAGCCAGTGCTGGAAGCCCCAGGGATGCCCTGAGGAAAACAACCAGCTCCTGAGATGAGGGTTCACAGCGCAAGTCTGTGTTCCTGAGGACAAGCCAGAAGCCAGATGCCGACTGGAGAGGTCGTGTCACAGAAACCCCGTAATGCTCATGCTGAGGGAGTGCCGTTTCTTCAGAGGTGGCTGGGAGCCTTTCGTTTGGGTTTTTCAAAATATTAAATGGATTTAAATGAGATCGGCCATCATTCGGCCTGCACCCATTACCCCCGGGGGTATGGGGCGGGGCGTAAAGGGAGGGAAGTGGGCGATCTGGATCCGCGGGTGCTGGAGACCCTCACTCTCTTAGCGCGTGGCCAGTTGCCTACGCGCCCCCCAGATGGAGACCCTGCGGAGAAGCCTCAGGGCACAGAGCAGCTGGGGAGGTGAGAAAGGACTGTCTGGGGCAGTAATTGGGCTCAGAGACCTGTGGGGTCACAAAATTGCCACCTGAACCCCTTGTCTAACTATCACGAAGATCTAAGGATACCAGAGGCACGTTGTCCCCAGGATCTGCCCCTCAGCTTGGAGTCCTCTCGGGCCTTGACCTTCACCCAGCCAACTCCTGCTCACCTGTCAGACGCTGGACTCTCATCCTCTGAGATCTCCCCCAACCCCACTGAGCTCCCACAGGACCCCAACTTACCTTGGCAAGTCCTGAACCTCCCCCTCATACTGGCATTGCCAGTATGAGAAACCACTTTCTCACCCGCTCATCTTTATAACCGTAGCTAGTGAATCCTTTCAGAAAGGAGGGCATGAATGAGTATCTAG
Source organism: Stenella coeruleoalba (assembly GCF_951394435.1). Lineage (NCBI taxonomy): Eukaryota > Metazoa > Chordata > Mammalia > Artiodactyla > Delphinidae > Stenella > Stenella coeruleoalba. Next base: position 13,890,005 of record NC_137152.1, read on the forward strand.
GCCTTTCGCAGCCTGGCGTTCTCATACCCAGCGTCTTGTCACATTTATAGAATCATGGCATATCAAGACTGGCAGGGACATTAAAGCTTACATCTCTGTCCTCTTCCCGATCTTTTTTACAGATGAGGAAACCGTGACCCAGAAAGGCTAAATAAAACTCGCCAGAGGCCAGTTATCACAGAGGTCACCCTGCTCTTGGTGTGGAGAGAGCAGAGGGTCAGGCCCACAGGTGCCACGGAGGGGAACATGGCAGTCACCCACCTTCACCAGCCAGGGGGAGACTCCAATGACGAGACAGTAGATGCGAAAGCACTTTGTGGACAGTGAAGAGTCTGACACGGTGACCTGTGAATGGATTCATCCTAGGGTCCCGTGTTTCTCTGACACACACGGACAAAGAAAACCAAAGCAAAGCGACACGTGTGCCGTTTTCCTGATAAGGAGTTACATTCGTGAAGAAGCCAACCTGGGGCCCAACTCCCAGGCGGTAGGTCAGTGACCCGCCCCACATCTGCACCCCACCGGGCGCCCTGCAAGCCGAGCCTGCCTCTCAGGCCTCCTGCCTCCAGAGCATCGCACAAAGGACTCAATTTACCTTACAGGCTTCCAGACAGGTTGACATTTTTTTGACAAGGATTCATTTATAGCTTAATTTCAAAAGTGAAAACAGTTGACCACTCAGATAATTTAGACTACTCTCTAGGTCGTAGAGTCCATCTATTTCCCTGTTGTGGGCATTTAACACCTAATCTCTCTCTCCCTCTCTCTCTCTCTCTCTCTCCACACACACACACACACACACACACACACACACACACACACACACACACACACTCACACACTCAACTTAATACCCTCAGCTACATCCTAAATGATCCCATGGGGACCCCCTGAGGAGCCTGCACCGACTCCAACTGAAGGAAGTTCAGAATGTGACTGTGAACCCCACTCTAACCCAGGACAGGATCCCCGAGACCGCCTCACGCAGAGCTTGATTTCTGAGCTGGGAATTTGGACAAAAGCCCTGTGGGCATGCCAGGAGCCCTATATCACCTTCTAGAGAGGGGCCTGATTTTGTACCGTGAATTGAGAGCATTTTCACCACAGAAACAACTATTAAGACGACCGCAAGGCTCCTGGTCTGCAGCACCAAGCGCCCCTGAGGAAATGCTTGAGGACTGGGTTCCTAGGTCTGGTGGGCAGGGTCACCTCGTGGTAACGCAAGCCAGGGGCCACTGGCTGCCTGGGAGCCCTGTGAGGACCCTGGGACCACTGGAGTGAGGTCACGTGGAAGTGAGCTCAGCCTCACGGGAAGCAGTCTTAGTGATCTGGGTAGATTCCACCTCCAGGACCTGGATGATCTAGGGCGGGCCATTCTGGAGTCCCCTGGTCCCGATCCTGGGGACACCCCCTTCAGCCCGAACAACCTGCAGATGTGACCTGCCCTCCTCTTCCCCTGAAGTCAGCCTCACCTAGATATTTTATCAAGATAAATTTCTTCCTTTAAGACATTCATTTTCAGGACTTCCCTGGTGGCGCAGTGGTTAAGAATCCGCCTGCCAACACAGGGGACACGCGTTCGAGCCCTGGTCTGGGAAGACCCCACATGCCGCGGGGCAACTAAGCCCGTGTGCCACAACTACTGAGCCTGTGAGCCATAACTACTGAGCCCGTGAGCCACAACTACTGAGCCCGTGAGCCATAACTACTGAGCCCTCGTGCCTAGAGACGGTGCTCCACAACTACTGAGCCTGCGCTCTAGAGCCCGCGAGCCACAACTCCTGAGCCCATGAGCCATAACTACTGAAGCCCGTGTGCCTAGAGCCCGAGCTCCGCAACGAGAGAAGCCACCGCAATGAGAAGCCCGCACACCGCAACAAAGAGCAGCCCCCGCTCGCCGCAACTAGAGAAAGCCCACGCGCAGCAACGAAGACCCAATGCAGCCAAAAATAAATAAATAAAAATAAATAAATTTATTTTTAAAAAGACATTCATTTTCTAAAAATATATCCCGATACTACGTGTTTTCCAACTGTAAAATATCAACAGCTTTGGTCTTTATGGAGCCTGTGGGCAGCCATCATTTTTTCAGGTCAGAATTGGATCGTCCATGTCCGTGGAGCAGCAGCATTACCTGAGAGCCTGCTAAAAATGCAGAGTCTCGAGCCCCACCCCAGACCACCTGAATCAGCACCTGCATCTCGACAAGCTCCCGGGATGATCTGCGCGCACGTTCACATCTGACAGGTGCTGGCTTAGCTCCGGTTCTCAACTTGGCTACACGTTAGAATCACCCGGAAGCTTTAAAAAATACTGATGCCTGGGTCCCACCACCAAGACTCTGACTTAATTGGTCTGGGGTACAGCCGGGGCATTGGGGTTGTGAAAAATACCCCAGGTGGCTCTACTGTGCAGTCAGAATGGCCTTAATCCAAAGGCCAGAGAACAAGGCACCTGGTCAGCCAACCTTCTTCTTAGTGGCTGATCTTGCTTCTTACTTCACAGAAAAGACTAAAGCCATCAAGTCCGGAATTCCCTCAACTTCCACCCTGGCCGTCACAGAGTCTTCCCATGTGCCCCCGCCCCCGGGAAAAAGTGAGGTGTCACTCCTTCTTGCAAGGCTGACTTCCCAGAGACCTCTGTAAGTATCCTCCCCCTCCCAACTGCACCTTATTCTAAATCTATTTCTTGCTTTCGATCCAGCACTTAAAACTACGGCCTCAATGATCAACCTAATGGTGTATAAAAGTCACCAGCCACTTACTATGAGTGAAACGAGCAAAGCATGACTCGCATCCTTTAATACAACGTAGATATGGTTTCACCATTCAGGACCTGATATGCACTAAATATCTAAGAAGTAATTCCAACTGGGTAAAAAATGGTTTTGCTCTCCCCATAGGGCATAATGATTGTCAATTACTTGCCCCAGTGATTAAATTTTCTGAGCTTCAGACATCAGCACAGGGCGTTTCTACTGAAGCTGTGAACATAATTATCACATGAATGGATTCCCAAATTGGCTACCATACGGCGAGTACACGAAATAGTCACCTGGCTTACAGCCGATTGCCTTTTCCACGCAGAGATCTCCACGGCCCTCCGAAAGGACTAGGACAACCCAAGCTAGCTTTGGGAACGAGTCCCCAACACGTTGCTTCATTTATTAAAACGGTGGTGGCCATGCAGCTCGTGACGAGTCTCACCTTCGTGAAGGTGGGCAGCGGCCGTGGGGAGTTCTGCCAGAGAGGACTGAGTGCAGATCTTAGCTGTGATGTGATGTGATATCGGTGAAAGATGGGAGCTGTGAGACCGTCGGGCAGGAGGAAGCCGCGAGCCTGAGCACAGTAGACTGGCCACTGACGCCAGGGCACCCCCAGGCCTCCCGGGAGCAGGGTAAAGTCGTCATTTTACCGTCTCATCCTTTTTATTCCCATTTTCCTATTTTATGGCAAATGTAATAAATAAATACAGGAAGACATATATAATTTAACAATGTGTATGTGCTGAGGGGGTGTTCAATTCTTTCTTTTGTTTCTGGTAGGAGTGCAAGCATGAAAAAGGTGGAACTCGGCAGGAGAGACAGAGCTTCCAAGGCCCAGCGAGACTTCCAAGGGTCCGCCCCTGCCTGAACGAGTCTTGGGGTCACTGGCCCAGGCCACCCCTCACATTCTGCAGAGCAGGAAGCTGAGGTTCACTGGTTGAGTGAGGCTCAGAGGTTGTAGCGTGCAAGACTCAGACCTGTGCTCCTTCAAAAGCAGTTCCTCAGCCATTGCCTTGGGTTCAAATTTCACTTGAGTCAAAGGGGTCTGTCCCCTGCTACGTCTGTATCCTTAACCAGAGTCCAACACCAAAGTATGTGGGATGGTCTGATTCAACCATCAGACTGTCAAACAGAGTCTGATGGGTGAGGAGCTTGATAAAAAAAGATGAAATACACCCTCGAGTGCATGGTATCTAATGGATAAGAAATTGAAATAGAAGTAAAAGATGAGATTCAAGACACACACACACACACACACACACACACACACACACACGAGCTCTTTGTGACTGGGGTAAAGTCATTTTGTGTCCCTGGGACCCAGTTTCCTCTTCTGTAACGTGGGGTACTGCCCCCCTCTCATGGTGGGGTGGAAAGTTAACTCAGGCCTCCCACGAGTGAGTGGTGTCTGCGGGAAGGAGTCAAACCCGGCCTTCTAGGAATTGCTGCGGGTCCTGAGGAATGGGGACGTGTGGGAATTCAAGAGACTTGGATGGAAGAGGGAAAGGGCACAAGGGGGTGGGGGAAGGGCAGAATGGGGGCGGGTCTTTCTGGGCCACGCCCATGACCCCCCGAGAAGACGCCAGTCCCTATCCTCCCAACTCCAAAGCCCACAGCGTGGGTGAGGGGAGCAGCTTGGAGGGAGGGACCAGGAATGGTGAAGAGGGAAAGGTTAGAGAAAGGAGGCAGGCTCTTTTGGGAGTTCTGGTTCATCTTTAAACCAGGCCAGGGGAGAAGGTAAGAAGACCCTTCGGCTCCAGTCAGAGCATGGCTTATCTCTCTTGGGACTCCACTTCCAGAGCAGGGCAGGGTCTGTGGGGTGAAGACATCACAGCGCAGTCGGGAACCCACGATGTGCCAAACGTCCCTACGACGTGGTAGGATTCCACCAGAGCACAGGAGGGATCTGGGGTCTGGCTGTGGAGGGTGCCACGCAGTGGCCCTGGTTCCTTTCTGGCCCAGGAAGAGACTGTCAGATGTCTTTGCATTTCCGATCTCATTTTAGACTCCCAGGTACCTCCAGCCTGCCCACAGAGGACCTATGGCGGCCCTCGGGCTGCAGGCCTGGGTGCGGGGCCGGAATAGAGAACTAGGTTCACGTCCACTCATGTATGTATTCTTTCAAAAACTACCTGAGTGCCTTCACTGCATGCCAGGCGTGCATCTCCTAGCCCTCCACCCTGATGCTGTTTTCTCCACATGCTCATTGCCTTCTCTCTCAGCTCAATTCCCCAAGGATTCACCAACTGATACTCTCCCAGGGCGACCTGCTTCTAACAGGGCTCCCTCAAGGTGCACAGTTCTTGCAGAGGTAAAGGAGTAAGTCTCTAAAAGGATGCCAGTCCCTAGACAGCAATGGGAAGAGATGTCAGTGCGGGGACCCCTCTAAGGTAGAGGAGAAATGCTTACTGTTCAGGGAGGGTTGCCCCTGAAACTAAGAGGAAGGAAGCACCCTCCTCAAGTCTTGGTGAGCCCAGGGGAAGGGGAGAGACACAGATCAGAATCACCAGAGAAAATCATAAAGAACTGCTGCTGGTGGCAGGGGACACCCACCTGGATGTGGGCTGTGAGAGCCCAGGAGTGTCCACCCCTGCACTCGGCCAAGGTCCCAGAGCCTTAAGCCGGACACACAGCACCCGAACACCCTCGGGTGCCGGTGCCGGAGTGGCCATCTCGTGCAGGAGCACAGGTCATGTTCAAGATCTCTGGCCAGGGTCTATCATCTTAAAAAGCTATGGTGTTTGGAGATTTTTCTGGCAATAAAGAAACCTCTTAAATAAGGAACAAAGAGGGAAAAAAACCTGCTCCTGGAAGAGAAAATACTTCTAATTAGATTGAGATACAAAGGTTAAATTTTTGTTCTGGGAAAAGGACTGTTTATAATCCCGTGTCATTAGCAGGACATTTTCCAGAGACTGGTGTGCCAGAAATAGGCCCTCCGAGGGGTCACTGGAAGGAAGGGGTGCAGATCTGCGAGGCGCAAAGGACTGGAGTTCCGATTTTCCCTTTATCCTAACGCACATGAGCCGCTCACCAACTCTCGGCATGAAAACTGTGCCAGCCTCACCTGGGCACTGCCCCCTGCCCCCCACTCCCGAGAGGGGTCAGAAGTACAGGCTTCGAACTCAGACAGGCCTAGGTTCAAATTTCAGCTCTGCCTAACTTTGCTACCTGTGTGACCTTGGGCAAGTTACTTCTAAGCCTCAGTTTCCCTCTGTGCAAAATGGAGGTTAAAAGAGACCTGGGGTGGGGGGAAGAGCTGGACTGTTGTAAGGATGAAAGGAAATAATCAGTGTCAAGTAGCTGGCACAGGGCCCGGCACTTAGAAAGTTCCCAATAAAACATGGCTAGGGCTGCTTCCCTGGTGGTGCAGCGGTTAAGAATCCACCTGCCGATGCAGGGGACACGGGTTCGAGCCCCGGGCCGGGAAGATGCCACATGCCGCGGAGCAACTGAGCCTGTGCGCCACAACTACCGAGCCTGTGCTCTAGAGCCCACGAGCCACAACTACTGAGCCCGCACATCTAGAGCCCGTGCTCCGCAACAAGAGAAGCCACCGCAATGAGAAGCCCGCTCACCGCAACTAGAGAAAGCCTGCGTGCAGCAACGAAGACCCAACGCAGCCACAAAAAAAAAAAGTTGGTGATAATGTTGAAAATAACATGGCTAACATCATCATCACCACTACTGTCACCATCGTCGTCACCACTGTCACTGTCTTCAGCTTCATCATCATCAGTCTCACTGTCATAGCCATCACATCATCACCATCATTACTGTCACCTTGTCACTAGCATCACTGTCATCATTATCAGATCCACTGCCTATATTTCCTCTCAGTGTCTTAAGTAGCATTACAAACGCTCCCAATGGGTTTGTACATTCAGTTTCTGAGTTAAAACCCTGTTTGTTCAGAGGTTCGTTTTAAAATCAGCTGCTAGGAACTGGGAAGGCATTTACCATAGAATTAATATTACATCTGATGGTGAGGTTTCCACAAAAACTCACTTAACCCCCAGCATAGCTGAAATATTGAACATTTGCGGTGAAAATAGAAAACAACACTGTTGCCCTACAGGAAATGAAAGACAATGGGAAAACAATTCAATAAATACAAAAATCTACTTCTCATTCAGGCTGGGAGGCTGGGGGAGAAAGAAGAGGTGGCCAGAGCCTTTTGTATCTGGAATATGGACTCATGAGCATTTGTAAAGTTCCAAAGTTATAGCTGATTGGCTGTGATGCGTCATTTCACTTCAGATCCTACAGTTTTCTTTCTCCGTGACAGAAGGGCCTAAATAGCTCTCTCCTCTCCTGCCTAGCTGCAAGATTAGGGGCATTTTCTCAAAAACAAGGGAGGGGTGGAAGAGGAGAGGAATTGGGTAAGGACAAGAGGGAGAGAGAAAGCAGAAGAATTTTCTGAGATAACTGGGCAAGAGTTGAAGGAAAGAAGGTTGCTCGGCTGGAAGAGAGAAAACCCAGAAACTGAGGAAAGCGGTGAGAAAAGCGCTGAATGACCTTTACTCAGCTGCCCAAAAGGGATCGCTGTTGAGCTACAACCACATGGTTGCTGTGCAGGGTGGTGGAGGGAGAGGCGGGAGTGGAGCTTCCCAGCAGAATGAGGGAAAATAGGAAATTGTTCACCAGCACTAGAGGTACACGAGAAAGGTGATCCGAATTCGGGGAAAGCTTCTCCCATGCTTTTAGAACCACCAAGCACATTCACTTATGACTTGACTTGGCAGTCGTAGAAAACAACATAGATTAGTCTTCTTTTGGTGCCTGACCTTTGTCTTTGCTTACCTCTCAGCCCCTCCTTGGGCAGTCAGAATTGGGTTTCCTCTATCAGAATTGGGTGTTCCAGAATGGAGCTGATAAACTCATTCTCAATGAGCTCTATGACTAATAGGTTCAAGAATTATGTTTCCTTTATTGGTATAATAAACTGAATTCAGTCAGTGATAATGTTATGGACGAAGAAATGAAATCCTAACTGAGCGATTTCAGATACCAACCAAAGGGAGGAATCTTACTTATCTTGAAATCCCTCCACAGAGACGAGAGCCTACAGCTACGACCAAGTTTGCTGGCTCCATTAAAAGGCACTTGACGTGCAAAAAGGGGATGGGACATGGCCTCAACCTTTAAGCCTTCAGAGCTTACAGAGGAAGTGAATGCGAGTCAATTCTTCATTCCTTCCTAGACTCAATCAACAAACACTTGCTGTTCACATACCAAGAACCACATGAGTATGTGGCTCCCAGGTCCAGAGGTTTTAGCAATATCTGGAACTGTCTTCACAGGGCCCTGTTACTGAACTGGCTACCTCCTCCAGCTCTGGTCTCTGTCTCACCAGGTTTCTCTGCAGAGGTTAGGGGTCTCAAAGGACTGCACCCCCACGCACACATGCTACTGCAATGTCACAGCCACGGTGGAAGCCTAACGACCAACTGTGGCAGACACGGTAAGCGGCGGGGGGGGGGGGGGGGAAGCTGTTGGGTTTTGATGATCCCAACTGGCTCCTTATCTTAGTTTGGGCTCCTCCACAGACTGGCTTGACTGCAAGAAGTTTCTTTGGCAGAAGATCTAGAAAACACCAGCAGAGAAGTGAAGCAGTGAGACTGGGAAAGGAAAGAAGCCAACTTATCAAGTTAGTTACCACCGCGGGCGACTGGGGCTCAGCTGCACAGGTAACACTGGGAGACAGTGGAGAACACCTGCCTGGGCGGTGGGGCACTTATTCACCAAGCCCCAACCACCAGACGTCAAGGGCTGCTCCTGGGCGATGTGTTAATTCCTTGGCACTTCCAGCCAGCCCAGCACGCGGGCCTAGGACACTCCTGAGACTAAGGGAAAAAAGCCTGAGGGAAAACCACAGGTATTTTCAGCGAGCAGCCTTTGGAGTACAGGGGTCACTCTGAGAGGGCATGGGGACAGGATGTCAACCATGTCTGCTACACCAGCCATGCCCTGGAAAGTTCTAGTGCTTATTATGTGACGACTCAAATGTCACCAACTCAGGCCACCACGACCAGGTGTTTCCCCAACTGCTGGCGCTTTCTGTGACCCCTGTGAAGAAGACACTCTGTTATGGTAACAATCTCCAAGCCACAGAGGGATCTGCTAGAAGTGCGCCTTGAGATCTCATAAAGAGTCAGGCACATGACGAGGCCAGAGACAGCTCCCTTTCCAAAAGCAAAATGTTCCAGAGATGCTCAGCTTGGCTAATGTGCTCCTTCGCTAGAATATAATTTGGGCCCTCAAGAAGGTTCTTTTAATCATATTTGTGCTGGCTGGAACGCAAGATGTTCCTGGGATGAGTCATAGAGGGAGTTTCTCTTCTAGTGATCTTGTGTTCCAACTCGGGGCCCAAAAAACAATAAATAAACAAATACCACTTCACTTCATCAGCTGCGCACCGCCTCAAAATAATAATATAGCAACCTCGACCCGAGAAGTACACAGACAATGCAGGAAGAGGGCGGAGAGTGCTCGTCTTTTCAACAGGGAGCCTTCTTTCTGGAATTCTGTTTTGTCAGAAGCACCCCTCTGTCCGGAGTCAAGCTCTCTCAAGAACAGAACAAGACACTGCAGAATCTTTGGGTTGGTGAGTCTTTGGAAATTCTAGAAATGCACTATATTTATCTTAAAGCAAGTCTCGTGGTTGCAGCTATAGCATAAACAATGCAAGGGTACTGTATGGGGAGGAGAAGCTGCAGTGTAACATCTGGCTAGTCGACGATGAAGATTATAGGTGTTATTTCCTATTTTCTTCCAGGGAAGAGTTCTGGAATGTGCGTTCACACATACACACATGCATACACCCCACGGTGGGCAAGCAGATTCGAATGAGTCCGCCTGTCATCCCTCTAACACTCAAGGTGGTCCCCAAATCCAGGATCCGTGCTAATTCTCCTTTGTCCTCACCTGCTCCACCCCTGAGTTCCAGTCACTCAACCTTTACTCCCAGAAGTGACAATGTGAACCGGGTCTTGCCACGGGGCAGGATTTCAGTAGAGGAGATGGTGGAATGAGCGGGGCAGGCGGTCCAGAAGCAGGAGGAAAGGCACCAGAGGAAAGGTGTGGAGCCCGGGGCCCGGGCCTGGGGAGGGCCTGAGGGAGAGACAGGGTGCTGTGAACATGAGAGGCGTGTCTGGCTCCTCCAAAGGGGGTTAAAAGTTGCCCTTCGGAAATGAACCCATGCGCCAAAGGATTGCTGACTCAACCAACACAATTTTGATGTTTCCACAGGCCCTGCTGAACAGAAGGTCATGATTCAGTCATGAGACCATTAGATAGGGAGGAAAAGAGTGAGTAGATTAATTTGCGGGACTTGGCTAGCTCTCCCCCCCCACCCATACACACACTCACACTCACAAGATGAGAATAATAAGCTATTTACTAAGCATTCGCTTATTATGTGCCAGGTGCCCTGCTAGGCATTTCACATTCATTTTCTCGTCCGCTTTCTCAGCAGCCCCAGCACATCAGTACCACCTTGGTTTGAATTGGTTTGTTCCCTTTTCTTTTTCCCCCACAAACTGAGCTGTGAAGCCCCAGGGAATGGTTGTTCCGATGGGAGGAAGGGACAGAGCTTTCCAAGAATGTGAAGGACACATTGCAGGGAAGGTAGGTCTGGGGGATGGGAGAGGGGAGGAGAGGGCCCCATGTGGGGGGGCTGCTGAGGGTGGCGAAGGGGGAGTGTCTTCTTGCCTCTGACCAGAGCTTAGAACTCCCGGGCCTGCTTCTGCCCCTGCAGCAGGCCTCAACCTGAGCTCCCCGCTCCACCACTGCCCCTCACCAGCCACCCCTGGCCCCTGAAGGACAGCTCTCTCTTCCTAAACCTCAACGAATCCCAGGTAAGGGTTCATTCCCACCCTTCCCAGAAAAGGATGTCATCTGCGGCCAACTGGCCAGCTGTTCGCCATACCCCTCTCTTCATCTGCCTGGACTACGCTTCCCAGCCTCCCTGGTAGTTTGGTGTGGCCACGCACCTGAGTTCTAGCAAACAGAATGTGGGTGGAAGTGATGTACAGCACTTTCAGGACTGGCTCCTACAAACCTTCCATACACGATGCTCCAACCTCTCTCTCCTCCCCTCAGCTTGATGCACAGGGACCTCCTGGAAGCCACCTGACGGAGACAGTGGAGCCACAAGGTGGAATCTGCACACCCGACTCACGGCTCGGTGGAGGGCGACCGGCCATTGGGAACACCCACTTCGGGCTTTATGTGAGGAAGGAACAAACTTCTGCTGCACTTGAGCCGCAATACACATTCGACTTGTTCAGCACGGCAGCTAGCGTCACCTTTCCCGACACTGCGCTTCCCGGGACGGCTCTGTACACAGCGGGTGCTGGGGGCAGGCGGACTTGCAGCCTCCAAGCAACTCGAGCCCCACTGGCTGCAAACCAGAACGGCCGGAGCCGCCCAAGTGCTCAGAGCCCAGTTCGGAGCCTCCACGTGCAAACTTTCCTGCACTGAAAGCACCGACTCCCGTGGCTGTTCTTCCTGACTTCAATCGATTTATGAACATGGGTTCGGGACCATTCTTTGCTTGGTTCCTGCATAAGTCTCCACTGAAAGGGTCCATTTCCTTGGCATTCACAGAGCCGGCGGGGTCGGGAGAGGCAGGGGGAGTGGAGCTGCCATCAGAGAGCAGAGAAGGCCAGACTTTTAGCATCCTTCCGCCTGGAGACCCCCAGGGGCCCACCCGTGCGAGCGGGTAGGGGTGTGGGAGGGAGAAGCAGCGGGGCCCTGGCTCAACGCAGACACACAGACCCAGGAAGCTGGCGGGCCCGGCATTTGGCCAGAGGAAGCTGCTAGGACCACAACACCCCCTTCTCTCTTTGTACCCTTTGATGCTTTGCTGGTTTGAAGAGCAGGGAGGCCTGGGACTTCTGCCCTTTCCCCAGCCACACGGGATTCATTCTAGGAAAGGTCCCTGGGGATTTTCCTTTCGGGCGGGTCCACCATCCACGCTTCAAGGGGCTCGGCCAGCTTGCCCTTGGTTCCCTACATCACTGATTGTCCAGGCAAAGGCTGCCCTTTCGAAAGTGCCCTCCCCTCCACCGAACACTGACGTTTCACTACTCGCAAGCTCTCGTGTGATGTTTGACATTACTGCCCTCTTTCTGGGTTTCTCTCCAAAGTACGCATCCGTCTAAAGCCTCTGGGACATTGCCACACTGGAGCAAACTTTCTACACAGTACGGGCACCCTCACCTACACTGGGACATTTCCTGCCCGTGACTTAACTGAAGTGAAGCCCTAACGCAGTCACTCAGCCAGCGTTGTCATCAACACACTCCCCCCGGGTTGTGGGGAGGTGTCAGCTCAAGTTCAGACCAGGGAGGCCCAACCCTGGGCTGCTACCGGAGTTCTAGCAATACTCGAAGCTTGCCTAGCAGAGCACAGGGGATATTAGAAATGTTCTTTTGGTGGTAAAATGGGTGGCTTGCTAATTAGCGTGATGAGTGTTAGAAATGGGTAACATTAGTGATAGTCAAGATACACAGATTAACTAAAGTGTTTGAGAGGCGCTCCCCACCCTCGTAGGGTTGGAGAAGTCAGGAAGGCTGTAGCCAGCACCCACAGGGATGGTTCCGACGCTCGCCACCTAAGTGGTCCCATGCCTGGCAACCGGTTTTGGAGGATTTCCAGTTGCCCAGGCCAACTACAAGGTAAGAAATTGGAAATGTCATATCCCCGTTGCGTGGAGCTTTCATACCATGTGTGATCACAGAAGCTGAAGGGACAGCAGGATTGTGAACTGGCCTGGGCCTGCTGGCTACTTAAGGCTTAGATTCTCAGCGTCTGTGTGAGTGCGCGCGTGGGGCACGATCTGTCCCCCTGCGGTTGTCATGGTGGCATTCTGAGCTCCCCTCGCGGGAGCCCCTCCCTCCTCCACTCTGACTCCTGGCCTGCCTCCCCCCCCCCCCCCCCCCCCGGGCCTCTGGCCTTGAGCTTGCCCTGCGGCAGTCTGTAGACAGCCCTCAGGGCTGGAAAGACTCCGCTTCACGGACAGGGATGATAAGCAGAAACCTCTGCACCATAAAAATGTAACACTTCGCTTCCCCTCCACAGGACCTTTTCAGTGTCTGAGCTGGCACTGACTGACATGCTTGAAAATTCTTAAAAATGTCCTTTAAAAGAAAAACCTAAAGGATCATATCACATCCATTAGAATGACTAAAATGAGAAAGACCGTAACACCAAAAGTTGGTAAGGACACGGAGCAACCGGAACGCTCCTACACTGCTGGTAAGACGGCACAGCCACTGTGGAGAGCTGTCCGGCAGTTTCTAATGAGGTTAAACAGCTGCCCGTCCTCAGGCTGAGCAATTCCACCCTGAGGTCTCCTCCCAAGAGAAATGAAAACATATATTCACAAGAGACTTGTGTACAGATGTTCATAGCAGTCTGGCCATAAGAGCCACAAACTGGAAACAACCCAGATGTCTGTCAACAGGTGAATGGATAAACACAATGGGCAACACCCACACGGTGGACCTCTACTTGGCAATAAAAAGCAGAGAACTCCTGCCACGAGCAATGACATCGGTGTTTCGAAAACACCGTGTTGAGCAAAAGAAGCCAGATACAAAAGTGTACATGCTATAAGATTTCATTGACACGATTCAAAAGCAAGCCAAAAGATGTATCGTGATAGGAATCAGAAAGTGGTTGCTCTGGGGAGGGGGGAGGGGGAAGGACTTTTCTGGGGTGATGGAAATTTTTATAGCCTTCTTCAGGCGGTGGTTACACAGATGCACACAATAGTCAACACTGATGTATCTGACCACTTGAGAATCATCTGATTTTATGTTAATTGTCCCTTGATTTAAGAAACTAGACACTGAAAATACTATCAAACTGCAAAAAAGAAAAAAACCACCCAAAATGGTTCTGTGTGCGCACATGGTGAGTTTTGACCAATTGTGAGCATAGTGGAGGGAGGTAAGATGGAGCAGGGGATTCTGCTAGTAAGGGAGAGTAGGTTACCCCCAGGGCACCTGCCAGGGGCCCTTTATCCCAGGTACAATCGAAGGAGGCAGCCTCGGCCTCCAAACAAATGCTCAATGAAATAAAAGAACAGAGGCCCCGAAGGAAGCTGGCCCAAGAGTGTGGGATAGCTATCAGGCTTTGAGCCAAAACCACTTTCCAGGAAATGCCAATATTTTTGTGTTTGGGAAAGGGAGGGAGTATTAAGGCAAGCAAAAGCCAAAACGTGTTGGTCTTTGCACAACAACTGCTGCGCGACTGAGGGGCCCTGTGGGAGAAGCTTCAAAGTGCTGCTACCGAGATCGCCTCCAAGGGTCTCTGGGGTGGGGCACCCAGAAAATCCTGGGCAGGAGCGGTAAAGTCGGAAGTTCATTAAGGGCAAAGATCTATTTTGCATGGGGGAGAGGCATCTTCTATTTCCCTAGTAAGAGACCACAGCAGTCTCGCCCATTCACCGTGGTGTTCAGCCCTCAAATAGCCCAGGGCGGCTTTTTGACACACTGGCACAGGCATGAGCTTGTGAATCAGGCCTGCCAGCCGACCTCTGGCTCTGCCCCTTCAGAACTGTGTGGCCTTGGGCAAGTGACTCAGCCTCTCTGAGCTGCAGTTTCCCTGCCTGTGAAATGGGGAAAATAACGCCTACTGCTGGTGAGGTAGAAATTGCCTGGTGCCCAGTAATTGCTCAATGTAGAATTGTGTCTGGGCTCCAAAGGTCTTTCCCGGTCATCTCTGCCAAACTCTCGACTGGAGTAGAGACCTCCTCCAGACGAATTAGCATTCATTTTTAAATCTCTGGACCGCAGGTGCACAGAATTTGTGCAGTCATGGTCTTTGGTTCATAACACTGTTCCATGCACGGCTTCCCTTTTTTTTCATTTGTTTTATTTTTAATATTATGACATTTAAAATAACAAAATAAACACTCATGAAGGCATGGTCCACTCAACAACATGTGGGTCTGTTTCTGGACTTTTTATTCTCTCAGTTCCTTTGTTTACCCCTGCACCAGCACCAGAGTGTCTTATTATACTTTCTGATGGGGCTTAGTGCTAAGAAGAAAGTAAATCAGGGTTAGTGACACAGGGGAATGGGGTGGGGGAGAGAGAGGAGAGAGGGAGACACAGAGAGACAGAGACAGACAGAGATAGGGAGACAGAGGAGGGGAGTGAGCAAGTTCCCGAGTGATAGAAAAGAAAGGCAAGGGACTAGATCATGCCTGGCCACCTACTTTTCATTTCACAAAGACTACCTAGTATAAGCCATTTTGCAGATGAGGAAACAAAGGTAGAGAAAAGGTGACTTGCCCCAGGCCACACATCCGGGGACAAGATTATGGCTCGAATTCAAAGTCCCCTCTGTTCAAGGCGATGGTTCCTGGCAAGATGTTCCTGGCAACGCACTGTTCCTCTGGGCCCTCAAATGCCTCCAAGCGGCTTTCAGGTAATGAGCTGACAAGTAGCATATTGAAATGGTGTTCTTCCAACCAGAAGTTCTTTATTGCAGAAACGATTATTAGGATTCTGACATTTTTTAATGGCCTTAGGGCCCTGTCAAAATCCATGTGAATATTTCCAAGGTATTTTCTTATCATGGGTGATATTCTCAAGGGAAAAATCAAGGATACGCTGGTGATGTTCTTTGAAATTTGAGGTGGGTGCTATGACCACATAAGCAGGACAAAGAATTTTTCTTAATAATCTACAAATAAGTGAGAAATATACAAGTAGTCGATTAATACTTTTACATGTGTTTTAATGCCATCCCTTCAGTTCAACACATAAAAATTCTTACTCCTAAAATATGGATGGTAATATTAAGGTCAGAGGGTTTAAAGGCTCACCTACCCTTTTCTTTTGAAAGTCGGAGCCGGGTACAAGATAAAACCGGGACGGAGCGCCGTGACTAAAGACACTGGAGTCAGTCTGACCTGCATTCCCTATTAAACCTTCAGGGTAAATGGATTTCTCAAATCTGTTTTCCTCGTTGACCCGCTAATCCCTCCCTTCTAGGAGGAGATTTCAGCCCCTCCACTCTGCGACTCGTCTGTGGCAACAGACCCACGTGCTGTTTCCATCCTGTGTCCCCACACTGAGCTCCAATACAACTGCAGAAATTATGACTCAAGAGATCACAATTACTGACTTCCGAGAGCCTCTGACTTCTCCCGGGAGAATAAGCAGATGAGAAGCGCTACGTATTTTCAAAGAGACAAATTCAGCCTGTTTCGGAATCATGCCCAGGCTTTTCTCTGCCTCTCATTTTTCTTGTGAGGACGATCCTGAAAGTACACAGATGTGAGGGCGCTAATGGCAGAAGGGCCTGACATCTTTTGGCGCAGGTAAGGACCGTCTGCTTTTAGTTACTTAAGCTGTGTCTCCAGGGTGGACGCAACTAAAGTGACTCAGACTTTTGGCTGAGAAGCTGTTGAATGATTCCCTTGCTAAGCTCTCTGTGCTAAGCCACTCTTTGCCACTGTGGAAGAATCGGGACGCTAGGAGACCTCACAGGTGTACCCTCACTCACACCCCGAAGCTCCAACTGGAGAAAGAAAATACAATGCTGAAGCATAAGTAATCCAAGACAATCCCTTCCGACTGGCAGAGAAGAGCCTCACTTAATGAAATGGGTTGGGATGCCCAGCTCAGCCACAGACCGGCTGTGGGTACAGCAGCAGGTTCCTGAGCCTCTCTACGCCTCAGTGTACTCATCTGTACAATGGGGGTCAGAGCAGTACCTGTGTTGCAGGGTTGTGAAAGGGAGTGAGCGGGTTACCATGCAAAACACTTAGAACAGTTCCTGGCACACAGTGAGCGCTCAATAGGGGCGAGCTATTATTATAATAAGGACAGGGAGCCAAAGGACCCTCACCGTGGAACACTAAATAAATGAGGTGAGAATTTCGTGTTAAACTATAAGTAAGCAATAAATGAGATGAAAAGAAGGCGATTTTGCTTCTCGGCAGTTTTAAGCCTGGCATGGCGCTGGCCACGGTGGGCAAGGTGTGCAAGGGAACGGTAACTGCCGTTAAGTCTGAAGTGACAAGTGCAAGGTCAAGAGCAGAGGCAGTAGGGACCTGACGGAGGGCTTTCGTTAGGCCAGACTCTCCGGGATGAAGAGTGTGGAGGAGGAATCGACTCGGGCTGCACACGAGGCTCGGCTGGGGAGCTTTGAAAGATCCGGATACCCAGGCCACATCCCAGACCAATGAAATCAGTATCTTCCACGGTCGGCCCGGGTGTCAGGATCTGTTAGAGTCCCTTAGGTGATGAGAATGTGCAGTCAGGGGCGAGGACCCCACCTTCAGGGCTGCCCACCCACGCCCCAACATGAACGAGCGCTTTTCCTGGTCAGTCCTCAGGAGGCCCAGACACACAGTCTCAATTCTCATCACAGAGACAGAGAAAACCCACCAGCCCGTCCAGGGCAGGAGCCGATTAGTATTTGTGTATGAGTCCACAGTGCCTGGGACACCGTCTTGGTGCGGAATCCCTGAGTGAACAGACACATGGATGGATGAATGAATGAATGAGTGAATACTGCACCATAGCAAATGTCTGCTGATATGGAAGAAATCTTGGTTAAAACCTTTCTGGAGGGCAATTTAAAAGCATTCATACCCACTGACCCAGAAAATCTACTTCTTGGCATCACCCCAAGGCAACGAAGGCCCTGGCTGGATTTTCTCCCAAGGGCCTGCAGTTCTGATTAAAGAGAGATCCGTGGGCAACAGAACAGGAAGCGTGGAGAGTGCAGGGTGCCCATGCTCTTGAAATTCCACTTCCGTGGGAAGGTGGGAAAAGGGCATCCTCGGGCAAGGCCAATGTTTGTTTTTCTTTCATGAGGGATTGAGATTTGCACAGACTTTCAGATAAGAACTCAGCCTAGACCCCCAGAGCTCAGAGGAGTAAGCACAAGAGAGGTTCTCCCAGATAGGAGAGAGATTACAGAAACCCAGCAGCTAGTCACCTAGGCTATTAAAAACAAAAAATCACAGGAAGGCAGGGCCCAATGTTAGACTGTGAGCAGAGCGGCCCCCTCTCAGCCCCTCCCCAACCCCAGGACGGGTTAACTACAAAATGTGCCCCCAAGTGGTTACTGACGGGCCCCAGTCCTGCCAGGCGGTAAGGACAAAGGTGAAGATGGGTATTGGCCTCGAGGAAGTCAAAAACCTTCCCCCTCCGAAGACAGGATGGGTTCGCCTTTGAGTTCGTCTTGAAGGCGCTATACATGAGGGTGAATCCGTTTGTCCAGAACCAAGGTCTGCCCCTCAGGACGGAACCTGTACCGGGCAGGTGATGAGGGATCTTCTATACACACATTAAAATAATGAAACTGTGAATTAGGAGCTGGAATCAAGAAGAACTCCTGCAAATATGCCTTTAAAAAGTCAAACCATCCCATCTGAAGCCATTAAATGTGTTTGTGTGTGTATGTACTTCTTGGTACTTAAGAAAAAATAGAATCATCTTTAAATTTAAAAACATTCCCCGGGTAAGACCACTTATAAGAAGTTTAGTCCAGAAAAAATATTATTCTTGTGTTACAAAATCAAAGCAGTGGAGGAAAAAAAAAAAATCAAAGGGAACGATCAGTCAGGAAAAATGTCAGGGTTCCAAAATGCTGCGGGAGACCGCAGAAAAAGCACGGTCATATTTAAGCTTGGGCTAAACATACTTTTTTCTACAGTCACTTTTCAGCAAGTGTAAGTTTATATATGCTTTCTCAAATGCCTCTTTAAGGACTTATCCTGAGGGATTTCCTACAATTCTTGGGCTTAAAAGTTCAGGCAAGGTTACAGAGGTGGGTGGACTTTAGAAGTGAAAGGCCGTACAGAGGACAGCCGTCAGAACATGGCACTGGAGGCTCAGGCCACCACTCTGAGCCCTGAGTGGCCCACCTAGGAGGGGCCTGCGTAGTTCTCCCATGTCACAGGCAGCCCCCAGCCTCGGGCAGCCATTCTGCAATGAACTTGGGTCACGGATCGCCCAGAGGCCCAGAGGCTGTTTGTGGCTGGGCTTGCACTGTCCCGCAACTGGAAACACCAAAGAGGTTGACGGCAGGCACTTGGTGATGTCATGGACACCAAGGATGACATCACCACCACCAACATCATTGTGACCATTGCTGTTAGTTGAGAGAGTTGAAGCCAGATTAACTCCGTGAAAGCTGACCAAAGCAGTGTTAAGGACTGTTATCAAATTATTGATGCCTTGCAATGCAAATGCCTATTCCTTGGTGAGACTGTATGTTCTAAACCCAAAAGACAGAGGGCGCACCTGCTGTCTACTTCTCCGCTGCAATTGCTCTTATTACGTCATGTTGACCACGTGGCCAGATCCACTGAGTCAGCCCTCATGTTACTCATCTCTATAGCGTTCCACACGGTTGGCCATTCCTTCCTTCTTTTCAAACATAGATCAGAGTGCTTTACTCAGCTCACTGGCTTCTCGCTGGACTTTAAACGAAAAGCCGAGTCTTACAAAGCCCTATCAGACTGGCCCCACTTTACCCCTTTCCAACCTCCGCTCCTATCACTTTCCTCCTCCATCAGAATACTTCTCTTCTTAGAACTACCACACTCTTTCCTGCCTCAGGGCCTTTGCACTGGCCATTTCCTCGGCTTGGAATGTCCTTCTCACAGCTGGTTCCTGGTCAGGCTTTAAGTCTGAAAACCAGTCTCGTTAGAGAAGATTCTATGACCATCTGTAAGCCCCCAACTTCATCCCAGCTGTTCTGTCTCACATCAACTTCTATGTGTCTCTCCTTCAGCATTTGCAAGTTATCTTTTTTCCCCTTGATTTACTATTTATAGTCTGTCTCCTCCATTCCATCTGGAAGGTGAGCTCCTCATCTGCCACGTTCATCGCAGTATCCCCAGCACGTGGACTAACACTCGGTCTGTAGACAGTGCTCAGTGACTACTTGGAGGAAGGAAGGGAGGGGAAGAAAGAGGGAAGGAGAGAGGGAGGGAGGGAGGACAGTGTTCCCAACTAGCGCACCTAACGACTGGAATACCTCAGATTCTTCAGAGAGGTGCCGCTAAATTTTGAAGAGTGGGTTCCATGTATTTTGGCTGTAGCTGAAGCTATACAGAGTTGAGTCGCTGTCAAACGGAGTGTTGAGCCGACGGCAAGGTGAAGTAGGGTTCCACTTATGATAAACAAGAAGCACCGCGTGGGGTGCTAAGGCCGGATGGTGTGTCCACTGGGATATTGAGGGCTTTCCTTGGGGACTATATAGGAGAGCATGGCCAGGGCGGTGCTTCTTACTAATTTACTTACTGACTTAACACACCTAAGTTACTGTTGGCTCATGGCCAAACTCTGAGCACCTGGAAGGTAGGGGTGGGGCCTTGTTCAACACCGAATAAACATTTGTTGAATGGCTGTGTTTAACAGAGGTTCTGCATCCAGATTATTTATGTTTTATTTACAGAACACTTACACAAAGTGGTCATTATGTGCTGGTACTCTTCTAAATGCTTATAAGTATCCAATCCTCACCAACAACCCCACAAGGGAGACGCTGTTATTATCACTAGGGATGAGGAAACAGTGGCATGAAGAGAACAGGGGACTTGCTACTCAGTGGCAGAGCTGGGATTTGAACTAGGGCCACAGCACTGTGTACCAAGGACAGGTGGGAGGGAGGGCAGCAAGGAGAAAGGGGAAGTGGGAAAGTTGGAGGCTTACCTACCCCTTAAGGGAACCTGGGTGGTGCAGGGTTTATATGCCTGAGGGAAGGTGGGGAGATGGAATTTGGGGGCCCCCTGCCCCCCACAGCAGATCTCTTCCTCCTTTCCTATTTCTGCTCTAGGTCTCGGCCAGCGATTCTCAACCTGGTGTGATTCTGTCCCTGCTGCCAAGGGGACATCTGGCAATGTCTGGAGACATTTTCTGTTGTCACAACTTGTGAGAGGAGGGCGCTAAGGCATCTGGGGAGTGGAGGCCACGGATGCTGCCGAAACATCCTACAGCGCACGGGGCGGGCCCCTACGACAAAGACAGACCTGCTCCATGTCCACAGTGCCAAGGGGGAGTAACCCTGCCGATCCAGAGACCACCTTTCAGAAAACTCACGAACACGGTGGCAAGGCCAGCAAGGGGAGGCCCGTCTGGGAATCCCTGAGAAATGCCGCCTGGGTCCTGCTTCACCTCTACCGAGTCTGAAGGGCAGAAGGCCAGCACCTCCCCCCGGCCCTCCTCTCTGCTGTCTCCTGGCCCCGCAGCCGCTCCCTCCTGCTGAGAAGCTGAGAGCAGCCCGGCCCACCCGGCACACAGCAGAGGCTGCTAATATCTACTTCCTTTGGCAGCTTCGTAAGACTCTTGGCTTGGAACCTGGTATTCCTCGAGCCCTTTTTCTTAATTACATTCTAGAGCTGAAGGGCAGCCTATGTATAATTCAGAAACGAACAGTCCTACCCCCGATGGCTCTCAAACATGCCAAATCAGAACAGAACGTGCCGTTCCTCCAAAGAAATGATGACGGTCTCTTGAGAAGCCAGTGGACCTTCAGGAGCCCAGCTGGGGCTGAACAAGATCTCCAAGCTGGACCCCGGGGCAGAACCACAGATTACTTAAAATGCTCTTTATAGATGACAGCAAGAAGAAAGTGCAGCGGCAGACTTGGGCTTGGAGAGAGTGGGCGGAACTAGGTCGGGGTAAATCCCGAAGGCCTGGCTTCAATGCCGTCGGTTCCCCTGAGCGCTGGATCATCACTCCACCTCAACCCCTTGTGAAGTGGGGTTCCCGACATCCCCGGAAAGATGCTGTGAGGGTCAGCAGGGGATGCTGTAAAGGGCCTCACACTATGCAGATGAGAGTAGAGCCTCGTCAAACGTTTGTTCGCTACCTCGCCAACTATCACCATTTATCCTTTTAACCATCCCGACACCCGAGGGATCCAAAAGCCATTTATATCTCTAGCCCACCAACCCAGGAGCAGTCAGATGTCCTGAGTACTCAGCAGAATAATAACAAACAAAAATAAACCTTGAGAAGCACTGTATGGGGCTTGATTCAAAGTCATTTAAAGGAATCATATAGTTCATTGGATTTTAAAATTGGGCTTCAGCTAATGAATAAACGTATAATCCAGGGTCAATGGCATTTGCAGAGATGCTATTTCATGGCCAGTTGTGTGGCAAAAAATTGTCTGGGATGGTACGGATAGGATCCTGTCCAGAGGAATGGACTAGGCCAGCAGTTCTCAAATTGGGCTAATCATCAAAATCTGAGCATACAGATTCTCTATGTGACCCTCAAGTGCCTGGCCCGATACATCCGACGGGGTCCGGAAACGTGCAGGTCCCAAACTCCCGCCAGGTGATTCTAAGGTCAGTCGACTGGATTTAGGAACCTCTTGATGAGGTTTCTAAATGGTGTGAGGCAACTGACCGACTGCCAGGCATCAAACCATGATCCTTAAATCACTTTCAAAATCCTTAACCAAGATACTTCCCAAGCATTGTTTGAAGCCGCGTTTGCTTTTACATCAAAGAGAACATTTTTAGATACGGGATTTGTTTTCCTTCCAGCAAGATGCTCTACATCACTACTACCAATTAGGCAAGTTCATTTAAAAGCTTTGAATCCATACTTGTAAAATTCCCCCTTTGCTCATCCAACTTTATGTCTAAACAGTGCAGCTGACGGCCGTACAGTTCCACTTATGAATTCTGCTCTTGTGAATGTATTTCCAAAATTGTCTCAGAATTTCTTTGTCTGGGAAAGCCAGAACTGCTGTTTTTAATAATAACATGGTTTAAACATAGTTATCCAGGTCACCCCAAAACGCAGCACACAGCACCCAGAGAACCTCCTCTGTTAAAAATGAAGACGGCCCCCACCCAATCGCACCCTTTCCTCTTACAAAAGGTCTACCTCCTTACTCCCTCCTGGAACAAGTTTTTCTTTAGAGAGAGTAACCTAGTTCAAGAGAATGAAAACTGAGGTTAGACCAAGCAGAAACCAAGTCCTGCCTCTGGTTAAAACTCATCAGCATCACAAAGTGATCCTCGACAGTGGCTTCCACCCAATAGGTGCTCAAGCACTAAGTGAATGAATTCAATTGTTTAATAGAACTCTTGCACCTCTGTTTAAGAAAAGCGAGACAAGAATTCTCTGAGCAACTGAGACATTCCATAGCGTTCACATCTGAGAATGTGTTCTATTACATAATCAACAAAGTAAAAAGAACTTTATTTTTAGCTACTGAACTTCACAGGGAAGATCTGAGTCCTATTTAAACTTCTCTTTCATCCCTAACCTTCAAATGACACTCCTATGATTTGCTTTTTCAATTTGTATTTTTTAAAGAAAAGACTCAAAGATGGCCTTGGGCGTATTTAAAACAATACAAAACAACAAGAGAAATAAACCAGATGGCAAAAACTCATAAATCAGGACAAGTGTGCTGAACTAGCTACAAAGGAAGGCATCGTCAAACTGTAAAGGGAAGAGGCGCTTCGTTCCTCATGGCTAAGTCTCCATTATTGCTTCCTTTCGAAGGAAAGCTCGGAGGTCATCTAGGGGAGGGTGTCATGGTCCCTCCCTAACCCGCCACAGCTCGACTGGAAAGGGCTGCATGATAACTGGGAACCCCCAAGGGTCACTAGTCAGAGCAGGTGGCTGGTACACTGCTTCCCACGTGATAGAAAAGAAAAATCGTTTGGAAGGACTTGTTTTAACTGCACAGTGGCAAAGGCAGGGCAAGAAGCGAAACAAATGAAACAAAAGAAAAAAACAAACCCTCACCCAACAGATCTGTGCTAACACACGATGAAAGTTCCCCTCTAGAAAAAATCCTCCACCCCTATCTTTTCTAGAGACACCAATAAAAGGACACACCTTACAGAAACACCACTGACACCGTCTAGGCTGAGAAATATAAGAAAGAGACTCTAAGATTCAAGACCCATCCTGCTTGGCTATGTCTTTGACAATGGACTAAATGTTTGGACCTTCTCATGGAGATAAGGGCTTTCGTCTGGGGGATTTTTTTTTTTTGTTTTGTTTTTTTTTGCGGTACGCGGGCCTCTCACTGCCGTGGCCTCTCCCGTTGCGGAGCGCAGGCTCCGGACGCGCAGGCTCCGCAGCATGTGGGATCTTCCCGGACCGGGGCACGAACCCGTGTCCCCTGCATCGGCAGGCGGACTCTCAACCACTGCGCCACCAGGGAAGCCCTGGGGGATTTTTTTGTTGATGCTACGTGATGGCTGGGTGGAAAGTAAAATATTCAGGGGCATATATGTCAATAGATATCTGTGAAATGAATGGAAAATGAACAAACCTGCATTGGGCTAGCCTTTCAGATCTTACAACAGCTGCCATATATTTCCAATGCATTAAACTGTTTTTCTTTTTAAACCAACAATAACTGGGCCTCTTAGGCAAGAACACATGTCTATTAGTTTTACATACTTAGAAGTACATGCTGTTCTGTTCTGGCACTAACTTTTCACTCCTAGAGCCCTGTTTCCAAACATACTGAATTATTAACCCCAGTACATCATCCCTGCCCCCTCCCCTCCCCACAATATTTTATCAACATGACCCAAAAAGATGGCAGCAGGTTTACCAGGCCATGCTCATCAGTGTGGATTCACGCGCATGGACAACTCCAAGATCTCGCCACACAACTGCCTGCTCTGCACCGCCCAACAGGTGCCCTCTGAGCGGGAGAAATGCAGGGAGGCACACCTGGGGGTCTGAGCGGTTCGGAGGATCACAAAGCAGACCTAAATCAGTCTACTTCCTTGTCAACCCCCGGCCCCACCTTTTTTTGCTCCACGGCCATTCTGAACGCATCGGTTTGCTGTAAATTGCTTTTCTGAGCAGCTCAAGAACTTTGTGGATATGCAAAGGAGCTAAAGGATCAGTGGTGCACCGTCTTCCCCACCTGCTTCCGTAGCGTCCAGGATTTTCCCAATTAAAAGTATTGCCTTATTATCCCTATCAGAGCAAGCACTGCACCGGATTGTAATCACTTCTTTAAATCCCACCTTTCCCTCTAGAGGAAGTACTCTGGAAGGGGGGCCGGCATCACTACTGCCTTGTTGATTAGCACTCTACCCCCAAACCTTGCAAGGTGCATGGTCTGTCCTAAAAGTTCAATATTATTAGTTAACTGAATGCATAGAAAAGTGAGTGAAAAGGTCTTCCTCTTTTAGGGCGACCAACCATCCTGGACTGAGGGGCTTCTCAGGACCTGGGATTTTCGGCGCTCACCCTGAGACAGGCCCAGGCAAAAGAGACTGTTAAACGGCTTACCCTTTCCCTTCGTTTCCACATCACCAGGTCCAGCTGGCAAAGCTGCCCTGCCCAGAAGGTCCCGGCCCTGCCGCACCTGTATATACACTTGCTGGCCTTACCCATCAGCTGGAGGGTGGGGGCGGCCTTCTAAGATGACAACCCTTTGTGCTCCATTTCCGCCCAATGACAAATGCCTACCCTAGCCCTACTGCCTGGTCACTTTCTTCTTCTTCTTCTTTTTTTTTCCTTTTTAAATTATTTATTTAAGGCTGCGTTGGGTCTTCATTGCTGCGCATAGGCTTGTCTCTAGCTGCGTTGAGCGGGGGCTACTCTTCGTTGCAGTGTGCGGGCTTCTCATTGTGGTGGCTTCTCTTGTTGCGGAGCACGGGCTCTAGGTGACCGGGCTTCAGCAGTTGCGGCTCACAGGTTCAGTTCCTCCGCGGCATGTGGGATCTTCCTGGACCAGGGCTTGAACCCGTGTCCCCTGTGTTGGCAGGCGGATTCTTATCCACTGCACCACCAGGGAAGTCCCTGATCGCTTTCTTTATGAGAGATGAGAATGGTTTCTTTATTTCCCAGATTCAGAGAATGGGAAGGTGTCAGAATGATCAGGAAGGATGCCCAAATTTAAGCTGCGTCCCCGAGTCTGCCCAAAGGTGGGCATGGTGCCAGATACACAGGCACTCCAGATGAGAAGCTGCTCCTCTCCCTTCCTCGCTGCTTTCAAACCCACCCCAAGGCCCACCCTCCCATCTGTTTGCTA
This sequence comes from Stenella coeruleoalba, assembly GCF_951394435.1. Lineage (NCBI taxonomy): Eukaryota > Metazoa > Chordata > Mammalia > Artiodactyla > Delphinidae > Stenella > Stenella coeruleoalba. The sequence goes on from NC_137152.1 coordinate 13,915,788, forward strand.
AGCTGTCTCGTCATAACTGGCCGCAGGCCCTGCTCACCTCCCCTTCCTCCATCTCAGGGATAACGGAGGCAAGGCGATGAAGCAGCCTCCTCGCCCCACAATTCTGTGGGGGATGGGATGAGAGAACGTGAAGCTGGCTTGATTCTTAGGAGGAAGATAACCCAAGACTGTCCTTTCATTCAGGAGACAGGACACTTGCTTATGGGGTGGTGAGTAGATTTTGCTACCAGTTTGCAACAAGTTCACCCATGGGCATATCATGCTTGCTTATTTCTGGATGCCCTTCTATAGACTATCTAGAAAAATAAGCTAAACCTGAAGGCAAGGGGGAAACTGGAAATAACCCGAATGTCCATCAATAATACATAAACTCCGCTGCTATATTCACATAACAGAATATTACAGAGCAATAGCAGAGAGTGAATTACTGACACGCACAACAACATGGATGAATTTCACACTGAGTGAAAGAAAACAGACACAAAAGGACATTACTGCCTGATACACTTTATGTGAAGTTCAAAAACAGGCGACTGTTTTGAGAAACTGTTAGAAGTCAGGGTAGTGGTTACCTTGCGGGCAGCAAGAGGGGTTAGATTGATTGGGAAGTGAGCTTTTTGCAGGGATGGACATGATCTATATCTTAATTTGGATGGTGGCTATGTAAACGTACACATTGACAAACATTTATTAAGTTGTACCTTTAAGATAAACTCACTTGATGTACTTTTTATACATCAATTAAAGAAGTAAAGGGAAACAAAAACAACAAAAATACAAAAGCGACGGAGGAGCTCTCCACTTTCAGCCTGATCCAGCAAGCCCTGTCATTGAACCCCAGGAAGCTTTCTCACCCCCCCCCGTAAGTACATTATTCTACCTACCTGCTTTGGTTGTCAAATTAAATTAGATGAAACTGAGTGGTGTGGTTGTTCAATCTCATTTGTTAAATGTACGCTCGACAAAGGCAGTGCTGTCAATCTCAATGAAATTAGGGTCTGTCAAATGAAAGATCTGATTTTTTCTATTTTTTTTTTTATAAAAGACAGCTTTCTGCATTTAGAACTCACTCTCAAAAAATCCTTCCGGCAGCTGTATCTCTCAGCCTGTTAGTCAAGGACAGGCACCCAGCCAGCTGTTTGCTGCATTTGACTTCCCTGTACATGATCATTTCAAAGGTCGTGTATATGTTAATATACTACCTGGTTGTTATTTAAGAGGATTTTATTACATCATTTTATGTTGATTTATTCTTTCTCCTCCTCTAGGAAATTCTGGATCCTAAAGCAACCAATGGCGGGCTAGCTCTGGGTGAGTATTAGACTTCAAAGAAATCACTGTTGTCATTTTTCAAATTAAACATGAACACACACGAGCAATACGTTTTAGCTGGACACGATTATGATCGCCGTTGTCTACTAGAAGAAAGAAGTGGTTTAAACAAAAAATGTTCGCATTAAAAATTAAAAAGAAGGAGAGAGAGCAAGCGAGAGAGACACCCACAGCAAGCCCTGTCTAAATAATTACTTCACAGTAGAAATGCCCAGATGGTGAATTTGACAATGTCTAGGTCTTAATAATTTGATTCAATTTACTTTTTTCCTGAGGGCAACCTAAAGGCTTTTAGCTATTGTATCATAAGGCTACGCAGTGCCATTTTCTATGGGTTCTGCGTGGCCAACAGTATCCTAAAGCTAGGATAATATCAGAAGAGAATAAAACACCAAGAGAAGAAGGAAGCTCTGGAGAAGGCCAGGTAAGAGAGGGGAGATGGCCAAGCCATGGGAGCTTACAGGATGGGACGGAGGGCCGATAGCGTGGGATCCTGCACGAGGCTACCGCTACCCCAGATGAAGAGTTACAGAAAAGGATCCTGTGGCCGTGGTTCGGGGCGGGGAGTGCTGATGGGAAAGGGAAATGGCAGAGAGCCCCCAGAAGAGGCGACATGGAGAGATAAGGCGCAGATAAAAGCACTTCTTCGCTTCTAAATGAACAGTCCAGGGCCAGTTTACTTCTCAGCAGCACCTGCAATCTGTGGGACCTCACCCACACGTGCTCCTGTGTGGGTTTCTCCATTTGCTTTGGAGAAACAAGTGACTCAAGCTCAAAATCGTCAGTGTGTGATCACCATTGCTCTGCTCAAATGTCACATCCAGGCGCCCTTACGCTGCCATTCAGAAATCTATTAGCAGCATCCCAAAGTCAGGAACTTCCCTGACCTACTTTTACCAGGCAGGGGAGGCTTCTAATTCCACAATCAGTGAAACAGCAGAACGTTTAGGAAATGTGTGTGGCGGTGTGCTGGATCAACGCGGGCAAATACAGCCCTGGGGAAAGGTTAATAGAATGTAGCTTCAACGGCTTGCGTGCTTCTAAATGTGCCCGGGTGGGCTGCCCGGGTGGGCTTCCCCGGTGGTACAGTGGTTGAGAATCCGCCTGACGATGCTGGGGACGCGGGTTCGTGCCCCGGTCCGGGAAGGTCCCACATGCCGCGGAGCGGCTGGGCCCATGAGCCATGGCCGCTGAGCCTGCGCGTCCGGAGCCTGTGCTCCGCAACGGGAGAGGCCACAACAGTGAGAGGCCCGCGTACCGCCAAAAAAAAAAAAAAAAAAAAAAAAAAAAAGGATTTGAATATGCCCGGGTGGTGAGGAGAAAGAACCAAGCCAAAGGGAGTTCTTCAGAACCCAGAACACACCCGCCCCTCTCCTGGTCCCTGTAAGGTGAGTTTATCTGTGCCCTCCACACAGAGGGACTATCGTCTGTATCTGCAACGTCACACCCTGCCCTCCCTCAGTGCTGCAGACCACCGATCACCCCGGCCCCAAGGAGAGGTCTGCGTGTTTATCCTTTCAGAACGGCAAACTCAAACTCAAATCATCGAATGCTCTATCTAATTATACCTCTCTGCCCCCAACGCCACCTTCCTCCTCTGTTTCCCTTCTTCAGTTATGTGGAAGAATACCTCTCCAAGAAAACATTAGAAAGAAACTGCTGCTTTGTGCATTATGATTTTTCTCCCCCAAACAATTCATCTTAGAATTCTTTGAAGATGTTCACACCTACATTACAATCGCATTTTGGAAAAACAAAAACAAAAGGAAAAATTCATTCAGGAGTCTTATGCCCCCAACAGCTCGAAACCATTTGATTTTGTTTTCATTTTTAAGGAAACAACCTATCGTGGCAGAGACAATTTTCGGCGTTTCTTTCTCGCTCTGTTTCATGATAAGCCGTTTTCCTCGGGGGCTACAGAGTGGCTTGGAATCTCCTTAAATAGCAACGCCCATCCCCCATCCTACTCCTCACACCTCCGTATTCCCCACACCCCCCGTGGGTGTCTTAAATGATTTCATTTCACCGCAACTTTCCACAATGTCACACCCATCATGCACAGTACTGGGAGCAACACTGATGGGGAGTAATGGGAAGAAGGGTTGTCCGTCTTCACTGTAGCTTGAAAATGAAATACTATTGATCGCTGTTCTCCCCTGGGTCAGCCACCTATCTCAACCTTCTCCACAGCAAAGGTAACTGGCACTGGCTTGGCTGAATCCCAGAGTGGGTGGTCAAAAGGCACCATGGAATTTGCAAAATCCCCAGACAAAATGAATGTATGTGCCAGAGAGCGTGTTTGGTTTGGGGAAAGGCACTGCTTCGCTTGGGATCCCCCGGAGCAGACCCTGAGACAGAGACTCAAGGGCAGAGAGCTGATGTGGGAAGGGTCCCAGGTAGCCCCAGGGCGGGGAGTTGGGGCAGGCATGCAGCTGGTCCCAGGCGCTCTGATGAGCAGGTCCCGCCGTGGGCTGCGGGGCTCAGTCCCTCTGGGAGTTAATTTCACCTCAGGGCCATCCCCGCTGAGATGGGGAAGCCATAGGGTCTGCCTCCCAATTCCACTGTGCCACTGGTTGGGGGCTGCCCCTGGGGACATAAACTCCAGCACCTCTTGCTTGCTCTGCCTCTGGGCCAAGCATGCTCCCGGGGCCCCTGAAGTGTGCTGCGGAGAGCCCTGGGGGAAGGGCGTGGCGGTGTGCAGACAGGCAGGTGGATGGAGTGCCAGGGACGCAGGGGTCACCCCAGAGCTTCCATTGGAGAGCGTGGCTAGAGTGTAGGTGCTGCAGAAACCAGAGCGTCGGAAAGGGCCACTGGGCAGGTGCAGGCCGGTTGGTTCCTTTCTTCGCTCCCTGAAGTCCCTCCCTGTGCCCCGGGGTCAGGCAGCAGGCCGGCTGCTGCCCAGGTCCCAGCTCCCTCGGAGTGAGTTGGGGCATCGTTCAAAGTTGTCTGGACCCAGCCTTACAGGGCTCCCAGTAGGAAAATCCTGGCGTTGGAGCCCAAATCACAGCCCACAGAACCTGCAGCAGCCATTGGCCCGTTCAAAGACCCAAGTTTACCCAAGCTACCCCTAAGGAGTAACTTTTACACTGGGAAACCCGGCTGCGGAAATAGTGCTGTCCTCAGAGGTGATCCTGTTTTGCAGCAGAGTCTGAGCCCAGACGGCCTGCCGCTCTCCCGAAGGCGGAGGAGTGGTCCGAGTCAAGGCCAGCAAGTCGACTGCTTCCTTTTTCCTGGGAAACCTGCTGGAGTAAGTTGGGGCTTTCGTTGTTGTTGTTTGATTTCTGCAAGCTCTATCTTTGTCAAATGCTCTCACAGGCAACATTAAGACAGCTCTACATATGGCCACCAAAAGACATGTTCAAGAATGTTCGTAGCAGCTTTATTTGCAATAGCCCCAAACTGGAAACCGCCCAGATGTCCGTCAGCAGGAGAACAGATAAACAAACTGTGATACATCCATACAATGAGATGCTACAAGGCAATAAAAAGATGCGAACGCTGATGCACGCGGCAGCACGGACGGGTCTCAAGAGCACTGTGTGAACTGAAGGCGGCCAAGCACAAAACACCACGGGGTTCTAGAACAGATGAAACGGATCTATGGAGACAGGAGTTAGAATCATGGTTGCCTTTGGGTGATACTGACTGGGAAAGGGCACAAGGGGACTTTAGGAGGTGCTGGAGGTGGATTCTGTTTTGATCTGAGGGGTGGCTACACATGTGAACAGCCATCAGATTTGTGCACTCTGTGCACTTTATATGTTATATGTACCTCAGTGAAGAGGTAAAAGAGAACAGTAAGTACAAAAAAGAATAAAATGAGACGGCTCTAGAGGACACTGTGTCCCTTTCTCTAACTCTGTCAGGTGATGCAATGACCAGCAGGAAGAGCAGGAACTAGTGCTTCCCTAGAGCTTGGCCTCCCAAGGGACAGAAAGGTCAAGAGGGTTCTCTTGGGGGAAGCTGGCATCTTTGCCACAGGAAACAGGGGAGACGGGAGGAAAAACTCAAAGTGAGAAGCGTGGAGTCTCCAGTAGGCCACACTAATGCCTCGGGGGACTTAATGGGCACCCCCTCAAACACACAGCCCACTCACACACGACCACTGGGACACCCCACATAGCCCACACGGTCACACACACCCAGAGCACCGCACACATCACACATACACGTCACACTCACATACACAACACACTGCACAGACCCCCCCCCAACACACAGCAGATGCTCACAGCACACGGGATCACACACACACATACACACACACACACACAGAGGGGAGGAGCCCTTCTCAGAGGTCCAGCTCTGAAGGCCCCAGCGCCGTCCGGGTAATCATCTTCCTCCTCCTGCTGCCAACCAAGGCCACTGTCATCATCATTATCATCATCACCATCGTTCCGGGAACATCCCTCACGGACAGGACGTCTCAGCGCATACACAGCTGTGCCCACAAAGACATCTGCCTGGAGCTGCCTGCTCGCCCCGAAAGCTGTCCAGGCACATCAGGTTTACGTCTGGTCCTGAGGAATGAGTGTCCTGTCACCTCCAGCTTCAGCCCCGGCAGGAACCTTGCGGCGATGTCTATACACCCTCCTCCTCCCTTTCTCCCTGGCCTACTGGCCACTGCCCCCTCCCCCAAAAGGAAGCCTTGCTTCACTTTTGTGCAGGGTAGTATCTTCCCTGGGGCCCAGATCAGCCCTGGCCTTGCAGACAATGCTGACCTCATTGCCAGAAGGTGGCAGGGAAAGCAGCCAATGCCCAGCAGGGGCCACCGCCTCTAGATGGGTAGATGGGATGCCAGGGCCTCCTCACTGTTAATCTCTGTCACGGGCTTGGAGCATACCTGCCACATTCTGAGATGCTAGAAACCCTTTCTTCCACTGTTCTTTGTTACCTTCACTTGAAGAACTAAACCCATCGAGTCCATTTCAGTATCTGTTGACCATCTGGACCTTCTGCAGAAATAGGTCTCCACGCACAGAAGGCAATGAGACGTGCCTGTCGGTGTACCCACAACTCCCCTCTTAGGATTCTACCCGAGAGATACGCACAAGCATGTTGGTCACAGCTCCTTTGTGTTATAAAGACTGAAACAACCTAAATGATAACCAAGAGGGAACTGGTTAACTATCGCAGATTGTTGCTGGTAATACAGAGTACTACCAGTCATTGCAAACTATGATACAGATTGGTATGTCCTGATATGGAAATAATGGCCAAGAAATTATTTAAGGGGAAAATAAGGGAAAAGGTCACGTGGCGGGAGAGAACCTGGATTTCCTTTTGTTAAATGTGTGTATACGTTCAGAACGTAAAGAATAAAACCAAGCTTGTACCAGTTTTCTCTGGTAAGATTAAAGAGGGTGTTCCTTTCTTTGTTTTAGATGTCTATAATATTTTCTTTTTTAAAATATGTTACTTTTTCCCATCCGAAATACAAGATGAGAGACTAAAACCTTTCTTCTAAGGGCCCATCGCTGGCTCCCCACCCATTCTTTTTAAAGTCTTGGGTTACAGATACTCAGAGGGAGCTGGACCTTGAAGCCAGGCACACCAGGATAAAATAGTGAGTCCAGCATTTTCCAGATGTGCACCCTGGGCGTGTGACTCCACCTCGCTGAGCCTTCTTTTCCTCCATCATCAACAAGCCTCACTGAGAGCCTACTCAATGCCACCTTCTGTGCCAGCTCTGAGGACCATCGTTGTGGACAAAATCCTCACCCCCTTCCCACTTGGAGTTGTACCTATGGCTGTAAAATGAGGGTAACGTTGCAAGCCTGATGAAAGGATTATTATTAACGTAAACAATTCCTGGCAAATAAAAGGCCTTGGAACACTGCTGGCTATTCTTTTTTTTTTAATATCCATAGAGTATGACTTAGTTAAGGTAGGATAAACTGCCTGACAAATCGCTCCACACTTGCAGTGGCTCACGAACGGAAGCTTATTTCTTGTTTATGGAACAGTCTAGGGTGAGGGCTCTGGCTCAAGCACTTCCATTTCACACAGTGATCCTCTCCAGGCAGAGGAGGCTCAGCTACCTTCCTTCCACGGTTACCCTGGGACTTTGCTCCATCCCAGACAGCCAGTGGATGAGAAAAGAGTACGGAGGAAAACTTGGAAAGCTTTGATGATTGGACTAGAGGTGCACACATCATTTTCACTCACATCCTATTGGTCAGAACTTAGTCACATGGCCACACATAAACCTGCAAGGGAGGCTGGGAAATGTAGTCTAGTTGGGTGCCTGGGAAGATGAACAAAACACGTTTGGGGGACTAACCAGCAAGTGCTGTCACAGTGAATTAGAGGAAACACACCTCAGAGACTGTGTGTGTGTGTGTGTGTGTGTGTGTGTGTGTGTGTGTGTGTGTTTGTGTCCAGTCTGCAAAATTCCAATGCTCAGGAAGCCTTTGTTCTGGAAAGTTCCAAAGCTCTTTGCTGAACTTTTAGTTTTCCGGAAGAACTCTAAGGGGATATCTTTTTAAACGTCTCTTTTTTATTATCAAGATTGTTCTGCCACCATCTGAGATATTACTAAAAAACATCATCAGCCCCCAGCTCTGACTTTCACAAGATTTGAGATGCTGTCAAAAATAAATGCCAACTCATCAGATTCCGTGTGAAGGAGATGCCAACACACATAACTCAAACTAAAAGCTACAGACATGAGCTTTACCGTGCACACGGTATCATCTCTCCTCTTCGAAAGGAATTCCACGCCAGCCAGCGAATCCATGGACTTAATCATGGGAACTAAGAGGAACTAGAATTTTTTTCCTTAAGCTGGCTCTCTGCAGAACCAGTAAGTATTGCGTCTGTCTGTCAGAAGCTTACACTAGAGATCCAGAGGGCTAGAAACTTAATTGTATAGTTCGGTTTACTTTTGTCATCCAGGAGATTATAGAAAGCCCACAGGTGTGGTTGAGATATGGCAAGATGTGTACAACGTGATACTAGTCATTCATTCATTCATTCACTTAATAAATACATATTGAGTGATTCCTCAGTTACAGCACTGTGGGTCCTAGGTTGAGGATACCAGGATGGAAGGCCCACCCATCTACTGTCTAGTGAGGGAGTCAGCTAGGTAGACACACAATAACAACACGCCAAGACACGTGCTGCAGGGGAAGCACAGATTCTCAGAAAGCCCACTTGATTCTTTGCCATTGACGATTTACTTGGCACAGAAGCAAAAGGTAACTCATCAGAAAGTCTCCTATGCTCATTAGATGAAATGACTGGAAAAGCAAGGAGAAAGGCAGTGTTCTGGGGCGCATGGGCTCTTTATTTCTGCTGTCATTGGAAAAAGAAGTGGGAACAATCCGAGGAGCTAGAGATTTTGGAGCCTGGGTACCAAATATCACGCATACCTGTCACTGATTTTGTCAGGAAAGTATTATCACTGCCTATTTTACAGATGGCATCTCTGAGGCCCACAGAGATTAAGACTCTTGCCCCATTATGTAGCAATCTGCAGACCTGGGGATTTGGTCTGTTTGACTCCACAGGCTGGGCACTTTTCACTGCCACCCCTCACTGCCTCCCCACGTGGATGACCAGGGAAAGCAGACCCAACAGACAGCCGTGGGACCCATGGCTTAAGTGTGCTGGTCGGGAGAGGCAGCAAAGGAAGGAGGGGAAAGAGGTCAGCCTCAGGAGTCAGTGCTCACCTCCTGGAAGTAATGTGAGGATAAACTCTCACCACTCATTCACTGATTTGATTCAACAAATTTATCAGGCAACAGCTGGCTAGGTGCCAGGCGCTGTTCTAGGTGCTGGGATACAGCAGTGAACAAGTGAGGTGGGAAGGGACAGTGGAAGAGCGGGGAGTAAAAAGGCCAAATTTTTTTGTCACACATGAGGGGTAATAAACAGATGGCTTTTCATTCTTAATATTGATAATTAGAGAAATGTATGTTAACAGAGTTTTGGGGTGGGGGTGGGAATCGATTCAAGCACAAGAACACTTTGAATTGCGGAATATATCTTCCAAACTCCTGGAGGAGATAAAGGACATACACACAGGAAAAAAAGACTCTTAAGGACAAGAACCAAAAACAATCATACTTATTCTTTTCTTGTCACCTTTCTATACTTGTAACTTTTCTAAAATAAGTATTATTACTTTTATAATCATAGAGAAACACATTTACTAAAATGTTAAAGAAAAATAAACTTCACAAGAACCAGAACCTTCCTCTGCGAGCATCCAGGCAGTAACTGACAAGTCAGCCAGACAGGCTGATGCTTCACCGCTATAGTCACGCGGAATGATATCTTATTTCAACACACTGCCTGATTATTTCAGAATTCACTCGCAGGGGCAGCCACAGGAGGAAATACACGCTCAGCACTGAGATATTAGGGACTGAGTCCTGAAGCTTAATTTTTCATTAGGGCATTGTGCCATTTTTCTATTAAGACAGGTTCATCTTTTTTTTTTTTTTTTGAGAAGTGCTGATGTGTAAAGTCTCATTTTCTTCCTCAGCACGCTGGCCTATGGATTTTATTTTTAATTGATTTCCAAGTGCTGCGTAGACTGGCAGAGAAACTGGGCTGGTGAGCTGTGTTGCCACAGTATTCGTGGTGCTGGAAAGGAAACTGCAGCTCTGTGAGAACAATGCCTTGGAAAATCTGCAAAACCCAGTCAAACACACCTAAGGTTTGTATGAAAGGGTAGGCATTACTCACGGTGCCTCTGACAGTGAGAACGGAGACCGAAAAGCCATCCAGCCCTTCAGCAATGAATGTGCCCGGATAAATCGGCCAGGTCTAATTTAGAAGCCAAGGAATAATTGTCTAATAATGTCTCAATACGGTAGATTCGATGCATTATCTTCCATGTTTTTTGAATAAAAGAAGATTCCTACCGCCCCTCCCCCACCAATATCAAATATGGAAATGGAAATATCCTCGCTCGAACTAACAGGGTCTGTGAGGGACTTAGGATCTTAACATAAGATTCTGTTTCCTGCTAGAAATATTGTTTCAGAAAAAGTAGAAGCAATGATAGAAGGACCACAGGAAACATCTGTGTATACAAACAGGCCAGCTCACTAGGAATAAATATGCATTATGCATCACGAAGGTCTAAATATTTTTATTAACATAGTTTGTTAACCAAGAACTGAGAAATAACGTTCCCTAAGAGTCCCCCATCAAATGCTTTCTTCAATATTTCATTTTATTCTTAGGAGAGAAGTAACTCTGAAATCTTATCTTAGATTTTAGCAATGAGTTTTCTATTAAAAGTTATTTCTTTTCCATCTCAGGCTGAGCAAAGCTCTGGGCCAAGGGGGTTAGGGAATTTGTTTCATAAAACTGACAGCTTGGCGAGCATTCAATCACTCGGCACTACACAACCCAGGAGAACAAATAAGTCCTTTTCTGATGCCGCTCCAGAAACATTACGATGTATGTTCCATAGCTTTATTCCTGCATTCATCCTGTTTGCTTCCTGCAGCAACAAGAAAAGGAGGCAGAAAGCACATCGAAACCTACCAGGAAGCGAAATTAATCAATCACACTCTCATTTGGAAGTCGGAGAAAAATGAGCCTGTTGGGTAAGCTGTTTCAGTGGTGCCTGGCCTTCCTTTCCAGAAGGCCAACACATTCGGGGAACTTTCGGCCATTTTGCTGTGCTGTCCCCAGTGCCTCCAGACACGTGTCACGGCAAGATCTGACAGAGGCTTTAAGGAGGCAGATAAGGCAAGCTCGGTGGCTGCCTCTGGCAGAGGTGGTGCCAAGGGCAGGCAACTGGCTTGCAGCCTGGTCATCGTTCTGGGCAGCAGAGACCAGTCTGCCCCAAGCCCTGCGCTATCAGGGCCCCAGCTCAGAAACTTCCTGTTTAACAGGCCTAACTCAGAGCAGCTAGAGAAAGGAAACTGTTACAGAATTTCTGCCCTCCTCCCTAAAAAAATTACGGGGAGTTTTGGGTTTTTTTTTTGTTTTGGTTTTTTTTGGGTACTCATACACAAAGCTCTGCTTGAAAAAGTCTTGTGTGAGACAAAACTCATCTGTGCTGTGGGAAGATGGTGGTTACTGTTGGTGAGGGGTAACGAAGACGGCACAGGGGGCTTTGGGGAGCTGGTGTGGTCCCCTGTCTCCACCAGGATGCTGGTGATGTGAGTGTGCTGTTTGTGAAAAGTCTTCAAGCACTGCTCTTAATAATACATGCACTTTCCTGTATGTATGTTAGGAGTTCAGATGAAAATCTGAAAATAAAAATCTGTGATGGATAACTTTTAGGACTTCTCCCATCCACCTAAGTGGCTTTAGAAGTCAAACTTTGCTAATAAAAGAATAAACCCTATCCCCTCACTGCTTAAAAATTCTGACCTATTTAAAGTGTATGTGAAATAGAAAACCTTTTTAAAATGCTGATACTATCATTTCAGCTTTTACCCACCAAGTCCTTTATGCTTGGGAAAGAATATACTGTAGGCAATTTTGCTACAACTAATATCCACTCCTCAGAAAGTGATCCAGAAGGGCACAGGGAAACGACAAAGCTCATTTTCACTCTCCGACTCATTTTAAGACAGGCTATTGTTGGAGGCTCCTTCCACAGACCCACGTCCCATTTGCGTCCTTTCTCGCTCCTATGCTATCTGAGCCTTGTGGCCTGAGGAATCTCATCCTTACTTTTTTCACATCTTCCTCTATTTTTCTCTTTCTCTTTTATTTCCCCGCACGGAATTTCTCCTTATTCCTGCTGCTGCTGTCCACCACAAGAATGGACTCTGATACCTTTCCCTGGTATCACTGGTGTCCGCAGATGAGTGTCACCTCACCCTCCATTTCTCTCTGCATTTCTGAATGGAGTGGAAGGCTTGTGTCAGGCCAGGCCTTCAAAGGAAAGAGCTGTTTCGTTAGTTTCCTATTCCAAGCGCTCCTCTGTCCTACCATTTGGGACACTCAGTCGGCTTATTTACTGAGGTTTATTTTGGAAGAGAAATAGTTGGGATGGGGGTGGGGAAGGGAAGTTTTGAGGACAAAAAAATTGTCATTTGGTTTCAAAAGGGTTATGAATAATGGAGGGCTATGGTCGCTTTGCAAATGAAGATCTGAATGTTCTACTGCTACAAATGATTCTGCATTTTGCTGCTTTTAAAAACATAAAAAGGCCTTTCTAACTATATTGGACATAGGAACACATTATGTAAAGAAAGTGTTCTGCTCACCCAGGACCCAGTTTAACTCTTCCCACGTCTGGTTAAGGACTTGCAAGTCCAGGATGCCAGCAGGACCAGAGAATTTGTTCACTCACCTAACGTTCACTGGAAATGCCCGGCTGAATCCCCACATGGGCAGGATTTTAAGGAGCACGGGGCACAGGCTAGTTTCCAGGAAAGCAGAATGGAGCGCTCAGCCTCCTATTTTAAGAGAAGCGTTTTCATGCAGACCCAGAGAAGCTATCTGAAAGGGCTCGGGATATGTTCTTGCCTTTTCCATTCCCAAGCTCCCTTTCTGCTCTGTGGTGGCATCCCCATACCGAGTCCCCAGGCTGAACTGAGTCTCCACTGCTTTGGCCCTGATCAGCCTGGCTGTCCAGACTGCAACTCCTCCCCCGGCAGGTGGGGTGACCAACTTGTCCCAGTTTGCCCAGGACTGCCGGGTTTTAAAGCTGAAAGTCCCATGTCCCAGGAACCCCCTCAATCCCAGGCCAACCAGAACAGTTGGTCACCTTGGTGGCAGGCCACCAGCCAAACTCCTCTCTACCAGCTGGGCCCAGTCAAAGCCTGAACCAGCAGGATTACCCATGTCCCCCAGTGCTTACAAATTCTGACCTATTTAAAGCATATGAACTTGGAAAGTGTATTTAAAGCTGCTGACTGAAGGTGCTCCTTGCTGTTGACTGTGTCTGTCAGGTCTCCTTTCTTCCCCCATTTTCTGGTTCATTCACTCTTTTCATCATATTCCCTTCAGAACTGGGTGCTCATATGATTACGTGGGCCAGGGCCAAGGTTTTCTGACCACTCGCCTATATCTGGGCCGCCCCATCCCTGGCTACAAAGGGAGGGTGGGAGCCAGGTACCCAAACTCCCCCCGCTCCTGGCCCATCAAGGGGCCTAAACGAGAGAAACCAGGCTGTTGTCACAATTTACTCTACCAGCCATTGCCAAGTCTCACAGAGTCAGCCTCCTAGATGCTTCTGGAATCCCGCCACTTGCTTCCCCATTCACAGCCACCATGCCGCTTCAGCTCAAGGTCAAGGCCATTGGTCTCCCTGGATTTCTGCAAAGGAGCCTTTTTGGTCTACCTTCCCTCCCGCCCCAGTTCATTCTCCACTAGGGAGAAAAACAAAACATGTAAAGTAAATAATGTCACTGGCTTCTGTGAAACTGCTTAGGATAAAGTCCAAGTTCTTTACCAAGGCTTACAAGACCCATTATGATCCGGACCCCGCCCACCTTTTCTGCTCGTCGTCCGTAACCTGCCCTTCTGCCGCCTCAGTTTCCTCATCTGCAAATGAAAACAGCTGTTTCTAAATATTACTGTGCAGTTTAAGTGAGAGCATGTAAATTAAATTCCTGTCCAGATGCTGTCCTGTCAGCTCCATCATGGGTTTGGAGAACTTGGAATCTCCACCGCACCCACAGAAGTGGAAAAAGGAATGGAGCACTTGGCACTGGCCATCCCAGAGAGGGGGGAAAGCAACAGATCTGAAGGAAGGGAAGAAGCTTTCCGTACAGTCGGGGGATTAAGAGCTTTGTGTTCCAAGCGTCCGAGATGGAGCTGAGAGTGGGTCCAGTTGAATAGAGGAAGGTGGGATGAGTGGTGGTGATTAAAAACAAGAGGGAAGTACTGAAAGCACAAGAATTTGACATTTCACCACCGATTAACGGGAACAGACCCCTGTAAATAAGAGAAATGAGGCTTTGAGTTCATGCCTTTGAAGACTTGCTTTCGGAAACGGACAAACGGGGAAAGTTGCCTAGCTGTAATTTTTTTTAATTAAACATATTATCAGCATCTAAGTACTACGGAGCATACTGCCAGGAGCCACGGAGGGTTGGGTTGTCCTAGATGGTGATTAAAATGAACTTTAGGAAGTGCTGCCTGGCTCAAGAGAATGAATGCTGGTTTGAGACCAAGCCACAAAAAAAAAAAAAAAAAAAAAAAGACACATGATTCCTGCTCTCAAAACACAAAACAAAACAAAGAGGGGGAAACAGAGAAAGAAAAGAAAAAAAGCTCAGGTTCTGTGGGAGAAAATACGGATATGTGTACACTTAGGAAAAAAATGATTTTTTTATTCTACAAATACTCATAAGAAGAACAGCCTAGCAGCTACTTCTTTACATGTGTATTTATTTTTAACAAGAACAACATTCTCAGCACCGATGAAAGCTAGATCAAGAATTAAGGTGGCCAGGGCTTCCCCGGTGGCACAGTGGTTAAGAATTCGCCTGCCAATGCATAGGACACGGGTTCGAGCCCTGGGCCGGGAAGATCCCACATGCTGCGGAGCAACTAAGCCCGTGCGCCACAACTACTGAGCCTGCGCTCTAGAGCCCGCGAGACACAGCTACCGAGCCTGCGCTCTAGAGCCCACGAGACACAACTACTGAGCCCGCGCTCCACAACAAGAGAAGCCACCGCAGTGAGAAGGAGCCTGTGCACCACAACGAAGAGCAGCCCCAGCTCTCGGCAACTAGAGAAAGCCCGCGTGCATCAGTGAAGACCCAATGCAGCCAAAAATAAATAAATAAATAAATTTATATTTAAAAAAAAAAGAATCAAGGTGGCCAACACGACAGCACCCTTTCCAGGGACCTCTCTTGGCCCCCTGGCCATTCCCACCACTTCACCTCCAATCCTGCCCCAGGGCATTTGTCCTTTGCCCTCCAAAATGGACAAAGACCTTAATTAGGGTGAAGATACAAGGATGGGGGACTCAGCTTTGTCACCTGTCTGCCTTACCTGCTTCACTTTTTTTTTTTTCTTTCCTGTTTAAGTTTTCTGCCACCGTTTAATTGCAGAGAACAGCAGCTCGGCCAGTAAATGGGCCTCTCCGACCAGGCCTGCCCTACGTGGTTAGGCAATTCCTAGAGATTATACTTCTTCCTTCCCCCTGCCAGGCTTTCCAGCCCCTCCCAAGGAGCCCCTAGTTAAAATGAAGGCACTCCAGAACAGCTGACAAGGGAGTGACCCAAGCTAACAGTGGTACAAGTAAAGTTGGGACTGACAGAGGGCCAGGTCCTCAGGACAGGAGCAGGAAGGCGGATTCTCCCAGCTGATGTGAGCCAGCAACCACTGCTCCTTGCGGGACCGGGAGGTAACAGCTAAGCCCCAGGCCACACCACTTTAAGAAGCAGGAATTAGTCCTTAAGCCCCGATAGATAATGTTCATCCAAAGATCCTAGCACCAGCAGCCCCGGAGCACCTGGGAACTTGTCAGAAATGCAAATTCTTGGGCCCCACTCCAGGCCTGCACGGGGAGCGGGTCCTAGGAATCTGTGTTTTAACAAGCCCTCCAGATGATTCTAATGCACGCTAAAGCTTGAGAACCACTGGTCTACGGGCCTCCAAGAAAGGGAGGAGCTGTGCCGGGCTGGGAGGGAGGAAGAGAGGCGCAAAGCGGCTGGGTGTTACAGGAGAGGTGCACGTAAGCGAGAGCAGAGGGGCAGAATGGCACAGGGAAGCAGGCACGCTCTAGAGCTGCGCTGTCCAGTATGGTAGCCACTAGCCACAAGTGGTAATTTACATTTAAAACAGAAAGACAAATATTGCATGATCTCACTTAAATGTAGAATATTTTGAAAAAAACCACAAAACCACATTTATAGTAACATAGAGTAGAATGGTGGTTACCAGAGGCTGGGATGTGAGGGAAAAGGGGAGACTGAAAAAGAAAGAAAGAAAAAAGAAAATAGAAGGATGGTTGCCAGGGGTTGTTGGGAGGAGGGTGAATAGCGAGTTAGTGTTTAATGAGGACAGAGACTCAGGGTTCTGGAGATGGATGGTAGTTATTGCTGCACAACAGTATGGATGTAGTTAACACCACTGAACTGTACAGTTAAAAATGGTTAAGAAAAAGATTAAAAAGTCAGGCCTCAGCCACACCAGTCACATTTCTAGCGCTCAATAGCGACTTACGGCTAGTGGCTACCATATCGGACAGCGTAGGACATGTCCATCATCGCAGAAAGTTCTATTGAACCACACTGTAGAGAATCCCAGTTCCACCTCCTTTGAGCTGTGTGACCTTGTGTAAGTTACTAACCGTCTCTGAGCCCCCGATTCCTCCTTTATGAAATAAAGCTCATAACATCCACCTACCTCATATGGCCGCTATGGAGCTGGAACTAAAATAATAAATGTAAATCGCCTGGTACAACTGTCCAGGCTATAGCAGGAGCTTGATAAATAATAGGTAATACTCTTGCTACTATGATTTTATAAGCAACCATCAGAGACATTTTCTAATAGAATGGACAATCTGCATTGGCTAAGATGGACTCCTTTCACTACGTTTTGACTGCAAATTTCGAAGCTTGTGGGAGTGGCTCTGTTTTCAGCAGGACAAGCCAGCAGTGCCATCCTGAAGCAATACCCATTTGCTGGCAGGTCAAAAAATGGGGCATTCTAATCCAGAAGCAGCACTGAAGAAGACTTGTAGGAAGGCTACAATTCTTGAAGTCGGAGAGCCTCATTTTGTGTGGAGATTTTTCCTTTTTCCTTTTAAACCACTAATGTCACAATCCATGGAAAGGGGCCATTACATTAGACTCAAGGCTTCAGTGTTCTTCATCTAGAAAGACGCCCGAGAGATCTTGTAACCTTCTTGCAAACCTCCCCCCATAAAGAAAGCAAACAAAACACAGCCGAGATATCATCAAAAAGTCTACAAATAATAAAAGCTGGAGAGGGTGTGGAGAAAAGGGAACCCTCCTACACTGTTGGTGGGAATATAAATTGATACAGCCACTATGGAGAACAGTATGGAGGTTCCTCAAAAAACTAAAAAGAGAATTACCATATGACTCAGTAATCCCATTCCTGGGCACATACTCAGACAAAACTATAATTTGAAAACATACATGCACCCCTGTGTTCACAGCAGCACTACTGCCAATAGCCAGGACATGAAAACAGCCTAAATGTCCATCGACAGATGAACGGATAAAGATGTGTCATGCATACACACACACACACATGCATGCACGCACACACACACACACATATATATATATATATAATGGAATACTACTCAGCCATAAAAAAGAATGAAATAATGCCATTTGCAGCAACATGGATGGACCCAGAGATTATCACACTAAGTGAAGTAAGTCAGAGAAAAACAGGTATCATAAGGTATCACTTATATGTGGAATCTAAAAAAATGATACAAGGAGCTTATTTGCAAAACAGAAATAGACTCCCAGACATAGGAAACAAACTTATGATTACCAAAGCGGAAAGGGGGAGGAGGGATAAATTAGGAGTTTGGGATGAACAGATACATACTACTGTATATAAAACAGATAAACAACAAGGCCGTACCGTATAGCACAGGGAACTATATTCAATATCTTGTAATTATCTATAATGGAAAAGAATCTGAAAAAGAATATATATATACAACTGAATCACTTTGCTGTACACCTGAAACTAACACAACATTGTAAATCAACTATCCTTCAATAAAACATACACACACACCACACACACACACACACACACACACACACACACACACACACACACACACAGCGAAGAGCAACTGTACAACCCGGAAACATCCTCTGTGCTGAAGAGCAGTCATGAGGGAGAGAATGGGCTGGGAAAATGGGAATAGTACTTCATATGGGGTTTTATTCTAATTAGGAAATAGGGAGTCACTGAATGTTCTTGAGCTAGAGTGACAAAGTTAGAGGGTTGCTTTAGCGAGAGGAAGAGCAGCTGGGGGAGCAAGACAGGAGTGGGGCAGAGTAGTAAGGAGACTGAGGATCCTGCCAGGTGAGCCATGCTGAGGCCTGTGCTCCCGACAGCGGTGGGCAGGGCTGAGGAGAGGAGGACGGTGGGTCGAGCCTATGTGAACTGGCAGCAGAGTTGACATGGGGAGCCAGGGATAAAGGGTCCAGGCTCCCGGCATTGAGGCTGCATGCTCAGACATCATGTCCAAGAGGCCAGTTTTCCCCTTCAAACTCCTTTGGAGGGACTTCCCTGGCAGTCCAGTGGTTAGGACTTCGCGCTTCCACTGCAGGGAGCCCGGGTTCGATCCCTGGTCATGGAACTAAAATCCTGCAAGCGGCGCAGTGTGGCCAAAAAAAAAAAAAAAAATGAAAAACAACTCCTCTGGAGAAGCATTTCCATTCTTCACATGGACTCTGGACAAAGCCAGCTCTGTGGGTAATGGGTCAGAAGAGTCAGGTAAGGGACTGGCAGCAGGACCCTTGCTCAGGTTGGGTTCTCTGGCTTAGAAATCATAACAAAGCCTCCCTTTCCTGATCTACTCAGGCCTCCTGGGTGAATCCCAGACTTTCTAATGTTCTGGATGAGTAACATTAAAAAAAAAGGAGGCTCCAACATGAGTTGGACAACTTCCGACTTTGTCAAAAAAAGATGTTAAACTACAAATGTCATCATTCATAAAAGAGACTTTAACACTAAGAAAAGTGGGAAAGGCCATTTTAGAATAAAGGGAAGCTCTGTAAAATGGAAAAGGTTTAGCTTTAAAAAAGAGACTGAGTACATTTTCACTCTTCTTCCATTTAACTGTGCATGGGTAGAAATTTTGTCCCACATGGCGTGGTAGTCCTCAAGCCCGGTCTGTAGGGATCACGGGTTTATGTGACTTTCCAAAACGGTTCCCTGTGCAGTTTGGGCTGTAAGAATCAGGCTTGATGACCCCAAACCCAACTGCCCAGCTCCTAAGAGCAGAAACAAGGCTTAAGGTTTCTGGCGCGGGTGTGTCTGACATGGAAAGGCCAGGCAGAATCAGCCTCTTCTAGCCTTCTTAAAATGCAAGTAAGCCACAAAGGATCCTAGAACAAATATTGATATTTTCACATTCAATAATTTCATATTTAGTCTAGCGGGTTAGTGATTTCTTTTTTTCACAAAAGGAAATTGCAGCCAGAGCTAATTGCTCAATCTGAAATGTATCTGGACATTGTTTAGATGTTGGAAAGGAAACGGTAACACTGCAGAGTTTTAGCAAAGAGGAGGGCATTATTTGAGAAAAAATGCAAATGTAAATTAATAGAAAATGCAGTCCTGAATGGTTTTCAAAGCTTCAATGTACACAGTGGAAATAGCGCCTCTATTTTGAGCTTTCCTTGACATTTTTCTTATTTTTAAATGCAAAAGGAAATTCATCGGCACAGGCTCAATCCATTCCCATCCATTGATTTGTTGGCCAATCAACGGCCACTGTAATCTGAAAAAAATAACACCAGTTTCTCTGAACCTTTCCAAGAGAGGCTGTGTTCAGCTAAGCTTAATAAAGAGAAAAACAGCAAGGACCATCTGGAAAACACTCTTCCGGAGTCGCGAAAGATAGTGGCAGCCTTTGCCCAACCTGCTATAAATAAGTGTCTCAGGAAAAAAAAAAAACACCCGATTTTCAAATCTGTTTCTACTTAATACAGCTGCAATAGAGTTTATTTAGCTTTTCCCTATAGCAGGAAGACTGTTTGCATTTTTATGACAAGGGTCTAAATGTTTTTCACAGCCATTTCCATTGCCATTATTTTGAGGAACAACATACCACTCGGACCTGTCTGTTGGCTTCTGCAGCACACAGTGGTGGCCCCAGTGGGCTCTGCACCACAAAACTGGCCTCCAAAGCCCAGATTTATGATCCTGCTTCCTCTCCCACTGTTGCAGCCATCACCCAAATCCTACCCTGCAAGGGCTGGGCAATTCAGAATGACCAAGAGTCACGTGCTGCATATCAATTATTTATCTGCCTGGACCCAGCACTCGGTGGATGTCTGCCAGCGCATTGCCTCTTCCTTCACGCTGACAAGGAAGAGTCAAACTACTCTTCGAGGGAGGCTAGAACTCACCACTGAGGGTCTAACTGCTGGCTTGGCCAACCCCTCCATGCACACCTTTCCATCTTTCCTCACTGGCTACGCCTGCAAAGGAATCCCTCTACAATCGACACTTGGAACTCCTTCGGACACTCTTTAGAAAAGGTCGGCCTGCCTTGGATGGCTGCAAAATGAAGTGGCCCCCAGTGATGTCTGCACTGAGCACCTGGCCATACCCTTGAGCACCCGCCAACACCCATCCCCCTCCAACGACTGTCAGGGCAGCCTTGGTCCTGGGACACTGTCCTGTGGAACGAGCAATCCACCTCTCTGTTCTCTCTCTGTCCCCCAAACGCCCATCCCATTTCCACGGATGGGCAGGGAATGGTTCAACCCCATGACACCTTCCCCGTGAAGGCGTGACCACCCCCCTTCTAGCCTTTCCAGGGACCACCAGTAAGAAGATGGCCGAGGGCTCATCCAGCGGCAGCATTCCATCTGTTACTGTTGACTGCAGGCATTACCAGGACCGAGCTGGCTGAAGGAGCCCTGCTGCCGTTCTCTTTCCCAAGCAGAACTGCTGCAGGGAAATAAATGTGTGTAAGAGGGGGGAAAACCGGAAGGGGTGGTGAGGCCCACCTGAATTCGAACGTCCAATAATTTTGAAAAATTCTCCATCTCCTCACCATTGACTTTCTCTCTCAACAGTGCTGGAAAACACACAAATGAGTGGTGGGTAAAGCGCTGCTACGATCTGAAATGAGTCTATTACAGTGTTATGAGCAGAGCTCTCCCAAGTACACTAAAGGGCTAAATTAATTGGCTCAGGCTTAAGATGCTACAGGAGAAATGACAGTGGGGGGAGGGGGTGGGGTAGAGGAAGATGCCTGGTGGCTTTGAAGGCATGCCTGGAATCAGGTGCATATGAAAAAGAAATTGGGGAGAAATAAACCTGTTCTCTTCATGAAGAAACAGAGAAGCTGTTAGTTGTTACAATGTGCCCCCCAATTACCTATGACTTATTTGATCACCTGACTTAAAAAGAAATCTCTGGGGCTTCCCCGGTGACGCAGTGGTTGAGAGTCCGCCTGCCGATGCAGGGGACGCGGGTTCATGCCCCGGTCCGGGAAGATCCCACATGCCGCGGAGCGGCTGGGCCCGTGAGCCGTGGCCGCTGAGCCTGCGCATCCGGAGCCTGTGCTCCGCAACGGGAGAGGCCACAGCAGTGAGAGGCCCACGTACCGCAAAAAAAAAAAAAAAATCTCTGTATAATCTCTTATACAATCTCATAGACCCTTCCACCCTCTTTAAAATTAAATCAGGCACATGACCCACTTCCAACTGTTAATTAATCACCCCCATGAATTGTACATGTAATTCAGAGGGGGAAATTGTGTCTTTTATTATTTCAAACTGAAAATTTCCAAAAGCCACAAATTACCTATTAAATCTTGGTCTAGACCAGTGGTTCTCAACCAGGGTCCATTTTGCCCCAGAGGGGACATCTGGCAAGATCTGGAGACATTTTTGGCTGCCACAACTGGGGTGGGGAGGGGGGCAACACTTCTGGCATCTGGTGGGTGGAGGCCAGGGATACTGCTAAACAGCCTACAGGGCACACGGCAGCCCCGCAGCAGAGTGACCTGGCCTAAAATGTCAACAGGGCCAAGGTGGAGAAACCATGCTCTAGATAAAGGCAAATACGCTTGGCCTTCGATATTTGTATCTTTGGCAGTCATCAAAGGAGGAAAATCCCATTTTCCTTGAAATCTAAGGTTGGCTTACATATATGTTTACTAAGGACATATTTACTCCTTTCCAAATAAATGAAACAGGTTCTCAATCTGAATCTGGGAACATCAAAGAAATACTGTGATGATGGTGGAGCTAGGCAGGGTGCATTTTAAATGCATATTTCATCAGTCTAAATGGATGGAAATTAATATCTCATAAAATAAAATGATTATCTAGTTACATTCCATACAAAACCAAAATCAATACACTGCATCTTACTTAACCTGCAATTAGTGTTTTAAAGAACTAAACCAAGGAAATGCCATTCTTTCCCATTTCTTGCTAGCTGGGTACACATTTCTGAGCATGAGGCATTAAAAAGCAAACAAGCAGACAAAGCCCCCCTTTTTTTTAAGCAGATTTTTCCAGAGCATAAAAAGCTTTCTGAATCATTCTATTTTATTTACTATAGATTCAATCATTCTTTAGTGAACAAAACATGCAGCCCATTCTGTTGGTTATGCCTGCACGGCTTTCCAAATACCCTCAAAACTGGGATGATGAATCACACACTTTGTGGCCCCACTGTGTGTGTGTGTGTGTGTGTGTGTGTGTGTGTGCGTGTGCGCGTGTGTGTGTGTGTGCGCGCGCGCGTGTGTGTGTGTGTGTGTGAGGTGGGTGTGGGAGTCCTTCAGTCAATTGTTTCCATAAAGTCTTAAGAGCAGGTGCTGAGATTCTCTAAAATTCCTTTAGTTCTAGAACATTCTGTGTGGCTGTGTGGTGTCCCCAGCATGAGGATGGGCTTCGGGCAGGAAAAAAAGCGTGTTCCTAGAGTTGGCCTAGAGCTTCCAGGCTAAAACCGTGGAGGGAAGAATGGCTGACAGCTATAGCATTTCGACCCTTCCAGGCCACCGTTCCTTTCCGTGAATTATAAGGCCAAAGTAGGCAAACACACAAAGGCAAAAATAACAGCAATGACAAAAACGCCAAAGCATACCCAGCCTTGGCTGCCAGTGAGGCCCAATTCCGCTGCTGAGAAAGAACAGTTGCTACAGTGCAGCTGGAGGAGCTTTTCCAGGGAACTGGTAATACCCTGGCTGTTAATGAATTATTTTTCGCCAGAATGTCGGATTCTTCCTGTGCTCCAGTAAACAGTCTGCTTCTGCCATGGGAAACAAAACCAGCTCCTTCCGAGGAGCTCCAGGAGGTCAGCCAAGGGTCCCCTGTGGGGGCAGCCCCCTCAGGAGCCAGAGCCACAGGCGCCTGACCTATAAATCACCGAAGCCCCAAGTTCATTATTCCAGCTCTTTCTGTTTCCTCGGGCCATGCCCAGGGCCCAGGGTAGGGCCCAGGAAGACCGCAGTGCCTGCTGTGAGCCTTCCCCCGCCCTCCTGAGCTGCCCCTTGCTCAGGGCTCCTCATCGGTGGTACCACATGTGTGTAAAACTGGCCTTCCTGGTGTTCATCCTGTCTCTCTCGCAGAAACTGCATTTATTCCCTTGCTCTTGTTTTCATCAAGCTGTCAGGAAATGACTATGTGCGTCCCCCTCTTTTCCTTTCTCTTCTTTAAGACTGGCCCCAGACCCAAATAACCCACGCTCAGCACAAGGCTGCCTACTGGGGACACTGTTCTCCAAACACACATCCCCAGGAAGGATATTATTAGAGCAGGTGTCAAGGAAATCAGTCGCTCAGGAGGGAGACAGCTCTCCAGGGGGCAAGGACACTGGCCTGGGCTGGAGGAAAGGACGGCCAGCCCTGCCCACCCCACCCCTGTCTTGCTCTCTCATCTCCATTCAGTTTCAGGAGCCCACGTTCCTCACGGAAGGTGACTGAGCAAACACGCAAAATGGCACCTTAGCTACTGATAATCAAAGTCGCCTGATGCCAGACTGTTGTGGCTCTTGAGTCAGTCCCATGCCTCCCACCTGCCACGGGGATGGAGGGCGTTTATGCCCC
The DNA here is from genome assembly GCF_951394435.1 of Stenella coeruleoalba. Lineage (NCBI taxonomy): Eukaryota > Metazoa > Chordata > Mammalia > Artiodactyla > Delphinidae > Stenella > Stenella coeruleoalba. The sequence goes on from NC_137152.1 coordinate 13,939,804, forward strand.
CCAAAACTTCTGGAGGTGCTATGAGGCTGAAGGCACAGGCTGGTAGAGCAGAGCTGCCTAATAGAAATACGTATGCAATTTTAAAGTTTCTAGTGGGCCCGTTAAAAAGATTAAAAGGAACAGGTGACATTAATTTTAACGCTAGCTTATTTAACAAATATATTCAAAATATTATCATTTTAACATGTCATCAATATACAAATTATTAATGAGCTATTTTGCATTCCTTCTTTGTACTAAGTCTTGGAAATCCTGTGCGTATGTTATCGTCATAGCATACCCTGCTTTGGACTAGCCACCTTTCCACCCGCTGAAAAGCCACATGAGACTAGTGGCCACTATACGGGATGGTGCAGGTATAGTATATTTCCGTCATCATAGAAAGTTCTATTAGACAGTGCTGGGCTGAAAGACCAAAAAAGCTGTGGAAAGAACAGTGACGTGTGAGAGCAGGATGGGCGATAAGAATTACAGCAGAAATGGGAACTGCAAGGATTGGGATGTTCTAGGAGCCCAGCCCTACCTCTAAGCGGAGATTAAAATGGGCTCTTACGAAAGGCCCAGGGCCCATGCCGACATGGTGCGGGGCTGCGGGCTGCCCAAGGCCGGCGAGTACAATCATTACTTAAGGCATCTGCTGCTTGAGCAGCCTGTATCTTAGCTCTTCGGATCTCTTTAAGGCAGGGGCTGGGACAGAAGATCACCAAAGTCACGTATGTTCTTTCAATAACAATTCTGGGTTTGCAATCTAATTTGGTGAAGCAGATACAGAAACATGATCCAATTACGTGCGCCTGCGTCTGCGCGTGCATGTGTGTTCCTATGAGTGTTCTTGGCTGGAGAGAGAAGGAGGGTCATGTGCGAAATCCAGAAGTACTAACGTGGCCGCCCAAATCACCTCCTCAGCAGCTGCCGTCAGAACACAGCAGAGCGGCAGCCTTGAAAGGCTCATCAGAAATCGCGAGCCACAAAGGAGACGCCTTGAGTCTGGTAAAAATGAGATGATGGGCATCCGGGCAGACGGTCAGGTGGGAGGGAGAAGCGGCAATCAGAGGCATTCTCCAGAGACAAGCGCTGCCAACTCTGCAGCAAGGATGTCACCCTGATCCCCAAATCAAGCTTAATTCAGGGTCCCACGCAGGCTTTTGTGCACGGGAGAGCGCAATTAGCCATCTTTCCCCTTCCTCAAGAGCCTCATTCTCTGAGGTCCCCCTCACATTCTGATCATGGAGGCAGCAGAGTCAGAAACACCTCATATGTGGATTCAAATCCTGGCTCTCCCAGTGGCCCCAGAATTTCTAGGGGGTTAAAGGCCACCATCTGGTTGGAAGGGGGCTAAAAGACTTGCTTTGATGGTGCAGTTGCGGAGCAAGAACCCACCTTATCTTTATTTAGAGTTTATTTATTTGAGACGGTTAAGAGTCAGAAATACCTTACCTACCCTCTGGGCCCACCATAGACCTCGGGCTAATTACTTAATCTGTCTCATCCTCAGTTTCCTCGTGTATAAGGTGGGAACGCTAACGCTCATCTCACATGGGCTCGTCGGCTTGGAACTACCCAGGGCTAGAACTGCAGCATGACACCAGGCGCTCCGAGACCCCAACCAAACACAAATCTCTGGATTTCTCCCTGCTGGTCTCCCTTGATAATAACTTACAGCTCCCTCCCACCACCATTCACTCCATCAGTTCCATCATTTAGTCACTCAACGCTCATTCATTAAGCAACGGTTGGGTGTTGGGAATTCCAAGACGAAAAGGCACAGTCTTTGCATCTGAAATAGTTAAGGGCTATTTGGGGTCTATCTACTTGGCACATAAGCATGTACCCTGGGTGGCTGGGCTGCCTCACTGGTGCCCCCCTCCCCCAGTTAGGTACTATATTTGGTAGGGGCTGAGGACTCCGGTCTCCGGGAGAAATAAATAAGAGACTTGGGGGAAGGGTAGAGGAACATGTTGCCCCTTTAAGTCATAACCACCGAAGTCTGGAATCAGACACTCAACTGGAAATTTCTCTGAGCCTCAGATTCCTTATCTGTAAAATAATGCCTCTGTTACATCATGGTTTCCCACATGTAAAGTGTCTGGCAGACAGAGGGCAACAACAAATGTTAATTTCCTTCTTGACTTATTTCCCTCCACTACCCTCCTTCCCTGAATCTAAGGTTACAGGAGGAGCCAGAGAATAGACACTTGCTATTTTCTTCCTGTACATTCAGAGCACACTGTGTGTGGATGTCTGCACACACAGAATACCTCCACTCTGGGTCAGATGGTTCTGGGAAGACCAGTCCTATCTAGTTTTCAGGTCATTATAGCTAGGGCTATATTGGTCTTCTGGTGCTATAGCGCTTCCAGCAACACCTCGTCACACACCTTCCAGCCTTTTTCTTTCTTTCTTTTCTTATTTTTTTCCATTTCAGGGGTCCTGTCTTGGTGGCTCTGTTTTCTGGCTACAAGACATTTATTCATTTATTTTACAGTTCTTGACCAGAATGCCCATCAACCGAGTTCGCATATTGGCAATTGGCATCACCTGGAAAGCTGTTTTCTCATTTGTTCCTGAGACGGGCAGATTTTCCTGGGCCAAAACTCACCTGTGGAGGTCTGGGGCTTCTTTGCATGATAAAGGACCTCTCTGGCGGGCCGAATGGTACCATGGGCTGGTGCCAAAGCAGCCAGTACCCCAAGATCCAGTCTGACTTGGCTCGTGGTGCCTGGCCACCTTGTCGACGTCTCTAGTGGGCATCTGTTAGAATGAGGCGGAAGCGCCCATTCACAGGATATTGTGTGTGGGGTGGGGGGTAGGTGGCTTCTCTGGGCTTCCAAGGGGCAGAGAAATCGGGATGCTACCGGGCTTATAGCCTTCCAGCCACCCCGCCTTCAGAAAGTAGCACAGCTCCCTGTGTTCCCCTTTGAGAAGAAAACACCGAGGACAAAACAGTGGGTAGGGACATGATGCTGCTCGGGTGAGCAGCTCCCATTCACTAGGCGCCCCACTGCCCTCCTCCCATGCTGCCACCCCTCTACTGGAACAAAGGCATATCACAACACATTTTCAAAGTTATCAAAAGTCTCTTGGTCAATCAACAAACGATTCTGATGACGCAAAAGGAGGAAGAGAGACGTCTAGAAAACGGTGGGAGATTCCTTGGGAAAAGCACACAAAACCTTGCCCGATGCACGCAAGGCTAAGAATTGTTTTCTCCCTGCTGGCTGCTTTTCTCTCTGTTCTAAAGAGCAGCTTCCAAGAATCAGCTAAATAAAGGGCTCGCACTAGAGGATGAGAGATAATGCTAAACCAACAAAAACAAAGACCCAAATGAAACAGAGCCAGCCTGAGAATCCGCGGTTATCAAAACTTTGTTTGGCCGTATCTATTTATCATCGCTGCACACCCGGGCTCTGCGGAATATCATTCTGTTGATGTCACTTATCCTCAGCAAAATATTTACACATCCTTAAAAACGCCAGATGAGGGGGGCCGCCCCCGCACTGCCGCGAGCGGCCCCTCAAGCCCCGTCGCCGAGTTCTGGGTAGACCGTGAGGTGGCTAACGACGGTGGGTGGCTCCAGCGGGCACAGGTAAAAGCTGCTGACAGTTCCGGCAACGCGGCCACGCAGGCGCTGCGCCCTGCCCTGCCCACCTCTCCCCTACCTGACTCTGTAAGAAGCAGCCACATCCCCGATACGGTGTCAGCGTCTCCTCCTCCTCCCCCTGCCTTTCTCATTGATTAAGTTCTCAAACCATTGTTAAAGCCGGGTTGCTTTTCCCTGGAAAACTGGGCTGAATTCATTAAGCTTCCCCCATCACAAAAGGAATATTCATAAAAGTTTGGCAGGCAGAGAGGGAAGCTGACTGCGTGCCTTGGGGTGGGTGACAATTCGCTCCTCCACAGCCACCTTCTTCTTCCGTGCCCCATCCCTCTCTGCATCCATCCGTCGTGCCCCAAACCCACTCCAGGGACTTCTGACAGGGAAAAACAAAGCAGCAGCTGTTTGGCAACATTTCTACCCCCTCGCCGGCAACTGTGGTGGGATGCCATTTCCCCACCCAGGCGGAGCTTATCCTGAACAATAGTCGGGCTTTAAACGGCAAACAAGCAAACACACAGAGCATAACCCCAACCCCGAAAAAGCCAACGCGGAGGAAGGCAAGAACTCCCTCCGCAGCAAAAGGCACCGCTGAAACGCACGCAAAAATGCAGCGAGAAGGCTGCTCGGTGCCTAACATGGCAGAAAGCCCGAGCTGGTGCGGCCACCCCGGGTCTGGGCATTGGGGGGCACGAAGGCTCGCGGGGCGCCGACGCACACTCACCCAGCTCCGGAAGGATGCGGGGCTGGCCGAGCGTCACAAAGACGAGCCCAGTGAGATCTGGCAAAACCCAACTTTCCACCCTGCTCGCCAGGGCCGCCAGATACGTCAACAGAATCCATCTTTCGAAGGGCCTGGAAGGCGCCGGGTTTTCCGGGCCAGGGCAGAGCGGCAGAGCCGAAGGCGGCCCGGGTGCGATGCCCGGGCGCGGAGTCCGCCGCGCGCCGCCCTCTGCGCCCGGTGCCAGCGCCGGTGGCGGCCCGAAACCCACTTCGGGGCCCCCGCCCCGCCGCCCGGCGCCGCCTCCCCGGCCGGCCCCAGCCCCGCCGGCCAGTGCGCGGCGCCGGGAGCAGGAGCGGGGCCCGGGGACGCCGCGCGGGTGGCGGCCTCGGCTCGCGTCCCCGCCCCCGCCCGGCCCTCCCCGCTGGCCCCGGCCTCCGGGCGCCGTCCTGCCTCCGGGAGCAGGCCCCTCCCCGGGCGCCGGGCCCCGCCAGGCGCGCCCAGCCCGGCGCGCCCCCTGCGTCCCGGTGGCAGGTCCGCGCGGGGAGGGCACGGGGGGGGGGTACCCCGGCCCGCACGGGGGCGTCGCGGCCGCTACCTTGCAATCGCGGCCGCCGCCTCCAGGAAGCCAAGGGGTGGTCGCGGGTGCGGGAACTCTCCGGTCTGGCCTCGCCGCCGGCGGCCTGAAGGGGGTGCGCAGCGGTGGGAGCTGCCGTCGCCGCTGTCACCGAGCTGCTGTCGCCGCCGCTGCTGCCGGTCGTGCGTGAGCGTGTGTGCGCCTGTGTCCAGACGAGTGTGTCTGCGTGCGGCGCCCGGCCTTTACTATATACACCGAGGGGTGGGAGGAGGCGGGGAAGGGGAGGGCTTGGGGGAGGTGGCGGAGGAGGGGGAGCAGGAGGGGGGCGAAAGGGTACCCGAGGAGGCGGCGGCGGAGGAGGGACAGGTGATCTCGCCCACGGGGAGGGCGTGGCTGTCGGAGGCGCGGGGTGGCGGGTGGAAGGGGTGCCGGGGCGCGGGGGGCGGGGCCGACGCCGGGGAGAGCCGGCGGAGCGGGGACCCTGCTGCCTCCCGGCGGGCTGGGGACCATTTCAGACCCCAGGATGCAGAGGAGAGAGAACATAGCCCAGGAGGGAGGAAGTGGCTGGTGGATGGAGGCCGGAGAGGTGGTGAGGGCCCAGCGACCACCTCCTAAAATGCCAATTGTGATACAGGTCGGAGATCCTTCTCACAAGGGGTGAGATTATTAAAGACAAAATTAGCCTACAGACATAATCTCATTTCCGCATACTTGCCTTTAAGGTGATTCATCTGTTAATGTTAACATTTATTAAGCACCCAGTGTTTGCCAGACACTGGGCTAAGAACTGGCGTTACAGAGATGATGACTATGTGGTCGCTAACCAGTAAATAAATCATAGGTGTCAGTAGCAGTATTGATCATTTTAAAACAAAGTAAAAAACCTAAATCCTATAAATGTTTTAAGAGGGCAAAGGAAGCAACTCCACTGGTTTAATTAATCCCGAAAGGTGAAAAGATTTTTTTTCTGGTAATCAAAACAGGATGCAGACATTTGAGAGAGAAGGGCAGAGAAGAAATTACTTGAATCAGAGCTGAGAGCAGTCTGAATCTAGCTGTCCTTTGCGTGTTCAAACCTCCTTGAGTTTCAACACTCACATGAGTAGTGGCTATGACTTCCCTCTTGTAGAATTTGGGGTGGCCAGAGGGTACAGTACATAGAGAGCAGTCTGGCAAGTTCATGATTAGTATGGGCACCTGAACTTGTGTTTGAAAGGTTCTACTCTAACCCTGTCGTGTTGCAAGCATAGTGTGGTAGAAACCAGGACCACGTTATACCTTTCGTGGGCCCTTTGCCTTTGTGGACTCTTTCCTCCATAGAAAAAATAGTAAAAACTACATTTTACGACTGCATTGGTGTGAAGACGAATGAATTAATATTATATATTAAAACAACTTCTTCGACCTCAAAGATCACATTTTCTTCTGATTTTAAAAGAAATGAAAACATTTCCCTGAGGCCCTGAAAAGTATTTTGGGCCTCAGGCACCGTGCCTACTGGTCCTAAGGGAGGAGTCAGCCCTGGTGGTACCATTCCTTGATACTGAATTTCCTCTTTTGAAAAAAAAAAGAGTTCAACTAAGGAGTACCCAATCGACTTAAGGGCAGAAAGACACACAATGCAAGCTTAAGAACTGATAGAAATGAATATCAACAAAAAGTACCAGTTCCTACTTGTTTCAGTCAGCCTCTGGGAGTTTTAAGTCAGCTCCAAGTCATTAATGATACCTGTGGAAATATTTGTCTGTGAATTCGTCTTCAACCATTTCAGAAACCAAAGACTTCCTCTATAGATCTCAGAACTGAGTCTTTGGGTCAGGTGCGTGAGGTCTCGGTTGCCAGGACCGAGCCTGAATACAACTAAAGACACAGCCGGGCAATTATAATCGGGCAAGTTCATGGCTGAAAGATCCATAAAGGTTTTGTGTGTGTTGAGGGGGTATGTGTGTATAAGGTAGGGACTGATATCCTGGAAGGCAATTACTAGCCTATTTCTTTTGTTGGCCTCATCACAGCCCTGGGTTAATGTTTGATCCTCACTGGCAGTTGTGATTCATATTTGCTGCCCTTTGAGGTGCTTGTGTTTTCAGGAAGGACTATATTGATTCAGATTAATGCATAATAAACAGGCATCACGGCCCCCATTTCCAGAGAAATGTGCAGTGGCACCCCTCTGTATTTTCACTGTGGCTGCCCTTGCAGAGAGAAGGGGAAAAGAGGAGTCCATAAAGGAGGGTCTGGATTGCGGGGAGGAGATGTTTGGGGACAGAAATAGGACATTAATATGGAAGAACTGCATTCATACAGAAAATGGAGGGAGGAAAGGACATGCCCAAACAGCAGGAAAGAAGCAAAAAAATCTTTCAGGGTTGATCAGGGTGATTTTTGAGATCTATAATTCAAATATTTGGTGATTTTAAATAAGGACTCAGGAAAGTTCCCATTTCAGATCTGATTCTTGATCTATATCCTGCTTCTCTAATACAGCATCTATTAATAATCTAGTTTTCACATACTCGCCAGACGAGTGATTCATTCACGTGTCCAATAGACATCTATGAAGCATCTGCTCTATGCCAGTCACTGAGCTAAGGACTGCGGTGAGAGAGATGGTCAACATACGTTGCTGAGCTCAAGGAGCTCACAGGCCAGTAAATAAGCTATTAACAATACAGTGCGACACTATATGTACATGAGGAGTTGTAAAACGGGCTAGGCGAACCCCGAAGGAGTGGGCCCATCACTGTGTGGGAGTGGCATGGAGCAGGGCAGTCAGAAAAGATGGCATAGAGATGGTGACAAGAGCAGAGCAGTGAGAGATGAATGGGAGTTTTTCAAAGTAAGAAAAAGTCATTACAAGTGAACAGCAGGCACCAAAGCTCGGATGCAAAGCACGTTCTGGAGGCTGCAAATACTCTGTGAGGCTGGAGCAGGGGCTGTGAGGAACAGCAGCAAAGAGGGGTGGAGGAAGCTAGGGGTCAGTTGAGGTCCCTGGTCTGTCCTGTAAAGGAGCTTTTTCTTGTAGTCAGTGGGGAGCCATTGAAGGACTTTAAGCAAGGGAGTGACCAGGAAAGATGTGGGTTGAGGAATGATCACTCTGGTGTTGAGTGTAAAGGGCTGAATGGAGGGGGGTGAGACTGGCAGCAGGGAGACCAGGTGACAGAGACTGTAGCAATGATCGGAGTTTGAGTCAAAGCAGTGCCAGCAGAGATGAAGGATCGGAACTTGAGTCAAGCGATGCTCGGGATACAGAATCAACGGGGCTTAGTGCCGGAGGAAACAGGAGTTGGAGTAACTCACGCCTGACTTTCTGAATTGGGTGACAGAGTGGGTGAGGGTGTGATCACTGAGACAGAGGTCCTTAGGAAGAGAGGCAGATTTGGGGCTGGAGATGATGAATGCTGTAGGGTCCCCCAGAAGCGGATCCTGAATGTGAAAGTGAAGGAAACGCTGGTAGGGGAGTAGAGAAGGGAGAGAGAGGGGCGGCAGCCAATAGCGGGGATGTTATCAAGGCCAATTTCTACCATGGGCAGCTGCAGCTTAATCCCACAGGCAAACTCTTGGACACGATGAAAAACACTCACTTCAGAATTGTCCCATCAAGAGGTGAGGAAGCTGGTTAAGGGCCCAGGGGGTGCTGGGTTCCTGGCACTTTTGACCTGCTACCCAGCGTAGGCAGCGAGTCCTTCTCGGGTACAGGGAGAAGATACTGGCAGCTGGACGTCTGTGAAGCACGTTAAAATGGTAGCATCCCAGGGAGGGGGCTGGAGCACGGTCAGTGTGCGCTCCAGGGAGCTCTGGTTAGGACATCTTGAGTTGGAAGTACTTGTTGGGTAGCCACATAGAGAAGCCCAACAGGCATTTGCCTAGATTTTGGAGTTCAAAATCTAAGCTGCAGACCTAGATTAGGGAGTTACTGGGCTCTGGGTGTTGGTCGAAGCAGTGGGTGTTGACGAGCGCCGCAGAAGACACATGTGACTTGAGTTGTTGACTGAGCCCATCACCCTGGGCCATGCCAACGTGATTTGATCTGATCTGCATGAACACTGTTGAGGATTTCTGTAAGAGTTCCTGGAAGCCATGAAGTTGTTGATGTCAGTTAACGCTCATAGGTATGAATGTGACTGGGGGAAAGGGTCCACTGCTTAAAAGAAATTCTTAAGGGGCCTATATTTTACTGAAGTTGAATAATGTATTTAAAATTGAAACTCTTTAAAAATTTTTCTGTGGTCAAGAATATTTACTGGATGATTAAGTGATTGAACAAGGCAGGCATTTGAAAACATAGTCACAATGCAAAAGGGACAAATACTGGTAAAAAAAATGCAAGGGGTAATTAAATCACAGAGGATTGAAATCCTACCCAGGCTCCGGGAAAGAGGATGAAGAGCATTGAGAGAGACAGTCCAGCTGCAATGACATTTTAACCTAAGGAATATACAGAGCCACAGGGTAAGGGAAAGGCTTTGACAATTTTGATAGAACAGCGACTTCTAATGTGGTCGGCATGGGGGCTTCAGTATTCTTCATTCAGAGATTTCATACGAAATTTCTTATGCTCTGATTTTATCCAAAGACCACAGTAGAGTCCATGTGAAATCTTTGATAATTTTAGCAAAGAGTGAATCAAAGGGTTTGTGAGTGGTCCTTCAGTTAGGCAATCGACAAGCGTATCTCAAACAGCTATTACTTTACAGTAATAAGCTACATGCTACAACACCCGGAGTAATGAGGTACCGTCCCTGCCAGGCACTGAAGTCTCTCACAGTCCAGTTGTAGCTCTGTGTAGTCTCAATCAGGGGACATTTGATTTCAGAGGATTTGGGTAAATTGTTAAGAGCAAGAAGGAGGCTTATTAGAAAGGGCATTGCTTGTGGCTGCTCCATTCTGCATTCTCCATTCCTCTTTCCTAACAGAAACCTAATGCTGTTCAGGTATCCATCCCTCTCCTATGAAATCATGTAGCTTAAATTTGATCCTAACTTTAGGGTGGGGTCTGTTTGATCTGAGGCTAATTGCATCCCTCCTGCTATAACTTGGACCAAACAGATGAGAGGAGAGATCTGCTGGGGGCTTTATGGGTAAGTTCTTACCATTCCAGGAGAGAGTACCACCCTCTCCCAATGGACGTGAAGACAATGTAACCATAGTTGCAACTGGCAGCAAGAACACGATGCAGGTGACCATATAATTGATCATCTAAACAGGGACACTACTGAGGATGAAAGGGGTTGCTGTTGCTAATTATGTCAGGGCAAAAGGCATAAACTGGGTTTTCCCAGCAAAGCAGGATGGATGGTCACTATGATGCTAGGAGGGAGCTGATGCTCAAGGCAGCACAACAGAAACAGAGAAAGAACCTGGAACTGTGAGGATGTTACTGAACTTGCTAGAACAACCAGCCACCTCTGGGGCCACCTGAACTTGCACTTCCTATTACGTACATCATTACACTGCTTCAAAGCTTCTTCTTCGAGTCAGGTCTCTACTGCTTGCAACTGAAAGCGTCATAAGACGTACATGCAGGATTACAGGATTGTTTTTATTTTGTTTTGTTTTGCTTGAGTCCCAGATAAGGGGTAAGGGCTGTTCTGAAATCAAGAGATCTAACAAAAATAAGTGGAGGGAGGAAGTAGGTCAGTAATTGATATTTTAATTTGATTGAAGACAAGTGCAGAAAATGATCTGAACTGGAACGTGGTTGAAGTACATGGCTCTGCTGAATTTGGAAGCCCACTGTGCACGTGGTGGCTTTCACACTAGCAGCATCTTGGAGGCACTCTCCTGACTCTGACAGAGCGCTAAGAGTCCTGCGCCCAGGGTCAGGAGAATTTGTTTCTATCTCCTGTCCTCTCACTGCTCTGAGTGGCTTTGAGCCAGCAAGGTTCTCTCTTTGGACTTGGATCCCTTGTACCAGCAGTAGCTGCTATCACCCTTATGTCTTGTCTTTCTGACTTGACTGTCAATATCAAGGGAGGACCCATGGCTTACATCTCCCACAAAACCTACTTTAGTTCTCTTTATGTAGGAGGACTTCGACAAGTAATTGTTAAAGACATGGAAGCAACCTAAACGTCCATCGACAGAGGAATGGATAAAGAAGATGTGGTACATATATACAATGGAATATTACTCAGCCATAAAAAAGAATGAAATAATGCCATTTGCAGCAACATGGATGGACCTAGAGATGATCATACTAAGTGAAGTAAGTCAGAGAAAGACAAATACCATATGATATCACTTATATGTGGAATCTAAAAAAATGATACAAAGGAGCTTATTTACAAAACAGAAATAGACTCGCGGACACACAGAAAACAAACTTACAGTTACCAAAGGGGAAAGGTGGGGAGGGATAAACTAGGAGTTTGGGATGAACAGATACACGCTACTAAGTATAAAATAAATAAGGAACTACTGGATAGCACAGGGAACTATATTCAATATCTTGTAACAACCTACAACGGAAAAGAATCTGGAAAAGAATATATATATATAGTTATATTATGTGTATATAATATAGTTATATGTATAACTGAATCACTTTGCTGTATACCTGAAACATTGTAAATCAAGTATACTTCAATAAAAATAAATATATTAAAAATAAATCTTAAAAAAAGTAACGGTTAAATCCATGATTATCTCCCCTCACTCAGTAAGTGCTTTGGTCTTATTACTAAGGAGCATCAATATTCCCCATCTTGTACAAGTCTTACAACTGTCAAATGCACTTTCTTTTTCCATGTGGTGGGAGGATGTGGACTGAGTGAGTTTGCGGGTTGAAGCCAGGTGATCATCACCTGAGGCTTTCAGGGTTTGTCCAAATCAATGGAGAGCCCTGTACAAGCCAAGTGAGAAGCCAGGTTGCATGAGACAGAGTAGCATGCACATTCGTCACCAGGAAAGGACCAGAAACGAAAATTAGAGCTGGGAGAGAGAGTTGGACTCAGGGGCGTGAAACAATAAGGCAGTGGATTTTGGTTAAGTGGAAAACAGACGCAGATTTGGTTTTGGAGAGGCAACTTAATTTGCTGGATGGGATAACAATGCCAACTATGACATGAGTGTCGTCGAAACACTGGCACACAAAGGACCAAGGATAGGCTCGCTCAGAGATGGTCCCACACCGCCCAGCCTTTCGATGGGGAAAATGATGCTCAGAGAACTACACACATACACACACACCCCTTTACACCTGCCAACTCCTCTTCTCTTTCCAGGTGTGAGACTCACCTTTTCCTTTCTTAAAGATCCTTTCACAAATGAGCCAGACTGATCTCCCAATAAGAAAGGAAAAATCGACAAAGTTACCCTGGAGTCACTGAGCACTGACAATTAGAATATTAGCCAAAACAATCCTAAAAAATAACTGCTGAGACACTCCAAGGCATGAGTGTTCATGTTAAAGGGGACAACAAACAGTGGCCCCTTAATATCCCCAGTCACTGAAAACCACAGTCCCCTGTGCCTGGGGCTGTGGTCAGGACAAGATTCTATCTCTGCAGTTGTCTCGAGTAACTGAGGGCCTTCTCAGCCATCCAACCATCGGCTGTTGGGAGTGATTAGCTAGCTCTCCCATAGATACACCCTATTTGACCTAGCTAGCACGCAGCTTATAAACAAACGAGAACACAGCCATCAATTTCACAAATGGTTTATGCCGCAAAATGCACTGCACCCTCCTGCAGCTCCAGTGTGTGGATGGACTGTCAGGTTTGTCCGATTCAAGAGTGGCAAGTCTCTCCAACAGAACTGACAAGGTTTCTGTTGCTATAATTTCAAGGGTAAAAGGAGTTGCAAGGTCATTCATTTTGAACAGGACATCAATGTATAATACAGAACGGACTTCAATCATTTCTTTTTTCTTCAGTTGGGAAATTTCTCAAATCACAGAATTTTATGAACAGAACAATTTTATAGAAGGAGGCAAAGAGAGCAGGAGTAAAAATCTCTCTGGCTAGGATGGCTAGCAGTTTGCATCGCTGTCCTTGGCATTTGTGGCCTCTCTGCCGGGTCAACATCCAAGTGCTCTCACGAGATAACTCTCCATCAGCCCCTGCCTACCTTGGCCCCTCCAGGTGAATCTCAATGCTCTTCACTCCTAGGATTATCCCTGCCTCATTTCTGAGCCAGACCACCAGTGTGAGGATCTGAGATGAAGCTGGCTTCTCCCAGTGCCCCTGAGGCATCGCTCAGCCACATTCACCAGGTCACAGCATTCACCAGGTCGTCCTCTCCACGACCCTCCCCCACATTGGCCCCAGCCCTAGGATTAGGCTTCTGGGTCTGTTTCTCTGCATAGCTCTCATGACTTGCATGGGAAATGGAGCTCCACCACCAAACCTCACTCACCAGCATCCCCATCAGTCTCTGAGGTCCACATTGCTGTCTGTATAGGATAGAGCTGATTTCTCATTCACTGACATCCTGCCTTAAAGAGACTGCCCCCAAACATGACAAGAGCATTTGCATAAATTGCAGACTACCACCATCCTGGATTATCTCTTTCACTCCTATTAGATGGGTCCTCGTTAGAGATTTATAGTGGTTGTTTTTGTTTTTTTGAAGAACGAACATTTTATTTGCAAATAGAGGCGACCTTTTAAAAAATACATTATTGCTTTAGAAAATATTCATGTTTAACGTAGAAGTACTGTACAATACATATAACTTATTCTTTTAAAAACGATTTTTCATTATAACATTCATTAAAAATTAAATATAAGTGTAAAAGGCTATTCTATCTTCAGTATAAACATTCAATCACACCCACTCTCAAATATCTGTATATTCCCTTCAAGTTTTTCTCCTTAGAGCACTTACTCAAGTGAAATAATATTGTATATAATTTTAGTCCTGCTTTTGTCTCTTAATATCTTCAACTAATAAGTATTTCCAATAGCATTCTAATAATATTACATAATCAAAATAAACATTTTCAATGGTTCAATGAATAATTTTATTAAGTGGATTCATCACCATATACTTAGCTTTTGCCCTACTTTGGAAGTGTAGGTTATTTCCAAATTCTGCTGTTGTAAAGAACCCTACAATTAGTATCTTTGTGTATATCAATGTTTCCTATTAATAATTATTTCTCAGAATAAAAACACAGCTGTAATATTTCTGGGGCAGACACAGAAACACTTACATGTTGCCAAACTGATTTTAAAAAGGATGTTCCAGGGCTCCCCTGGTGGCGCAATGGTTGAGAGTCCGCCTGCCGATGCAGGGGACACGGGTTCGTGCCCCGGTCTGGGAGGATCCCACATGCCGCGGAGCCGCTGGGCCCGTGAGCCATGGCCACTGAGCCTGCGCGTCCGGAGCCTGTGCTCCGCAACGGGAGAGGCCACAACAGTGAGAGGCCCGCATACAGAAAAAAAAAAAAAAAAAAAGGATGTTCCACTTACAACCCCAAATAGGAGCTCTGAGAGTACTTGCCTTATGAGTACTCACTGGGCTACACCAAAATATTTGTCTCATTTTGTTTTAAATTATATTTCACTGATTCTAGGGAGACGGGCCATTTTTATTTGTGTGCCTCTCCTCGTATACCTAAGGGAATTGTGAGTTTACTGCTTTCACTCACTTATTAATTAAATCATAATGTTTGCATTTTATTTATGTGTGTCTTTTATTTAATGCAAAATAAATGTATGTCATAATAGTGACAAACAAATCGCAGAAGTGAGAGTTCATAGGGTAGCTCTATTTTTAATTTTTTGAGGAAACTCCATACTGTTCTCCATAATGGCTGCACCAATTTACATTCCCACCAACAGTACACGAGGGTTCCCTTGTCTCCACACCCTTGCCTATATTTGTTACCTGCTGTATTTTTTATCATAGCTGTCTTAACAGATGTGAGGCAATATCTCGTGGTTTTGATGTGCATTTCTCTGACGATTAGTGATGTTGAGCATCATTTCATATATGTGTTGGCTATCTGTATGTCTTCCTTGGGAAAATGTCTATTCACATCCTTGGCCCATTTTTAAATCAGGTTGTGATTTTTTTTTTTGCTATTGAGTTGTGTGAGATCCTTATATATTTTGGATATTAACCTCTCATATTATATACCTCAGATATAAGGTTTGCAAATATTTTGTCCCATTCCACGGGTTGCCTTTTCATTATGTTGATTGTTTCCTTTGCTGTCTAGAAGCTTTTTAGTTTGATGTACTCCTGCTTGTTTATTTTTGCTTTTATTGCTTTTGCTTTTGATGTCATATAAAAAAAATCACTGCCAAGACCACTGTCAAGGAGCTTTTTCCCTGTGTTTCAGTTAATATCATACACAACAATGAAAAGCTAAAAGCTTTTCCTCTAAGATTAGGAATAACAGAACGGTGTCCACTCTCACTATTTCTATTTAACATAGTACTGCAAGTCCTAGCTAGAACAATTAGACAAGAAAAAGAAATAAAAGGCATCCAATGGACCTAGAGTCTGTCATACAGAGTGAAGTAAGTCAGAAAGAGAAAGACAAATACCGTATGCTAACACATATATATGGAATCTAAGAAAAAACCAAAAAATGTCATGAAGAACCTAGGGGTAAGACGGGAATAAAGACACAGACCTACTAGAGCATGGACTTGAGGATATGGGGAGGGGGGAGGGTAAGCTGGGACGAAGTGAGAGAGTGGCATGGACATATATACACTACCAAACGTAGAACAGATAGCTAGTGGGAAGCAGCCGCATAGCACAGGGAGATCAGCTAGGTGGTTTGTGACCACCTAGAGGGGTGAGATAGGGAGGGTGGGAGGGAGGGAGACGCAAGAGGGAAGAGATATGGGAACATATGTATATGTATAACTGATTCACTTTGTTATAAAGCAGAAACTAACACACCATTGTAAAGCAATTATACTCCAATAAAAATGTAAAAAAAAAAAAAGGCATCCAAATCCAAAAGGAAGAAATTAAATTGCTTCTGGTTGTAGATAACATGACCTTACACACAGCAAACCCTAAAGACTACACCAAAACACCGTTAGAATTAATAAATTCAGTAAAGTTGCAAGATAAAAGAATCAACGTATAAAAATCAGTTGTGTTTCTATACACTAACAACAAACTATCTGAAAAAGAAATTAAGAAGACAATCCCAGTTACAATAGAGTCGAAAAGAAGAAAATACTTAGGAATAATTTTTTTTTTTTTTTGCTGTGCCACGAGGCTTGTGGGATCTTAGTTCTCCGACCAAGGACCAAACCTGGGCCCTCATCAGTGAAAATGTGGAGTCTTAACCATTGGATCGCCTGGGAATTCCCAGGAATAAATTTAACCAAGGAGGTGAACAATCTATATATGGGAAACTATAAGACAATGATGAAAAGAAACTAAAGAAGACACAAATAAATGAAAAGATATCCCATGTTCATGGATTGGAAGAATTGATATTGTTAAAATGTCCACACTAACTAAAGTGATCTACAGATTCAATGCAATCCCCATCAAAATTCCAGTGGCATTTTCCACAGCAATGGAATAAACAATTCTGAAATTTTATGGAACCACAAAAGACCCCAAATAGCCACAGCAATCTTGAGAAGGAACAAAGCTGAGAGCTTGTATCATGAATGAGTATTAAATTTTGTCAAATGTATTTTCTCCATCAATTAATATTGATTATTTGGTTTTTCTTCTTTATTCTATTGATATGATAGATTTCATTGATTTATTTTTTAAAAGACTTTTTTAACATCTTTATTGGAGTATAATTGCTTTACGGTGGTGTGTTAGTTTCTGCTTTATAACAAAGTGAATCAGTTATACATATACATATGTCCCCATATCTCCTCCCTCTTGTGTCTCCCTCCCTCCCACTCTCCCTATCCCACCCCTCCAGGAGGTCACAAAGCACTGAGCTGATCTCCCTGTGCCATGCGGCTGCTTCCCACTAGCTACCTATTTTACGTTTGGTAGTGTATATATGTCCATGCCACTCTCACTTCGTCCCAGCTTACCCTTCCCCCTCCCCGTATCCTCAAGTCCATTCTCTAGTAGGTCTGTGAAAAGACTTACTTTTTTAAAGAGCAGTTTTAGGTTCACAACAAAATTGAGAGGAAGGTACAGAGATTTCCCATATACCTCCTTCCCTCACACATGCGTAGCCTCTGCCATTATCAACATCACCCACAAGAGGGGTCCATTTGTTACAACTGGAGAACCTACACTGACATATCATAATCACCCAAAGCCTATGATTTACCTTAGATTTCACTCTTGATGTTGTGCATTCTATGAATTTTGACAAATGTATAATGACATGTATCCATCGTCATAAACATACCGAGTATTCTCACTGCCCTAAAAATCCTCTGTGCTCCATCCATTCATCTCTCCTCTGACCCCCACCTCTTGGCAACCACTGATTTTTTTAACGTCTCCATAGTTTTTGCCTTTTCTAAAGTGTCATATAGTTGGAATCATACAATATTTAGCCTTTTCAGATTGGCTTCTTTCACTTAATAATAGGCATTTAAGTTTCCTCCATGTCTTTTCACGGCCTACAGGTCACTTCATTTTAGCGCTGAATAATATTCCATTGTTTGGATGTACCACAGTTTATTTATCTGTTTAACTACTGAAGGGCATCTTGGTTGCTTCAGAGTTTGGGCAATTATGAATAAAGCTGCTATAAACATCCATGTGCAGGTTTTTGTGCAGACATAAGTTTTTAGCTCTTTTGGGTAAATACCAAGGAGTAGGGTTGCTGGATCCTATGGTAAGAGTATGTTTAATTTTGTAAGAAACCACCAGATTATCTTCCAAAGTAGCTATACCATGTTGCATTCCCACCAGCAGTGTATGAGAATTCCTGTTGTTCTACACCCTCACCAGCATTTGGTGTTGTTAGCGTTCCAGATTTTGGCCACTTTAATAGGTGTGTAGTGGTATCTCATTGTTGTTCTAATTTTCATTTCCCTTATGACATACGATGTGGAGCATCTTTTCATATGCTTATTTGCCATCTATATATCTTCTTTGGTGAAGTGTCTGTTAAGGTCTTTGGTCAATTTTTTAATTGGGTTGTTTTCTTATGGTAGAATTTTAAGGGTTCTTTGTATATTTTGGATAACTGTCCTTTATCAGATGTGCCTTTTGTAGACCTTTTCTCCCAGGCTGTGGCTTATCTTCTAATTCTCTTGACATTGTCTTTTGCAAAGCAGAGCTTTTAACTTATAATGAAGCTTACCAATTATTTCTTTCATGAATCGTGCCTTTGGTGTTGTATCTAAAAGCCATTGCCATTTCCAAGGGCATCTAGGTTTTCTCCTGTGTCATCTTCTGGGAGTTTCATAGTTTTGCATTTTACATTTAGGTCTAGGATCCATTTTAAGTTAATTTTTGCGAAAGGTGTAAGGTCTGTGTGATTTTTTTTTTTTTTTTGCATGTGATGTTCAGTTGTTCCAGCACCATTTGTTTTTTTTGTTTTTTGGGGTTTCTTTAGAATTTAAAAATGATTTCATTACAGAATAATCACCATTAGGGAGTATAATCTTTCAAGCCTACTGGATTGCTGACTGGCATTAGAGTTCTGGATTGTCCACTGGCGTTGGAGTAAGGGTCATTCTTTGACTTTTTAAATCATTCATTTATTCATTTAACAAATATTTGTTGAGCACCTATTATGTGCCAGGCACTGTTTAGGCTCTGGAAGCATAGCGACAGCACCGTTTGTTGAAGAGACTATCTTTACTCCATTGTATTGCGTTTGCTTCTTTGTCAAAGATCAGCATTTTGCCACTTCAAGTAAAGTGTGGAAATCTTACTTCCATTAGGTCCCTTTTACTCTCACTGCTTTCAAATATCTTTGTCTTGAGTATCAGACGGTGTTATGACTTTTGTTTCAATTGTAAAATATAACTTATAAAATTCATGAGGACAGTCTATTGTATTCATCCATATTCACCCATATTCTGCTCTTTCTGTTGTTCAAGGAAGTAAGTAATAAAGATAAGAGCAGAAATAAATGAAATAAAGACTAGAAAAAACAATAAAAAGGTCAATAAAACAGGTTTTTTTGTGAAGGTAAAATTGAAAAACCTTTACCTAGACTAAGAAAAAAAAGAGAAGACTCAAACAAAATTATAAATGAAAGAGGAGACATTACAACTGATACCACAGAAATACAAAGGATCATAAGAGATTACTATGAAAATTATGTGCCAGTGAATTGGACAACCTAGAAAAAAATGGATACGTTTCTGGAAACGTACAACCTACCAAGACTGAATCACGAATAGAAAATCTGAACAGACCAATAATGATTAAGGTGTTTGAATCAGTAATAAAAAAACTTCTCAACAAAGAAAATCCCAGGACCAGATGGCTTCACTGGTGAATTCTATCAACCATTTAAAGAAGAATTTATGTCAGTCCTTCTCAAACTCTTTCAAAAAGTTGAGGAGGAAGGAACACTCCCAAACTCATTTTATTATGCCAGCATTACTCTGATACCAAAGCCAGACAAGTACACTACAAGAAAAGAAAATCACAGGCCGATATTCTTGATGAACACAATGCAAAAGTTTTCAACAAAATACTAGCAACCAACTTCAACAGCATGTTAAAAGGATCATTCACCACGATCAAGTGGAGTTTATCCCTTGGATACAAGATAGTTGAACACACACAAGTCAACAAGTGTGATAAACATCACATAACAGAATGAAGGATAAAAACCACATCATCTCAACGTATATAGAAAAAGCATCTGAAAAAATTCAACATCCTTTCATGATCAAAACTCTCAACACATTAGGTATAGAAGGAATGTATCTCAACATGACAAAGACCATATATGACAAGCCCATAGCTAACATCATACTCAAGGGTGAAAAGGTAAATGCAATTCCTGTAAGATCAGGAATAAGAAAAGGATGCCCACTCTCACCACTTCTATTTAAGAAAGCACTGGAAATCTTAGCCAGAGAAATTAGGCAAGAAAAAGAAATAAAAGGCATCTACATTGGAAAAAAAGAAGTATAATTGTCTCTGTTTGCAGATGTCATGATCCTATATATAGAAAATCCCACACTCCACAAAAAAACTGTTAGAAGTAATAATAAACATTCAGTAAAGTTTCAGCATACAAAATGAACTTTCTTCCTTCTTGATGCTTCAAGATTCCTTCTTTTATAAGCTCATTTCTGCTTGAAGGACATCCTTTTGCCAATATTTAAGAGTAGGTCTGGTAGCAACAAATTCTCTTAATGTTTTTCATCTTCGAATGTCTTGATTCCCCTTCTCACCTAAAGGATGTTCTGGGTTGGCAGTTCCTTCCTTTCAGAATTTGAAATATATTGTACCTCTTCCTTCTGTCCTCCATGGTTTCAGATGAGAAATCCACCGTCATTCGAATTGGTGTTCCCTGATGATAGGTAATCATCATTTCTCTCTGGCTGCTTTCAAGATTTTATCTTTGCCTTTAGTTTTCAGAGGTTTAACTATGGTGTGTGAATATGAATTTCTTTGAATTTATCTTGTTTGGGGTTTGCTCAGATTCTTGTATCTTTATGTTTTCTTTTGCTAAATTTGGGGTGTTTTACATCATTACTTCTTCTAATATTCTTTCAGCCCCACTCTCTTTCTCCTCTTCTTCTGGGACTCCAATGACATGAATGTTGGATCTTTTCTTATTGTTCCACAGGTCCCCAACAGTCTCTTCATTTTTTTCTAATCTATTTTCTGTCTTTTTCAGATTGGGTAAATTTTATTAATTTTTCCTCAAGTTCATTGATTATATCTGCTGGCATATTTACTCTACTATTGAGTCCATCAAGCAAGTTTTTTTTTAATTTATTTATTTTAATTTATTTTTGGCTGCATTGGGTTTTCACTGCTGCGCGTGGGCTTTCTCTAGTTGTGGTGAGTGGGAGCTACTCTTCGTTGCAGTGTGTGGGCTTCTCATTGCAGTGGCTTCTCTTGTTGTGGAGCACGGGCTCTAGGCGCACAGGCTTCAGTAGTTGTGGCATGCAGGCTCAGTACTTGTGGCTCGTGGACTCTAGAACACAGGCTCAGTAGTTGTGGCGCACGGGCTCAGTTGCTCTGTGGCATGTGGGATCTTCCCGGACCAGGGCTCGAACCCATGTCCCCTGAGTTGGCAGGAGGATTCTTAACCACTGCGCCACCAGGGAAACCCCATCAAGCAAGTTTTAAAAATTTTGGTATATTTTTCAGTTAGAAGATTTCCATTTAATTCTTTTCCATAACATAGCTCTTTGCTGAGATTTTCTATTTTTTCATTTGTTTCAAGAGAATTGGTTATTGCTTGTTGAAGTTTTGTTTTGTTATTGTTATGGCTACTTTAAACTCCTTGTCAGATAATTCCAACATCATATTGTGATTTTCCTGGCTCTTGATATGATGGGTGATTTTCTTTTTTTTCTGGCCGCACCGCACAGCATGTGGGATCTTAGTTGCCTGACCAGGGAATGAACCTGTGCCCCCTGCAGTGGAAGCCGGAGTCCTAACCACTGGACCACCAGGAAATTCCCTGATGAGTGATTTTCAAAAGTATCCTGGGGCTTCCCAGGTGGCGCAGTGGTTAAGAATCCACCGGCCAATGCAGGGGACACGGGTTCGAGCCCTGGTCCGGGAAGATCCCACATGCCGTGGAGAAACTAAGCCCGTGCGCCACAATTACTGAGCCTGCGCTCTAGAACCCACGAGCCACAACTGCTGAAGCCTGTGCACCTAGACCCCGTGCTCCGCAACAAGAGAAGCCACCGCAATGAGAAGCCCGTGCACCGCAAAGAAGAGTAGCCCCTGCTCACCACAGCTAGAGAAAGCCCGCACGCAGCAACGAAGACCCAACGCAGCCAAAAATAAGTAAATAAATAAATAAATTTTATTTAAAAAACATTTTTACTGTTATGTTGTAAGACTCTAGCTCCTATTTAAATCTTTTATTTTAGCAGGTAGTCACCTGTTTAGGTTTAGCATGCAGGTCCTGACCTACTTTTGTGGATTGTGGTTTGAATGACAGCTCCTGCAGTATTTTTTTGGCGTGCTTGGTTTATCTGCTGCTGCTGGGGCTCCCACTGGTCCCTGACGGTGTTGCCTGAGAGGGCCAAAGGGGTTGCTCCAGGCAGGGTCATGTGATGTCTCTACGTGGAGGAAGGGAGTCAGGGGGCCCATAGGGACGACGCATGTTTCCTGGGCCAGGCAGCTTGTTGTGTGTGGCAGAATCTCTCTTGCCAGTGCCAACGTGTGTCACTAGGTGTCTCTCAGCAAGAGAGAGGAGTCTCGGGTCTGGCAAAAGGAAGGAGCACTTCCTTTAGCTGCTTGTTTTTAGTGGGGCTCCTGACCCATCCCCCTTGCCCGTGCTGTCAGGTTCACCTGGTGTTGTCAGAGGGCCTACTATTTCATCTGCTGGAGGAATGAGCCTACCTGGGCTACCCTGTGTTACTAGGTTGGGAGTCTAGAAATGCTAGGCCTGGGTTGCCTTCTTCCGTTGAGGGGAGGTACAGATGTAAGACATTCTGCTGCTGTGTTGTTCTCCTGGGATCCCTAAACAGCTCCTCTTTCCACATTTCAGAGTGCTCCTTTGGTTGCCTTTTAAGTTCTCTCCAGGGTTTATAGTTGTACTTAGCAGGGGGAATCAGGGAGAAATGGGTCCGAGCCATCTTGCCCAGACCAAAATTTCTTTTAATTGTTTATTTTAAGACCAAAGAATAACGGAAGAAGATGATCATTGTGATTATTATATGACTGATACCAGAAATAATTTTGGCATGGAAATAAAGGGCATTTAAAAAAATGATCTGGTCCAGGTGTCAAATACACTAGCTTTGCCACTGAGAGTGAGCAAAGTAAAAGGAGAGATTAGAAAGGTTTTGAAGAAGGGCCTTGAAGCCAAGGGTAGAAAGAGTGTTAAGAAGCTGAGAGAGGTTATTATTATATTTGTTTTATTATGGGATTAGAAACCAGAGGAGCTCAAGCATTAGGTTGCTTGCCCCAAATTGCGCTGCCATTTGGCTACAGGATGGTTGCAGAATTCAGGATTATGACATTCCAAGACCATGGTAACAGCACACTGTTTCCCACGGTGCCACTTTCAAACTCCAAACACAACCTTTGCTAGAAGATATACGGCAACAGTCAAGTACCTTTTACCTATCTGGCAAAAGAACACAAAATTTCAATAGCAACAAATGTTTAGTAAATTTGACAAGTATTAAATGTCTTTTATTAACTGTCTTTTAATCATCCTGCTTGGAGGGGGCTTAATTAATGTTCACGAATTCATTTCAAGATAATAATTACCAATGGAGTGCTTATTCCTAGAAGAAGAGTATTAAATTATAATCGGCATTTGGATAAGTTTGTGAAACTGTATCTTATCCTTCTTTAAGCTTCTGACTTCTAGAATTTATCCTTGACAACTTCTAAAATGTCACATTTCTGAGTTTCATTTGCTCATGGTCACTTCCATATAAACTAAACCTTTGTTCCCAATGGTATATACAGGATCTCAGATAAAAGCTGACCATGTCCCAATTAAATGTGCTTCATTAGATCTTTCATTAGAGTCTTTCTCTCTATATAATGGTATCTATATTTCTGCCTTTTTCAGGGTCAATTTTTAGAAATCTAATGAAAGACTCACACACATTTTTATATATATAAAATTTAGATTTTCCCAGAGAGAAATTGTCTTTAAAAGAAACTCAAGACCCAGCAATCCCACTACTGGGCATATACCCTGAGAAAACCATAATTCAAAAAGAGTCATGTACCACAGTGTTTTTTGCAGCTCTATTTACAATAGCCAGGACATGGAAGCAACCTAAGTGTTCATCGACAGATGAATGGGTAAAGAAGATGTGGCACATATATACAATGGAATACTACTCAGCCATAAAAAGAAATGAAATTTAGATATTTGTAGTGAGGTGGATGGACCTAGAGTCTGTCATACAGAATGAAGTAAGTTAGAAAGTGAAAAACAAATCCCGTATGCTAACACATATATATGGAATCTAAGGAAAAAAAAAAAGGTCATGAAGAACCTAGGGGTAAGACAGGAATAAAGACACAGACCTACTAGAGAATGGACTTGAGGATACGGGGAGGGAGAAGGGTAAGCTGGGACAAAGTAAGAGACTGGCATGGACATATATACACTACCAAATGTAAAATACATAGCTAGTGGGAAGCAGCCGCATAGCACAGGGAGATCAGCTCAGTACTTTGTGACCACCTAGAGGGGTGGGATAGGGAGGGTGGGAGAGAGGGAGACGCGAGAGGGAGGAGATATGGGGATATATGTATATGTATAAATGATTCACTTTGTTATAAGGCAGAAACTAACACACCACTGTAAAGCAATTATACTCCAATAAAGATGTTAAAAAAAAAAAAAGGAAACTCAAGAGAAGAGACCTTCTTCCCCCCAAAATCCTCCAGGAAAACTACCTCCCATTGAAATCAAACTGCAGATAGCATCCTGGATGAAATTTAGATCTTCACTACCCAGTATAACAGGTTTATGTATTTTGATCAGTGTGACTGGGCGTGAGTATTCGTTATACTGAGCCACAGGAAACTACTCACTGGAAATGGATTAAGGTATGTTTGGAAAATCTCTTAACTTTTAAGACGTTAGGATGCCATCTCACCCACCCCCAAATTTCTTCTGGCGCATTAAATGGCTTCCCAGCATCCCCACAAAGTGAACCGAGCTGCCCAAAGTGTCCACATGCAGTTAGCTGACACCTATATATGAGGTGTAACTGATTTGGGGGGGTCTTAACTTCCTCCTGCATGTCTTGTAGTATTTGTGGTAAAAGTTACAATGCTTTGTTAAGACCTCACCTCACAGCTGAGCTGTTAAATCATGACTCTATGAGGAGGTGAGATGGCAAGGATCTGGGTAAGAATGATCAAGTTTATAAATTACAGGTGCAACAATTCATCCAGTAGTATAAATTGTTACTCAACCTGGAGGAATCTAAGGGTCAGAGCCACAAAATATCACTCGTATGATGTACAAGTGGTGCACCAGGAGGAGTGATACACTCACTCATAGGGCAAGTTCTTACACCTATAATTTTGCAACTCAGGGCAGCAGGAAGCAAGTCTGCCCTTGCAAACCTGCTTGGATGAAGCAGTAATATTATTAATTCTCTTCTTCATTTGTTCTTCAATATCATATCATCAACTGATGCTTCACAATATTCTCCTGCACCAAATACTGCCCTCATGTGAAGTGAACAGGTACAAAGTCACTGTTATTTTCTCTGCAGTGTGGCTGGCTCTGCAGTACCAAAGCAAAGTGAAGAAATGATTATTTGATGTTAAATAATCATTTACTTATTTGATAGTAAAAAGAACCCAAATTATTATTGTGAACCAAATGTCTCCTGGGGGATATGAATGAGGTCAAATTAATCCAAACTTCCTGGCCCTTAACTCCACCTGCTAATTCAGTCACCAGTGCTGAGGTCTGAATATTTTTGTCCCCCTCAAAATGCATATGTTGAATCCTAGCCCCCAAGCTGACGGCATTAGGAGCTGCAACCTTTGGAAGGTGATGGGCCATGAGGGCGGGGCTTTCATCACTGGGACTAGTGCTTTATAAAAGAGACCCCAGAGAGCTCCCTGACCTCTTCCACCATGTGAGGACACAGCAAGGAGTCAGCAGTCTGCAACCTAGAAGTGGACCTCCACTAGAACCTGACCATGTCGGCACCCCAATATTGGACTTCTCAGCCTCCAGAACTGTGGGAAATAAATTTCTATTGTTCATAGCCACCCAGTGCATGATATTTTGTTATAGCAGCCCAAACAGACTGCTTTCTGGAAAAGCCCCCTCCCAATCAAGTATTCTGGGATGTCCCTGGGGAGATTTCACGGGGAGCTCAGGAACCAGTATGGCAGCTACAAGTCCCACATATCCACTAGGATCAAATTTTGCTCCTCTCCTGCCACAGCTTCCCTGTGTCAGTTTCACTTGCTCAAAAGAGGAGTGAGAATCTCTTCCCAGTGTTACTGCTGCTGCTGGTGAGAATTCCAACTTCCTCACCGAGTGTGCTCTCTTGCCATGCTCTCTAAATGGCCCATGTGTGGTATTCTTTGTCACCTGAGCCCCAAACAAAGACGCTGTGTTCAGTCTCATCAGACTGCCTCAGAAAATGGCTCCTTCCGTGTTGGATCTCAGTAGTACCTTCCTCCATGAAGGCTCAAAACCACTCTACCAAACCAGGCAAGAACAAAAATCTTGCCTTCTCATCTGTTGTACTGATTTCTAATTTCTCCACCCTTCTCTACCTGCACACTTCATACATCTAATTGTTCTTTCTTCCTTCAGATACAGAACTCAAGGACTCATGGACATCAATTCAGAGAAATACTGCCCACTCTACCATACCCCCTGTGCCCCGAGCGGCGATTCTCTGTGAGAGAGTGGCTTCTTCATTGGCCTCAGTCCTCCACTTCGCTTTGGCTGTTTAGACATGGCCTTAGAGTCTCTAGAGCAGTGGTCTCCAAAATGGGGTGATCACATCCCAGGAGTGAGTGACATAACACACTGCGGTATAGGGAACAAATGTCAGCATGAATAGACAGACAGACTCAGTTTTACCACCATTTGATATACAGAATGTCACCAGTGCCCTCTCTTGGTCTGTATGAGAGGGTCAAATGTTTCATGTTTTACAAGGTGTCCTGAGGAAGGAGTGAATGTTCCACGCTGGCAACGGTTGACAATGGAGCCCTCACGTGATTGTGCCTTTCAGCATATTGCAAAGTATTACAGTTTACATGCTCCTGGTCAGGCGGCATTACAAATTATGCTATCCAGTTTTAATTAATAACTCTTTCAAAACTGGCAAGTAACTTTTAAAAAATCCCTGCAAAGAAACCATAGATCGAGATACTACCATTAACTGAAGCTCACAAAAGTATAGGAAAATTGGCAGCGCTGCCAATCCTCCCATCCTAGTAATAGCTCAGCATATTACATAAAATAAGGAATTCTAATCAGATTACTTGAGTTTTTATTTATTTAGCTTTTAGGCCTCAACTCACGGCTTGAGAGATCTTAGTTCCCCGACCAGGAATCAAACCCTGGCCTCCTGCAGAGGTAGCACAGAGTCCTAACCACAGGACTGCCAGGAAATTCCTTCAGATCACTTTAAAGTAGAAACTGTCAAGGAGATCATTTAAAAATATGTTATTAACAACTATCTTCATTTGGAGTCGCCCCAAAACAGACTCTAAGACCAGGATTTAGATGCAAGTATCTTACTTGGGAGGTGATTCCAGGATGTACAGTGAGGGAGTGGGGAAGTGACATAAAAAGGCAGCAAAGGGGGCTTCCCTGGTGGCGCAGTGGTTGAGAGTCCGCCTGCCGATGCAGGGGATGTGGGTTCGTGCCCCGGTCCGGGAGGATCCCGCATGCTGCGGAGCGGCTGGGCCCGTGAGCCATGGCCGCTGAGCCTGCGCGTCCGGAGCCTGTGCTCCGCAACGGGAGAGGCCACAGCAGTGAGAAAAAAAAAAAAAAAAAAAGGCAGCAAAGCCACTAAAGGATATGTTGATGACTGGATTACGACTTTGGGCGACCAGGACTCTGTCCCACTGGGGACCCTCTGAGGGACTTTTTGGAACAAAATTGCCCCTCTGATGTTTAAGGAAGTTGGGCTATTTATCCATTGACTCTCATCTCTCATTGGTTAAGCGTCATTCCTAGGGTGTGTTAGGTCCTTGGCACTTCCAGCCTCTCCTGTGCATACTGACCATGCTTTAATAGTCAGAGAATGCTTTCATGAAGAGAGACACAGGAAGCTGTTGCTTATACAGGAAACTTCTGCAGGTGACCGATAGGGCCAAGGGGATCTTGGTTGGACACCGACAGTGCCTGTAACCACAACGAACCTTTCTGTGACTGTGTATAATTTCTTGACGTTTTAGAAAATTACAGTAGGAAGCTAACACAATTACCTTTTCCCCATTCTTTCAAAGTATATTTTTGTGTATGTGACTTATTACATACATAGTACATTAGATCAGGAATACACACATATAATTTAGAAACAAATATGTCTGTATTGGCGGTTCGTGCACAAAATATTTTTATTGATACAGGTGCCCTGGATCAAAACAGTTTCAGAGCTCACTCCTCTAAGCGGGGTTGGAATCTCAGAATGGTTTATGAGCACTAACCACACATCCTGTTGAAATACCTCAGGCCACAGTAGAGTCTCAGAACAAAAATCATAAACCCCCTTTTTTTTTGCCCCAAAGTGTCTTACAAAGGACTCTCTCCCTCTGTTCTCACAAAGCTCCCGCAACTTAGTTGGTTAACTTCTCTTTGGGCATCATGGAATTTAAGAGCAGGTTGTCTTGCAGATGAAAATATCAGAATGCAGGATTCATGGTGGGCAAGAAGGGAAGAAAATTATAGAAGAAGATGGTATTGAAAGGGTGGGGCCCTCACTTTACCTTCTGAGACAGGATGAGCTACCTCTCATGATGTTTGGCCATGAGGCCCTCCATGTTGAGAAGGGTCACTTCCCCAGGGAGTAGGATGGGGGTGGGCAAGAGCACTGGGTCCTAGTGGTTGATCAGATTGACCTTTCTGAGATACCATTTACAGACCTTTTGTCTTAAGTAACCAGAACTGGGCCAACAAACTTTCCTAAATCAAGAGTTTTCTGGGACCTGCTTTCGTCATTGGTAGCTGACACACCAACGGTCTATGTCAAGGGTTGAGATGAGGAAGTGTTAGGAGGAATAAGGTTGGGAAAGTGGAAGATGTGTTTAGGAGGATTCTGAAGTGAAGAGATTGTATAAAAGAAGACTGGGAGAAAAGAATGTAAAGGTCTGTCTGAAGATTTTGGAATTCATCCTGCAGGCAACTGGGAGTAAATGAATGTGTTTGAGTGGTGACAGGACATGATGGAAACCTTATTTTAGGACTATTTAATCTGGTTGCAGGATATTCCATGGTGTGGAGCAGGGGAGAGGAAGAGATAAACACAGAAAGTACATGAAAGAGCTTGTGAATTTATTTAAGTTGTTTAAAAGTCTATTTTATATAGTGTTCTTTCCAAACAGAGGTGAGGAAAGAGGTGCTTCTCGGGGAATTAAAGTTTGGTGAGAAGCTTGGGCCAGCATTCCTCTCAGAAAAGAAGACAGAGGCAAACAAATGGAATTTGAGCTTTGGTCTTCCATTATTCAAGTTTTCCTAAAAAGTGACAGCATGGAAATCTTCAAGTCTGCTCTGAACCTGAGCCAATTTGATGGGAGAATCTGCAGATTTTCAAGCAGTAAGTTGATCCGTGGTAGCCTTCAACCCAGGAGTGAGGAATTTTCTGTTTATAGTCTTGACTCAAAAAAGGTCCAAATTTGCCCCACCCTGGGAGTGCATCACAAAGGGGGAATTTTCAGTGTTTAAAAATGGTTTGTACTTATTGTGATAATCATTTCGTGATGTATGTAAGTCAAATATCATTGTGCTATACACCTTAAACTTATAAATGCTATATGTCATTTATGTCAATAAAATGGGAAAAAAAAGGTTTATAATAAGATCACGCTGAAATTTTCTTTTTTTTCCTCTGTGAAGATAAATGCAATGTGTGTGACACCGATACTAAATTAAGCAAGAGAATTGTGCTCTGAGGAGATACACACACACACACACACACACACCATTGAGCATTGGACGGGTCTCTGCTCTGAGAGAGATGCTCGGGCATATTTCTGCATGAAGCAAAATCAATATGGGTGAACCTGAGAAACATCTGTTGGGAACCTTTGGAAAGGTAGATGGAAGAGGAAATGGGAGACAAGGGGGAAGACTTGGGAAACAATACTAGGAAGCTTTATCTATTCTCAAGTCATTATTTAACATTGATGTAGCCATCTGTGAGGCCCCAAGGTAAGCCCACAGACCCCGCATGAAGGAGTTGAGAGTCAACATGGGGGTGGGTACAGTTGAAAACAAACTCTGGCAGCTGGAAATGTCCCGGATCCTTTGTTTTCTTGGGTTCCACCTCACCAGGCAACCCTTCTTCTCCTCTGTGGTTTCTCTCCTATTTCCTGCTTTTCTCCTACTTTAGCCACCACCCAGCTCCCTACGGGTTGAGTAATAACTTAGTACAAGTTCAATATTTTTCAAAACGCTTTGCAATAAAAACTTATTGCTTTTGTTCTTTGTGGCTAGAGGGGTGGTGGCCTGGTACGACTGCCCCAATTTTAAAGACAGGAAAAATAGGGATAATGGATCGAGTGATTTGCCAGGGATGAAATGAATGAGACTAGCACCGTTACTTTTTATCCCAGCAACTGAAATAAATACAAGAACTGGATTGTAGCAATTATTTGCGAAAGCACTGGAAAACATCATTCTTTGTGATTCTCGTGGAATGAATGTGGTAACAAAGAAGATGGCTATGCCGGTTTTTAATTCAATGGAGGTTTTGAACATATTTCTAATTCCTTTGCCACATCCCTGGTTTTCTCATGCATAAAATGGAGTGAATGCAATAATTAGTATCTACCTTATAGGGTGGTTTAAGGATCAAATGGCTTAAAACACTTCGAGCACTTGGAACAGTACCTGGTATCTAATAAGCACTTAATACATTTACTATTTTTATTATTATTGCAATAGCAACAATTACTTATTTTAAAGTGACAACCTCAATATTCAGATCTTCCAAAAATTTATACCAGATAATGCCCTGCTGCAAAGGAATAATTCTGGTTTGCTTGAGAACCTTACTAGAAGGAAAAAATGAGGGGTGGGAATTAATTAATGAGTGGTCTACCACTCTTCCAGAACATTTTGGAAATTAAACTCTTCATTAGGTTATTTGTATGAGGGCTGGCTGTGCCTATGAGAAAATGGAACCCAAAGGTTGCAGGTGCCACTCCTGTTCTCACCTACATGCACCCCATTGTAGCAAGAGCCATTTCCCAGCCACTAAGAGATCAAGAGTGTATCGTGATTGGGTTCTGGTGTGACACCCAATTTATCTGTGACTGCTGAGGCAGTCAATCCAGCTTGTCACACCTGTGTCACCTCTCAAATATAAGCCCCACAGGTCATCGCTCCCCTCTCATACTTTCAGCCAAGGGTTTCTTTGCTCTGCTTATCACCTCTCTTGCTCTTCCTGTCCCTCCCAATCCTGTCCACTGTGTCCACTGGAACTCCAGTGCCCACTTCCACAGCAAGTAGCCCCGTGCACTGCCACTCCTCCGTCACCTAGTGTTAAATGAATTCTGGCTCTCCCACGAGGCTCTACTTCCTAAAGCTCCTTTAGGCAGATAGTGCTTATTCTACTGGGTTTCATGGAAATTATCATCATCATCCAACTGTCCTTCCTCCAGACTGTTGTTCCTCTACCTTTATATAAAAACCTTTTGGGGAACTTCCACTTCCAAGAAGATGGAATAGATGTACTTTTCCCTATTCCTTTCACTAAGTACAACTAAAACCCCTAGCCATTATATATGAAACAAACATAAGAAGAGTCTGAAAGGTGGAAAGAGGAAAGGAGACTGGCTAGGAACGTCAGGACCTGAGGAAGAACAGGGTGGTGAATTCTCTGGGTTTTCTTTTTCTTTTTTTTTTTTGCGGTATGCAGGCCTCTCACTGTTGTGGCCTCTCCCGTTGCGGAGCACAGGCTCCGGACGCGCAGGCTCAGCGGCCATGGCTCACAGGCCCAGCCGCTCCACGGCATGTGGGATCTTCCCGGACCAGGGCACGAACCCGCGTCCCCTGCATCGGCAGGCGGACTCTCAACCACTGCGCCACCAGGGAAGCCCTCTGGGTTTTCTTTTTGACTCATATATCACAGAATATGAGCTGAAGAAGCTGACAATCTGGAACAACAAACACGTGCAGACAAAAAACAAGTCCAAACAAAAGCCTGCTGTCTCCAGCCAAAGTACCAGGAAAAGGACAGCCTAGCAACACAGAACCTTTAGAAAATAACCAGCTTACTTGAGAAAAACACCACCCAAAGAATTGTAGTCTAGACTACCCTCTCACCAGGGTGGGTGTCAGAGGAGGCTGAGTAGCGAGCCATGTCTTTCATCCCTACTTGGTGGTAACAAACACACTTCCCTTGCAGTGTCAGTGGATACCATGTGGGAAGCGTGGACCCCCATCCCCACTTAGCAGTAATGAGACACCCCTCGCCCTCCCCTCCCCGCTGCGTGATGCCAGGGGAGGCCTAGTGGAAAGTCAGGATAGTGAGGCAACCACCCAGACATCAGTGAAGGCTATATGGGGAGTTGGCACTGCTCTAGGATGACAACAGAGGCTAGGTGGGGAATCTGGGCTTCTGCACTCACTTGTCAGGAAGAAAATGGCATTCCTACTTCCCCTGTCAGAGCGGTGTCAGAGGAAGCCAGCTAAAGCAGAAGGCTTAACTCACAGCCAGAGTACCACAGCATATACGTCCAGGTCTCAATAAAAAACATTACTCATCATACAAAGAATCAGGAAAATCTCAATGTGAATGAAAAAGACAATCAACAGATGACAACACTGAGGTGACAGAGATGTTAGAATTATATGACAAAGACTTAAAAGCAGCCATCAGAAAAATGGTATCTAATAAGCACTTAATACATTTACTATTTTTATTATCTTGAAAGCAGTGAGAGAGAAACAACAAATTGCCTGGAGGGGAAAAACAATTTACATAACAGCAGATTTCTCATCACAAACCATGGGAGCCAGAATAAAGTGGCGCAACACTTTTCAAGTAGTGAAAGCAAAAAGAACTGTTAATTCAGGGTTCCACATCCAGTGAAAATATCCTTCAGGAATGAAGAGGAAATAAAGGCATTCTCAGATGAAGAAAAACTAAGAATTTCTCACTAAAAGACCTAACTCAAGAGGATGGCTAAGGAAAGTTCTTTAAACAGAAAGGAAATGATAAAAGAAGGAGTCTTGGAACACCAGGAAGGAAGGAAGGAAGAACAACAGAAAGAGCAAAAATACGGCTAAATACATTTTCCTTCTCTTGAGTCTTCTAAATTATGTTTCATGATTAAAGCAAAAATTATAACACTGTCTGATGTGTTTCTGAATGTATGCAGAGGAATTATTTAAGACAATTATAAATGAAGAAGGGTAAAGGAGTTAAGGTTTCTGTACTTCACTTGAATGGTAAAATGTCTAGTGGACTGCAATAAGTTGTGTATATATAATGTAATATGTAGAGCAACTACTAAAGAAGCTGCCCAGGGATACTCAAAACTCTATAGATAACTCAAAATTTAATTCTAAAAAATGTTCAAGTAACCCACAGGAAGGCATGAAGAACAGAACAGAGATGATAAACATAGAGAACAAATAGAAAACAAAATTATACAATGGAAGACTTAAGCCTTAACATACTAATAATTACACTAAATGTAACTGATTTAAACACCAATTAAAAGACAGAAATTGGCATAGTTGATAAAAAACACGATACAGGGCTTCCCTGGTGGCACAGTGGTGGAGAGTCCGCCTGCCGATGCAGGGGACGCGGGTTCGTGCCCCGGTCCGGGAAGTTCCCACCTGCTGCGAAGCGGCTGGGCCCGTGAGCCATGGCCGCTGAGCCTGCGTGTCCAGAGCCTGTGCTCCGCAACGGGAGAGGCCACAACCGTGAGAGGCCCGCGTACCGCAAAAAACAAACAAACAAACAAAATAAAAAACACAACTATATAGTATCTACAAGGAACTAACTTTAAATATAATGATATAGGTAGGTTGAAAGTAAAAGGATGGAAAAAGATATATCATGCAAACAGTAAAAAGAAAGCAGAAGTGGTTATATTAATATCAGATAAAATAGAGCAAAGGAAATTACCAGAGACAGAGGGGCATATTACATAACAATAAAAGAGTCAACCCATCAAGTACACATAGCAATCTTAAATGTGTATGCATTAAATGACCGAGCTGCAAAATCTGTGAAGCAATAAAATGATAAAGCTGAAAGGAGAAATAGACAAATCCACAATCATATTTGGAAACTACAATACAATTGATAGAACATCTAGACAAGAAATCAAGAAGGATATAGAAGAACTCAACACTACTACCAACCAACAGGATCTAATATTTATACAACACCCTGCCCAACAACAGAAGAATACATATTCTTTCCAAGTTCCCACAGACCATATGCCAAGATACCATATCCTGGCCATAAAACAAACCTCAACTTATTTAAAATAATTGAAATAATACAGAGTATGTTCTCCAACCATCATGGATTCAAACTAGAAATCAATAACTGAAAGATAATGGGAAAATCTCCAAACAGCTGGAAATTAAACATACTTCTAAATAATCCATGTGTTAAAAAGGAAGTCTCAAGGGAAATTTTAAAAATACATTGAACTGAACAAAAATGAAAATACACACATCAAAATATGTGAGACCCAGCTAAAGTTGAGAGGGAAATTTATTGCACAAAATGTTTACATTAAAAAAGAGGAAAAACTTCAAAAAAATACTATGCATATCCACCTCAAGAACCTAGAAAAAGAAAAGCAAAATAAGCCCAAAGCAAGCGGAAGGAAGGAAATAATAAGAACAAAAATCAATGAAATTGACAACAGAAAAACAATAGAGAAAATTAATAAAACAAAAGCTGGGTTTTTTTTAAATCAATAAAATTGACAAAACTCTAGCAAGACTGAAAAATATAAAAGAGCGAAACACAAATTACCAATATCAGGAATTAAACAGGGGTTATCACAACAGACTCTGCAGACATAAAAGGATAAGGAAATACCAGGAAAACTGTACACATATAATTTGACAAGTTAGATGAAATGGACCAAGTCCTCAAAAAGTGCAAACCAGTACAACTCACCCAACAATAAATAAATAATTTGAATAGCCCTATAACTATTAAAGACATTGAATCTATAATTTTAAAACTCCCCCCAAAGAAATCTCCAGGCCCAGAAGGATTTATTGGAGAACTCTACCAAATGTTTAAAGAATAATTAACACCAATTCTACATAACCTCTTCCAGAAAATAGATGAGGAAGGAACACTTCTTAATTCATTTTATTAAACTAGTATTACTATGATACCAAACCAGACAAAGACAGTACCAAAAATATATATCTCTCATAAATATAGATACAAAAATCGTTAACAATATTTTGCAAATAAATTCACCAATATACAAAAAGAATTACACACTGTGCCCATGTGGGTCTTATTCTAAGGATACAAGCCTGGTTCAAATTCAAAAATTAATCATAATAACAGGCTAAAGAATTAAAATCATATGATCATATCAATTGATGCAGAAAAAGCAACTGACAAAATTCAACACCCATTCATAATAAATGAAAAATCTCAGAACTAGGAATAGAGGGTCACTTCCTCAACTTGATAAAGAACACCTACTAAAAACTATAGATATTACATTAATGATGAAAGACTGACTGCTTTCCTTCTAAGATCAGGGAAAAGGTAAGAATGTCTGCTCTTCTCATTCCTATTCAAGATAGCACTGGAGGTTCTTCCAGTGTAATAAGTAAAGAAAAAGAAAGGAGACATAGAGTTTGGAAAGAAAGAAATGAACTGTCCCTATCTGCAGATGACATGATTGTCTATGTAGAAAATCCCAAGAAACCTACAAAATGGTCCTAGAATTAATGAGTTCAGCAAGGTGGCAGTATATAAAGTGAACATATAAAAGTCAGTCACATTTCTGTATACGAGCAATGAACATATGAACACTGAAATTAAAAATGCAATACCATTTACAATCCCTAAAATAAATACTTACGTGTAAATCTAACAAAACCTGTGTGGGACTTATATGCTGAAAACTAGAGAACACTGATGAAAGAAATCAAACAAGATACACATAAATGGAGAGACATACCTTGCCCATTTTTCAAAATAGAAAAAGTGTCAGTGCTCACTAAATTGATATGCAGGTTTAATGCAATTCCTATCAAAATCCCAGCAAGATTTTTTGTAGCTATAGATAAGATTATTCTACAATATATATATGGAAAGGTAAAGGAACTAGAATAGCTAAAACAATTTGGGAAAAGAAGAATAAATTGGGAGAAATAGCTCTACATAACATTAATGCTTACTAAAGAGCTACCATAATCAGAACAGTGTGGTTGGCAGAGAGATAGACACATAGGTCAATGGAACAGAACAGAGAACCCAGAAATAGACCCGCATAAATATGTCCAAATGATTTTTGACAAAGGTGCAAAAAACAATTCAAAAGAAGGATAGCCTTTTAAACAAATGGTGCTGGATCACAAACTTAAATGCAAAACGTAAAACTATAAAACATGTTAGAAGAAAACACAGCAGAAGATCTTTGCTAGATCTAGGCAAAAAATCCTTAGACTTGACACCAAAGCATGATCCATAAAAAGAAAAACTGATAAATTGGACTTTATCAAAATTAAGAACTTTTGCTCTGTGAAAACCCTGTAAGAGGATACAGGGGCAAGCTACAGACTGGGAGAAAATATTTGCAGACCACATATCCAACAAAGGACTATTGTCTAGAATATATAAAGAACTCTCAAAACTCAGCAATAAAATATGAACAAGCCAAATAGAAAATGGGCAAAACACATGAACAGACATTTCACGGAAGAGGGTATACAGATGGCAAATAAACACAAGAAAAGGTGTTCAACATCGTGAACAACTAAAGAAAATGCAAATAAAAACCACAATGAGCTATCACTACACTTATCAGAACGACTAATATAAAAAACAGTGACAACACCAAATGCTGGCAAGGATGCATAGAAACTTGATGACTCACAAATTATTGATGGGAATGTAAAATGGCACAGCTACACTGGAAAATAGTTTTGCAATTATTTTTTAAAAATGAAACATGCAACTATCAAATGATTCAGCAATTGTACTGTTGGGCATTTATCCCAGAAAAATGAAAACTTATGTTCACAAAAAAACCTGTACATGAATGTCCATAGCTGCTTTATTCATAACAGCCTCAAACTGAAAACGAGATGCCCTACCACAGATGAATGCTTAAACAAGCTACAGTACTATTCAGCAACAAAAAGGAACAAACTATTGAGACACATACAAAAAGGTTCGGATGAATCTCCAGGGAATTATGCTGAGTGAAAAAAGCCAATCCCTAAAGATTACAAGCTGTATGATAATATTTATATAACGTTTTTGAACTGACAAGGTTTTAGAAATGGAGAAATGAGTAATGGTTGCCAGTGGTTAGGGATGGGGTGGAGGGGTGAAAGATAGGTGCGTGTGGTTATTAAAGGGCAATAGACGTATCGCTGTGGTGATGGAAATGTTCAGTACCTTGACCATATCAGTGTCCATATCCTTGTTGTGATATCGTACTATAGTTTTGCAAGATGCTACCCTTTGGGGAAACACTGGATCTCTCTGTGTTATTTCTTTTTTTTTCTCTGTGTTATTTCTTAACTACATGGGAATCTACAATTATCTTAAATAAAGGGTTTAATTTAATAAAAACATACAAAATAAACTTCCTGTTTTGAATCATTATCTTCTGGCTGTACCACTCACTATCTCTCTTCATCACTGTCATCTACCAGGTGTGAGTCAATGGTGACTTGGACTAGGGAGGAAGTTGTGAAAATAGTGAGAAGTGGGTGGTTTCTGGGTGTATGTTGAAGGTAGAACCAAAAGGATTTGTGGATGGACCAAATATGTGAAACAAATGGAGGAATTCAAACATGACTCCAAATTTTTCCTGAGCCATCTAAATGATGGATTCATTATTTACTGAGATGGGGAAGACTGAAAAAGGAGCATGTTTTGGAGGAAGTTGAGAGTTTGGTATTGGATATGTTGAGTTTGAGATTCCTAGTAGAATTCCAAATGGAGACGTATAGCAGGCAGTTGGATACATGTGTCTGGAGTGAAAAACAGAGGTTATATCTGGACAATCAAAGTGAGGAGTCACCAGCACAAGGATCATATTTAGTCATGAGTTTAGATAAGACTGTCTACGTAATATGTATAGAAGAGAAGCAGCTTGGGACTCCAAAGTTTAGAGGCCAGAGAAATGAGGAGAAAGCAGCAAAGACCCTGAGAAACAATGGCCATTGAGCTAGAGGAGAGCCATGAGAAAGTGGGGTTTGGGAAACCAAGGCTTAACTCTCCGACTATCCCTCCTTGACCTTTTTCATGTGAGCACTGGCCTCTGGTTTCATCTTCAGTCCTTTTAACCATTATATATATTCAGATTCTCCCCCAAATTATTGTTTTCAGCATTGAGCTCTCCCTTGAAGTTCCAATTCATGAAATCTATTGATTGTTGGACACTCTGTTGAGACAGCACATAGGTACTTGTTCTAGTTATTCATTAATGCCTAAGAAATCTCCCCATAAACTTAGCGGCTTCAAACAATAACAATAATTTATTATCTCTCATAGTTTCTACGGGTCAGGAACTTGAGATTGGTTGGCTGGGCAGGTTTTGGCCCAGGATCTCTCAGAAGGATGCCTATGGCTGGGGTTGAAATCATCTGAAAGCTCACTCATTCATATAGTCTGGCACCTGGGCTGGGAAAACTCAAACCATTGGTCCAGGTACACCTCATCAATCTTGGAGTTATACAATACACAATGCAATTGCAGGGTACGGTATTTTCAAGTATAAACAAAGTGGTATCCATCACCCTCAAACTCTCTGAGTTGGCACAGTCTAAGTACATACCAGAACTCACTGGTTTGGAACCAGAAGCAGATGTTGGTTTTCCAGGTATGGGTCAGAACCTTACCAGATAGGATCATATTATCCCTGTGTGTATATCCCAAGCAGTCTATCCTTCTGCAATGCCGCTGTACCACAGATAAAACGGTTGATCTCAATCCCTAAAGTCACTGCATCCTCCATATGACATACAATAAGCAAATCTTACCATGTTGACAATCCCTACAAGCCTCTCTGTGAGCTTTGGAGAAGACTGCCATTGCATGAGCATTTATGTACCAGGGTTATCAGATGTTCCACTTTACCAAGACAAACATCTCAGTTTTTACACCTGTTGCCCCACCCTAACGTTTAATAGTGCCCCCTTTATTCACACTCAAAACTGTCCTTGTTAGTTGATAAACAAACAAACAAACAAATAAGTATGTATGTATATACGATTTATTTCTCCCTGCAATCAGATTGTTTCAGAATCAGGCTGGAAGTACACATTATTCCTCCAGGAGGCAATAGACTGATGTGTCAGCAAAGGGCTCTGAAGGAGAAAAGAACCAGCCTTTCCTTGAGTATGGGGCAGGGAACACATGAGAGCTCAAAGTATTCAACATCAAAAGGGAATCCAGAGACTTCCCTGGTGGTGCAGTGGTTAAGAATCCACCTGCCAATGCAGGGCACACGGGGTTCGAGCCCTGGTCCGGGAAGATCCCACATGCCGTGGAGCAACTAAGCCCGTGCGCCACAACCACTGAGCCTGCGCTCTAGAGCCTGCGAATCACAACTACCCACGCACTCTAGGGCCCACGTGCCACAACTACTGAGCCCGCGTGATACAACTACTGAAGCCCAGGCACCTAGAGCCCATGCTCCGCAACAAGAGAAGCCACCACAATGAGAAGCCTGCGCACCGCAACAAAGAGTAGCCCCCGCTCACGCGGGGGCTACTAGAGAAAGCCCGTACGCAGCAACGAAGACCCAACACAGCCAAAAAAAGACTCCGCACTCCCAGTGCAGGGGGCACAGGTTCGATCCCTGGTCAGGGAACTAAGATCCTGCATGCCGCACAGTGTGGCCAAAAAGAAAAAGAAGTGGGGGGGGGGGGAATCCAGATAGACAGTAAATGTAAAGTAATCACTCCCATAATAGTAATAAGTAAAGCACGCAGAAGCTCTCAACCCATCTCTGCTTACTTGATTCACCTGATTAACCAATGCTCTCCACTGGAAATAATACTGATGCCAGGACCTGAAACTGCTCAGAGCTAGAAGGCTACTCTCTAAGATGCCAGATGTTCCCACTGGTTGAGTTGTATATTGAGCAAAGAGTGAGCTGAATTTGTCCCCAAACCTGTTTATGCTTGTAGCTGTCATTAGAATTCTGTAATCTAATTAGATATGACCTAAATTGATGGAAGAAAGACTATAAAAAGCCTGAGAGTTATTGGATAGGCTTGATGAAGGCAAGTTGCTGGGGATATAAAAAGAAGGCTATTGGTTTGGATGTAGTAGATTTCAGGTGTAAAATATTAGGTGAATATTTAAAAACTCTCAAAAGAGTTTGTATTCAGATTTCCTCATAAAATATGAGGAAATTATAAGTTGTGACTACTCAGCATCTTTTGAAAACCCTTCCTAGTTTTGGAAAATTACCTTCCTCAAGATACAAGTCAGAATTCATGCTCCTAGCCTCCAGTGCAGCTGGGGAACAGGCACAAGGCTCTGCCAATCAGGATTTAAGCCGGAAGGGAGTGGGCTCCATGCAAAATTGGTCTGGGGGATGGGTGGTGGAGGAAGAAGCCTTCTTTCTGGGAGGCAGCAGTGGCAGAGCTTCGGGTGTCCATTAAGAGGGAGAAGTCTTTACGACAGAAGGTTTGAGAAAAATAACAGTAGCTCCATTTCAGGCTCATTTAAGTTGAGATGTGTATTAGACCTCCTAGTCAAGATGTCCAGTAGGCAGGTGGACATACAAATGTGGAGTTTAGAAGAGAGGTCTGAGCTAGAGTTACAAATTTGGGAGATATCAGTATACAGGTGTTTTAGGCTGTGGGCTTGGATAAAAATAACTAGGAAGTGAAAGAAATGAGAAAAGACATGAAGATCAAGCCTGGGGTGCTCCAAAACTTAGAGGTCGGGAAGGTAAGGAAGTACTAGAGGAAAGGAGAGTGAGAAGGAGAATCCAGTAAGGAAAAGGCAAACCAAAAGAGGGTGGTGTCTCAGCGACAAAATAAGAATTTAGGGAAAAGATGGTGGTCAACTG
Organism: Stenella coeruleoalba; assembly: GCF_951394435.1. Classification (NCBI taxonomy): domain Eukaryota; kingdom Metazoa; phylum Chordata; class Mammalia; order Artiodactyla; family Delphinidae; genus Stenella; species Stenella coeruleoalba. The sequence goes on from NC_137152.1 coordinate 13,980,667, forward strand.
TGTCACGACTACTGATGGGTTAAGCAGGATGAGGGCTAAGAACTGGCCATGGGATTTAGCAACATGGAGGTCATTAGCATCCTTTATAAGAGCAGTTTCAGTGGTTTATCTTTGGCTACCTGCAGTTCAGACCATCCTGTGTTCCCATTCAGGGACTGGTGGGGGCCATTGAGACAGCTTGATCAGCTCTCACCTCAATCAGGTGGGACTGTTTTTGAAGCTCTTTCCCCAGACTGGACAACACTGTCAAGGTTGGCTCCAGCAGCCTGTCTATTGGGTGGAATGGAAGTTCCTCCTGGCCAGTTGACCCTCTCAGACCCTCTAAACACAGTGCCCCTGAGGGGCCCATGAATCGTCCCAGACGTTGGGAAGGACCAAGTCAGCCCACTCTCACAGATTACTATTTCACACCATATCTTGTTTCTTCAAACCACACACAATTCTCTCTTCCTTACACCTGACGACCTTGTTTCTTAAGTCCCATTTGTTTATTTTTGCTTATGCTTCCATTACTCTAGGAGACGGATCCAAAAAATATCGCTGCGATTTATGTCAAAGAGTGTCCTGCTTATGTTTTCCTCTAGGAGTTTTATAGTATCTGGTCTTACATTTATGTCTTTAATCCATTTTGAGTTTATTTTTGTATATGGTATTAGAGAATGTTCTAATTTCATTCTTTTTACGTGGTAGCTGTCCAGTTTTTCCCAGCATCACTTATTGAAGTAACTGTCTTTTCTCCATTGTATATGTGTGGGTTTATTTCTGAGCTTTCTATCCTGCTCCATGGATCTATGTGTCTCTTTTTGTGCCATATACTGTTTTGATTACTGTAGCTTTGTAGTACAGTCTGAAGTCAGGGAGTGTGATTCCTCCAGCATCGTTCTTCTTTCTCAAGACTGTTTTGGCTATTTGGGGTATTTTGTATTTCATACAAATTAAAAAATTTCTTGTTCCAGATCTGTGAAAAATGCCATTGGTAATTTGATAGGGATTGCATTGAATCTGTAGATTGCCTTGGGTAGTAGCTGATGACCCTGTTTCTTATTCCACTGGAAAGGCAGAAGCAGTGGGAGAGAAGCCCCTCAGGTTCCCACCACCGATACATCCACCAACCTACCTTGATTGTGCCTCCCCTCCACTATGGACGAACTGTCCGTTCTTAGCTAAGGCTGACCCTTCACTTGTGCACTGGTTACCATCCCCACTTGCAGGACCAGCTACACAATTTGGGAGGCCCAGTGCAGCATAAAAATGCAGGGTCCCTTATTCGAAAATTATTAAAAATGTCAAGACACCAACAGCAGAACATTACGCCAAGCATGGTGCCCTACTGAGGCCAGAGTCCTGTGTGACCACACAGGTCACATGTCCATGAAACTGGCCTCCATCCCTGGCCCAAGAAAGGATGCCCATTCCTTGGGCCACCCTCTCCCACAGAGAGAATCCTGGCAGTGGTGAGTGGGTCTCTCTCTGAGGTAACCTGAGGAGGTAATTTGGGGAACAGGCATTGTCTTCCAGAGAAGCAAGGACCCCCAGGAAGCCACGGCTAGGTGGCCAGCAGGGAGCCACTGCCATCTGGGGTCTTGAGACACTGCCTGATAGCCACAGAATGAAACGGGGGTTCCTTTGCCCTCAGCCTTGCATGTCTCAGGACAACCCAAGAAGAAGCTAAGGAGACACCAAAGGACTCCAAGGGTGCATCGTGTGGTGCTGCCGTTGGTGAAGAGCAGCAAGTTGCTCCTGATGACATATGCACTCCGTGGGGGTGGAGAACTGAATGGAAACAGAGTGAAAGAAGACTTGTCCAGAGGAGTGCAGGTGGAAGGGCCGAGCAGAGGGCAGTGTGCTTCCTCCACTGGGCTCCAGAGCCTGGATATCAAAATGGAAGGAGCCCTTGCAGGCACAGGGTGCTGGGGGGGGGGGGGGTCAGCAGCCACTCTGCGCTGCTGGAGTGGGGCAGGTAGCCTGAGTCTGCGCCCTCTCTCTTTCTCAGCCTGCCCTCTGATGCCTTGGTGTCTGTCCCAGGACTTCTCCAGGGATGTTGTCTGCTGTCACTGCCACCGCCAAGGCTTAGAGGCAATCAGCGATGTCTACTCTGGCATCTTATGCCAGGAGGAACCCAGGGGAAGCCACATTTTAGAGTCCAAAGGGGTTCCCCGTTGGCAGTCCCTACATGTGGGCCTGGACAGGGAACAGCTTCTGATTTCAGGTCTAGGCTCTTAGCAGCGAGGGGCAGATGTGTGGTGGACACTGCCCACCACCCTGGGTGCCCGGAGAAGGAGGTCCCTCTGATGCCCCATCAACCTTCCTCCATTCTGAGTGTTTCTTCAGCCTGTCTCCCTCCTCCGGGAGGCTACCCTGTCCCCATCAGACTCAGGACAGCTGGAGGTGCTGAGGTGTGTCTGGATCTGCCTGTGCTTATATAGGTTGCTTGGGGTTACAAAATCAATGCCACAGGTGGCACACAGGAATGACCTCTCGTGTGTGTAGGACTGGATGTGCTTCTCCTAAATGCCGAGCTTCAGGAAGTACTGGCCACAGTGCAGGTGCGGTACTTGTGGGCTTGGTCATCTTCCCTGGGAGACCCAGGCCTGGCGACAGGGCAGGCAGAGGGCCCATGGTGTTCATGCTCAGCACTGGGGCCGCTGGCTTCCCTAGCTGGACAGAACTAGTGACCACCCTGCCGGGCCACATCAAGGGAGTTAAGGACAAAGGTCAAGCAGACCCCACCCAGGCTGCCCGTCGCTAAGGAAGCATGTGGCGGGAGACCCCTAGGAGGTACTGTGTGGTAGAGGAGAATGGGCAGGGCTTCCAGGAACACGGCCAGTGCCAGGCCCTGCTCCAGAGATAAGATGACTGGGTCCAGGGTTAGCCAGAAGGAGGTCTGCCCACCTAGGGCCCCTGGGGCGCTGGGAGCACATGCTGTCTGGTTCATGCAGGCAGAGCAGGGAGAGTGGGATCTCGCACTTCCACCCCACATCCTTCAGGGTAGCCCAGGATACTGGGCAAACTGCAGCAGCTACCACGTGGTCTCACAGGTGCCCCTCCTCTCTTCACACGGTAAACTCTTACTCCAGGCCAGACACTTACATCACCCTGTTAAAGTCTTACAACAACCCCCCAAGAAAAGTGCTACATTGTCCACGTAGGAAAAGAGGAAACCGAGGCTCAGAGAGCTGAAGTGACTTGTCACGCGGCTTCTAAATGGCACAGTCAAGAGGCAGACCTGGGTTGGTTTGAACCTGCTCCTTGCCCCCTACACGGGCCCCATAACAGGCTTGTCACTGGTGAGTCTCCAGCACCTGGCATGGTGCCTGGTGCAGAACTGACCCTCAAAACCTGTATTGACTACATGGGGGAGAAGATGCACAGCTTGCCCAAGATCCTCACGGTCCACAGGTGTGCAGTGCACTGGGAGCAAGCCCCTTGCATTCTCTAGGGCTCCATTTCCAGATCTGTAAAATGGGCAGGCACCCAGCAGCTTCCCACGGCCCTTCCCATTCTAGGGTTCCGTCTCTGCCCTGGGATGTGCACAGCAAGAAAGAAAACTGACGCAAGGGAAGGGAGGCTTTCTTCAGCCCCAGGATCAGGCCCAGGGCTCTCCTTGGAGGCGGGGCTGTGAAGCCCCTCCAGCTGTGGGCAGGGCAGAAGTGGTTCCCTCTGAGCTGGGGTGGGGACAGCTGGGAAGAAGCTGGAGAAAGGGGCCAGAGAGATCGAGCAAGCGCTTCAGAGCAACTGGAAAGGAAAGTGCATACAATGGGAGTAAGTGGGACAGGTCCACGGCTAAAGCTCTGACGCGGGGATCCCCGTATCCTACCTCCTTGGGCACCCAGCCACCAGGAGCTTGCATAAACACATCTCACCCCCACTCCCTGGCTTGGCTCCCCTAAAGCAGTGATGTGCTGGAGCTGGCTTGTACTGGTTCATACCAACTCACATCTGCCCACACTGCTTACACCAGCGCACACTGGCTCACGAGAGCCGATTGTTCAATTTTTAGGAATTGAAACAGCCATTATTTAAAATTAAATTGAATAAACATACAATTTCATAAATTATATTAAAAACAAAGGTACTAAACACTCAGTGCTCATCATTTGATTCTACTTTATATTATCTATGCTCCTAAGGGTTTCTTAATGTCTCGCGTCTGTACGATGGAAATAGCATATGATGCTGTGTTGTCTGCTGCGCGTCCCTCTCTAGCTCGTCTTCACCTTGGTAGCTTGAAATCAGCCATGGTGGGAGGATTTATACCATGGAAACTGGCAAAGGCTATAAATCAGGTTTTTAATTTTTACTAAGAGCTGGTTGTTCAACATTTGCCAGCACTCCACTGGAGAGAAGGGAGGGCAGATAAGGCCATCTTGCCCATCCTCTTCCGACTCCAGACATCTAACATTCTGTATCTTGCACACCATCCCACCTGCAAAAGCCCCCATGCTTCTCCAAAAATCTGAGCCCTTATACATTTTTAAAGGGAAGATTTACAAACAGAGCGCCTTAGGGATTAGTAGGTGGCTACTAAAATTGATAAGAGCTGATATTAAGATAAAGGCTCAAGGCAAGATACTGCTTCACTTCTGCTGGCTGGAGAATTTCAAGGTGCTTCCCAGGAAAAGGACAGACCTGAGGTCCTGTCCCTCCTTAAGCATCGAGCTCACTCAAGGATGTTCTTCCTCAGCTCTAAGAACAGTGTCATTAGGGCAGAATTACCAGGAGAATCAGATGAGGTCACTGATGTAAAAAATATCTAGCGCAGTGGCTGGCATAGAGTAGGTATTCAATACAAAATTTGTGGGGACCGGTTCAAAATGAAAATATGGGCCACCTTGTTTGAAAAGCAGGGGCAAAGGTACTCGAGTATAAAGCCTTTTCCTTTCTTCCTCAGTCTCTCTCTCAACTTGTCATGGCACTTTTATTTGCTGTTCAGTGTCATTCTAGGTAAAGAAAAGGGTCAAAGGTTTAAATTATTAGCATAAATTTTACTGCACACACTTGGGCCTGTTGGCTGCCGGGTTTCCCCTCCCACTAGCCTCCATGCAGACCCACTGCACTGAGATTGGGGTGAGCTCTGCGGAAGTCCAGCCCAGCTCCCCATGGGTTTGTCTCCCTGATCCAAGGCAGTTGGATGACCCTTAAGGATATCTAAACCTGTGCGCCAGGGCACACGAGGTACCTGGATTGGCAGTGGGCAACAGGCTTGTCCCCACCAAGATGCAGCCTGTTAAGCTGCCTGGACATGCCGCGGCAACGCCAACCCTGGGGCAAGACGGCCACCGCCACAGTCTGCCCTAAAGCTCCCCGGGGTGTGCAAGCCTGAGCTCCACCACCCTGTCCCCAGGCCCCATTGGGAGTGGAGGAAGACAGCAGAAATCGGGTCCCCCTCCATCTCCCCGCAAGGCAACCCAGCCGCCATCCCAGGCAGAGGGCAGTGAGCTCGCGGGGCAGGGACTGGGGAGGGTGGAAGCCAGATGGGACCTGGGGCACTAAAGGGCTGGGGAGCAGGTGTGTAAGAACCTCTTCCAGGGAGCTGGAGAAGGCAGGACTGTGTGTGAGCCGAGGCTCCAACCCCTGGCACGCGTTCCTCTGCTCCTTTAGACTCTATTTACAAAGGAAGAAATACCAAGAATTTCAAGACGGTGACAAGAGGGCACTAAACCGAGCACAGGGCCTTTCTGAGCATGGGGCCCTGGGCACCTGCATGGGTTGCAGGCCTGGATGCCAGTCCTACCCACGTGCCTTCTCAAGGACTCACCCCAGCCTTTCTCTCATCAATTTCCCCCTCTGTACAGGAGAATGCAGTGCCAGCTTACAAGCACGCTGAACATACTTCAAAACTTTTAAAACACACGCACCTCCCTCAACTCGATGTCCAATGTCACTTACTGCCCTAATGTTCTGCTCCCCTTTTCACCCAGATCCCTAGAATGAGTTGTTTATACTTGCCATCTTCACTTGCCTCTTTTTCGATCCCACTCCAGTCGGGTTTTGTCCATCACTCCATTGAAACTGCCACTCCCATTCCCTGAGCACCCCTGCAAGGGCGGCTTCACAGGCTGCCACTAGAGCTGCTGCTGTCTCTTTCTAAGGTTGAGAATGGAACTTGAATCAATCTCTCTGGGACCTGTCCCACCCAAGGCCTCTCTTCTTGGAGAACACCTCAGCCACGGCAAAGATTCGAAGGAAGAATCAAGCTGCCTTCCCTTAGGGTGGTTGATTTATTTTCCTCTTCCCTTTATTTCCCATCAAACAGAATGCCCGTGCAGACGCGGCATGACAGTGTTGAAACTCTGAATTCAGAACGTCCTCAAGTTATCACTGCTTGCAAGATGTTTATCTAGAGACTAGTTTGAGTTCCACATTTTTCTATTGTTATTGTATACTTTAAACGTACCCCCCCAAATTCAAATTAGGACCAAGAGAG